>NC_034591.1:131745948-131783800 GCF_900095145.1 Mus pahari | reverse complement strand
GATAAACAGCTTCAGTGCAGTAGCTGGATATAAAATTAACTCAAACAAATCAGTGGCCTTCCTCTACACAAAGGACAGACAGGATGAGAAAGTCATGTCTTATTAGGCATTTCTCACCAAACTTGTTTATAAAAAATTCATGGGCCTATTAAAGTCCTTATGCCTAAGTGTATGGACAGTTAAAACTGGTTTTCAGGGCTTGAGAACATGGTTCAGTGGTTAAGAAAACTTGCTGCTCTTGCAGAGGACACAGGTTCCATTCTAGCACCCACATTATGCAGCTCACAACCTCCTGTAACAAAGGGATAGGATTGCTCTGTGATCGTTCCTAAAGATAGCTATCCACACAGGAAGCATACACACATAAAGTAAATAAATCTGTAAGAAAAAAATTTAGACACCGCCTCTCCCCAGACTATGAATGTAGGCTCAGCAGTTAAAATGCTTGCTGGGTAACCCAGGTCTTGATTCCCAAAACCCTCAATGGAAGGAGAAAACTGACTTCTTATAGTTGCCCTCTGGGCTGGAGAGATGGCTCATGGTTAAGAGCACTGACTGCTCTCCCAAAGGTCCTGAGTTCAATTCAGTCTTTTATTGTGTGGCTTAGGTGTCAGGGTGACTGTGGCCCCATAGAATGAGTTTGTTAGTGTTCCTTCTGTTTCTATTTTGTGGAATAGTTTGAGGAGTATTAGTATTAGCTCATCTTTGAAAGTCTGGTAGAATTTGGCACTAAAACCATCTGGCCGTGGGCTTTTTGGATGGGAGACTTTTAATGACTGATTCTCTTTCCTTAGGAGTTATAGGACTGTTTAAATAGTTTACCTAATCTTGATTTAATTTTGGTAAATGTTATCTGTCTAGAAAATTGTCCATTTCATTAAGATTTTCCAATTTTATAGAGTACAGGTATTTGCGGTAAGACCTAATGATTCTTTGAATTTCCCCAGCGTCAGTTGTTATGTCTCCTTTTTCATTACTGATTTTGTTTATTTGGATACTGCCTCTCTGTCTTTTAATTTGGCTATGAGTTTATCTATCTTGTTGATTTTCTCAAAGAATCAGCTCTTGTTGACTTTGTTGATTCTTTGTTTTGTGGGGTTTTGTTGTTGTTGTTGTTGTTGTTTGGCGATTTTTTTTGTTTTGTTTGTCTTAACTGATTTCAGCCCTGATTTTATTTCCTGCCTTCTACTCCTCTCTGGCGTACTTGCTGCTGCTGCTCCTGCTGCTGCTGCTGCTCCTTCTCCCTTCTCTTCTCCTTTCTCCTTCCTTCTCCTTCTTCCTTCCTCTTCCTCCTTTCCCTTCTTTTTTCTTCCCCCCTAAAACTTTCAGGTGTACTTTTAAATTGCTGGTATGAGAACTTTTTATGAAGGCACTTAGTGCTATGAACTTTCCTCTTAGCACTGCTCTCCTGTGTCTCATAAATTTGAGTATATTATGCCTTCCTTTTCATTAAATTCTACAAAGTCTTCAGTTTTTTTGTTTTGTTTTGTTTTGTTTTGTTTTGTTTTTTTGGTTTTTCGAGACAGGGTTTCTCTGTGTAGCCCTGGCTGTCCTGGAACTCACTCTGTAGACCAGGCTGGCCTCGAACTCAAAAACCCGCCTGCCTCTGCCTCCTGAGTGCTGGGATTAAAGGCGTGCGCCACCACGCCCGGCCACTTCAGTTTCTTTTTTTATTTCTTCCCTGACCCAGAGATCATTGAGTAGAGAGTTGTTCAATTTCCATGAGTGTGTAGGCTTTCTGGTGTTTCTGTTTTTGTTGAAGTCCAACTTTAATCCATGGTGGTCTGATAAAATACAAGGTTTATTTCAGTTTTCTTTTATCTCTTAAGGCTTGCTTTGTGAAAGACTTATGGTCAGTTTTGGAGAAGGATCCATGAGATGCTAAGAAGGTATTATTTTTTTACTGGTGAGATTGTTCATCAGTTAAGACTGGCTGCTCTTCCAGAGGTCCTGAGTTCAATTCCCAGCAACCACATGGTGACTCACAACCATCTTTAGGGGGATTTGGTGCCTTCTTCAGGCAGGTGGATGTATATGCAGCAGAGTACTCATACACTAAATAAATAAATTTTTTTTTTTTAAAAAAGGGGGGGAGGGCTGGCGAGATGGCTCAGTGGGTAAGAGCACTGACTGCTCTTCCGAGGGTCCTGAGTTCAAATCCCAGCAACCCCATGGTGGCTCACAATCACCCATAATGAGATCTGACGCCCTCTTCTGGTGCATCAGAAGCCAGCTACAGTGTACTTATGTATAATAATAAATGAATCTTTTGGCCAGAGCAAGCAGGGACTGAGTGAGCGGGCTGACAAGAGTGAGCAGAGCTCCTAAAAAATTCAATCCCCAACAACCACATGAAGGCTCACAACCATCTGCACAGCTACAGTGTGCTCACATACATAAAATAATGCACTAAGGCAGGAGGATTTAGATCAGCAGTTCTCAACCTGGGTGTCACATATCAGAGATCCAGCACATCAGACAGTCATATTATGACTCATAACAGGAGCAAAACTGCAGTTTTGAAGTAGCAACTAAGTAGTGTATGGTTGAGGGTTGCCACAATATGAAGAACTGCATTAACAGAAACTACAGTTTTAGATCAGGACTGCTAATACTTCATGTTGCACAGGAGTCTACATATTTTCAAAAATAAGTTTTAAGACTACTACTTTGTTTTCTCTCAGCTGAGGCAGGGATATGAGTGGAGGGTTAAAACCCTGAGGATCCCAGAGTGTCTGGCAACGTCACCCTAGGGGACTGCACACCGCAGCTGTAGATGAGCACATTTCCCATTGGCATTTGCTCTGAGCACAGTGTTCTTGTAGAAACAACTAGACTAAAGAAGTCAGAGCTGCTTTTAGCAGAGGTTGAGCTTCAGGGCTATGCTGAGAAGCTGCCCCCTAGTCTTCTGATATGCACTTGAAAGAGAGACGGCCGAGTGGGTGATGGATATGACGACGAGGTGCTTTGTAATCTCTTCATACAAGCCAAAGAGAAGAGTGAGTTTCCAAACATGAATACATGTGGAAAGCTGTAAGCACATACTCTTCTGTTGTGTTTGTCTGGATTTTGTGCTCTTAAATCAGAAAATGTATTATATTGAATGGACACGTGGAATCTTCATGTCATTCAACACATAACAATGTACTATTTTCTGAGAAATTGCATTCTCTTTGTTACATCATAGAGATAAAGTTGTTTTACTTTCTGAAATGTGAATTTTACTTTCTGTGAGTAATAATTCTTGCTGTGCTCTAAAATTTTAACAAAAATGGGCTTTCTACAGTGAAAAACCTAGATTTTTGAATTCCTTCTTTGTCTCCTGTCATCTGTTACCCTGAGCATATTTCCTGTCCTCAAAGCTTTGTCTTTCAGTTGAGGATTTTGGTGATAGTCATGACCTAGGCCTGTTAGGAGGATTGTGTTCACTGTATATAAGAACCATGGAGTAGAATCCAGGTTTGCATGGAACTACACCCCTAGCCCATAAAACTCTATATGGAGATGTGTGTTGTTATTGCACACTCTCGTCTATTTTCTGTAGAAAATTGTAAAGATAAATGTGTTCTTTCAACTTAAAACTACTTGATGTTCTAAAAACTCTGTGACAAGCCATCCTCTTTGTCACTGGTTCCATGTGTTCCCTTGACTTAGCAAAGCTGTTAGACCTCACAGATTTATTAAAAATACAGGATGAAGATTTAGGGCTCTTGTGTCTTACAACATATAAACATTAATTTTGTGCCTAATATGGTACATGGAATAGTATTAGCGAAAATGAATCTGTGTAAAAACTTGGATTTTTGTTTTGGAGTTTATTGTTGCTGTTGCTGTTGCTGTTGCTGTTGCTGCTGCTGCTGCTGCTGCTGCTGCTGCTGCTGCTGCTGCTGCTAAGTTGGTTTTTGGTTTTTGAAATAAGAGTCCATATAAACCTGGCTGGCCTCACTCTAATTGGAGTTGACCTTGAATTCATGATCATTTTTGCCTCTGTGTCCTGAGTGCTGAAATTACTGGTTTATACCGCCAGACCCAGAAAACTTGAATAATGACTTTTAAAAGTTATTTTAAAATCTTTGTTCTTTAATGTCTTTAGAGCTTAAGAGTCCTTTCACTGTGGACAGTTTCATTAAGAATCATCATGTCTATGCCTTCTCTTTGGAAAACATGTGCAGCTTGGCAAATGAAACTACCAAAATGCAAAGGAAGGCTTTGATTTTATATGACAGTTTTTCTTTTTATCTCAAATTAGAAGATAGACAAGGAGGCTATGGGTGTTACATGATGGTCTTAAAGCTTATGAACTGAACCCACAAATGCCTCTCAACCACATTTAATTAACTTTTGTTTTTAGAGATATGAGTCAAGATTTTCTTAAATGTGGTGTTAGGTAGGAAACAAACAAGAGCTTGACATGTACTAGGTAAGTGCACTACCTCAGAGTTACTTTTCTAGCCCAAGATTTTTTTTTTTTTTTTTGTCAGAAAAGAGTATTTTATAGACAGGTTAAACAATTTTACATGCCAACTATAATATGCATGCACCCCTGATCTGCTACATGTAATAAAGAGGTAAACTATTTTTAAGGTGAATATTACTACTACTACTACTATTATTATTATTAAACTGTAGAGGCAGGAGTGTGTGCATGTTGAAGTGCGGGAACAAAAATAGCCATCTCTCTAGCACCAAGAGGTGACTCTTATGAGAGACTCAGTTCCTATCAAGAATCCCTGTCTCCCAGTAGTAGGTATTTTGTTATTCACTTAAAAAGAAAAGGCCAGGTGTGGTGGCACATGCCTTTAAACCCAGAAGAGGCAGATGGATTTCTCTGAGCTATCGGCCAACATGGCCTAATAAGTTCTAGGCCAGCCAGGAGTATATAGTCAGACCTTATTTCAAAAATAAAAAAGGAAAAGAGAAGAAGAGAATTTCCATGAAGGGAACTAACTCAGAGACTTCCTAAGGGCTGTGGCAGTTGGGCTTTGAAGGTCACAGTGGCCTTGGATGTGTAGATGCAAAAGGTACCACATGAACATTACAGTGGTGAAATAATCCAGTTGTGTTGAGCTGTTGTCACAGTATGGTTCTGATACCATTGAAAGTAGGGCAGTTACCCCTCCACTAGGATATATAAGTTAAGATGAAGCATCTTCCTTGGGAATTGGTTAATCAGCTGAGATAGGCCACAGTAGGGGAGTATCAAAAGCAGTTAAATAACATGTTAAAGTTAGCAAGTAATTCTCTCTCTCTAAGTCTTAATTTTTTCATCTTCAAAAATGAAGCCAATAAATGTGGATGTGGGATGGCACATGCCTGGAATCCCAGCAGCCAGAAGACTGAGATAGGTGGACAGAAAGTTCAAAGCCAGCTTGGCCTTGAGAGCTCAGCATGTAAGTGGTCACAATTCTTTTGGTGGTTATGGTAACAATAGTACTTGTTTTTAATTTTAAGTCAACATTTTATGTAGCCACTGGGAAATGGTATGGTTGTATAACAGGCTCTAGATTGATCTATCCTCCCTTGCTTTCTACACTATTTTATATAAGAGACTTAAACATTTGCAGATTTTGAAGTTCAGGGAAGATGGATATAGCCTCTGGTCCTCCTTGAATACTGAAAGCTGACTCTGTTCAGTGTAGTGACGATAACAGGAGCTGATAGTATATGTTTCTCCATTCTTTAAGGGACGCAGGATCCTTATAAGAAACCTGTGATCAACATTTCTGAAAGTTGTACCATCAGTGAAGTAGAAATACAATACTAACCCAGTTCTGCCTGGTGTCTTTATTGCCACCGTGACTGTGCCTGGAAAGATAATAGATTCTGGGAGGAATAGGATGAAAGATTAAGATTATTGGATATCTAAAGAGCTTAAGATACCATTCCAAAAGGATGTTAAAGTCTAAGGTTGGTGATCTCAGTGGTAAGGTGGAACAGTGCCCTGTGTTCACAAGGTCAAAGGTGCCCTGTGTGATTAATCTGTAAGGCCCAGAAGAGCTGAGCTTGGAAGCACAGTCACACAGAGCTTATCCAATTGCATTTCTGGAAACTCTGTGCAGAATCAGTGAGGTGATGAAGTCACAGTGGGCAGAAGAGGTAAGTACTGGAAGCTGAGGAGCAAAGCTTGGGGGATGACAGACTTGGCTTTGAAATATGAAGGGGTCATTTCTTAGAAGTCTCCTGTTTAAATTGAACATTTATTTTTGTCTATATAGTAAGTATCGTTCTGTACCAAAATTCTGTATCTTTCAATATATCAGAGTTATTTTAAAATTTGTGTCTCATTTCCTTATGTCCTGACATGAGGATGTAAAGTCACTTGAATAGGCATCAGTAATATCTCACATATGCAGAATCTTGAATAAGTGCTTAAAACTATAGACCAGTATATTACACAAAAGAACAGAGAGATTCCATGAACTAGGGTGTGACAGATTTGTCTTTGCTGTTTCTTGGTAACCTCATCATTTTCTATATCTTCACAAAACTCTTAACTCTTCCAGCTTCTGCAGAAAAGCTCTTTTTTCTCTTTTTCCCTAGTCATTCTTCAGATGTTGCTTGATCTTCAGTTTTCTGAAGTTTTGCAGCTTCTTTAGAGTTTTGTTGTTTTGTTTTGTTTTATGTTTTGTTTTGTTTGCCTAATTCTGGGTCACCAGAAATTGGTTGCAAGAGTAGTGCTTCATGTTATGTTCTGTGTGGCAATAGACTATTGTCACCTTCTGTTTGATTTGAGTACTTGCAATCTGTCATGATGGGTCATGTCAGTGGGTGGCTGGTTCCATGGAAGTACAGACATTTGGCAACTGCTTCCTCACATCTCAGCTAACCAAGAAGCTAAGGCAGACCTGATTGATGGTCATACTCATTTAAGCCTTTCTCAACCTTCCTTAGTTCTCTAAGCATCTTTTTAGTACTTTGTAATGAAGCTCTGATCTTTGAGCAACTTTTGCTGTAAAGTAAATTTTTTTAGCATTCCTGCTTTTATTGTTTTGGTGTTGGGAATCTAACCTAGGACCTCATTCATACTAGGCAAATACTCTACTACTAAACCAACATTCTTGATTTTTATTTAACACAAAACTTAAATACTCGTGGGTACTTGAAATAAACTATGTTAATGATCATAGCATACTGTTTCTTCCAATAGTTGAGAGCTCCTGGGAGCTGGGCAACATTGTCTGGGAATATAAACTAAACAGATACACCAGAAAAAGAGTTCTTAAAGAAAGACCATATCCACTTTTATTCCTTCATCTGTCCTGTGGTGTTTCTCTTTTGGCACCAAGTGCAAAGGTCAAGCTTTGTCTCTGTACTGCATCCACTGCTGCTGACTTGAGGTTATCAGGTGGTGGAACTGCTGCTCTTTGATGAAGTTTGGCTTTCAGAGATACTGACATGTTCATTGGCACAGAGACGCCCAGGACTTTGAACACTAATTCTGATCACCTTTCAGTTTCTTCATGAAACGCTCCATGAATAGACTAAAAGGATAGATCTGAGATAAAAGAATGGAGTATGAAAGGTAACTGGTATATAATTGAGCCTGTTCTCCACGTGAGACATTTCAATCACATGAAGACCAAGTAAAGAAGTTTGGAAATCACAGACTTTGCTTTTGCTTTTATTCTACTCAGCTTCCCAGAAGTAGCAGGACTGAGTATACATACATACATACATACATACATACATACATACATATATATGACATTTGATCTTAAAAAGGCATTAGTTGAGACAAAGCAAATAACTGCTCATTTTGTGTGTGTACATTTGCATGTAAATAATTCTTTATCCCCTTCCTGTTTAAGTAGTGTTTAGGATCAAGGGATCTGAAATTGCAGAATAGTTTTCTAAATCCTTTCTTTGAATAGCTCATCAACACAGCAATGGACCTGTTATGTGATAGGCAACTAAAATGGGGGGGGGGGTTCCTTAGCTGTTACTACATAGTTCCTTCCTATTGCCCCCAATGAATTCAACTTTGTGTTGACCATCTTCTGTTAAAAACCCAGATTCAACTGACATTTGAAACCATTATGCAAAGAGGTATATGAGCTGTCTGTCACTTAGACTGTTTCCCAGTATCAAGTAAGATTACCAAAAAGCTGCAGGCTTTGGCTGGTTCCTGTATTGAATGTAAGAATCTAGCTACTGGGGCTGGAGGGATGGCTCAGCCATTAAAGGCTAGGCTAACAATGAAAAATATAAGAATCTAGCCACTGAACCCTGATTGTACAGCAAGCCCTTGCTTTACTTTATAGACATAAATAAGAATCACGCATGAAGGATGCCTTCCTACCTTTCATAAAATCATTGTTAATTTTTCTTACATATTCATCTACATATATATTCCTTGCTTCATTTAAGTTCCTGATGATTAGCTAACACTTTTTTTAACAGCTAACAAAAAATTATAGTGAAAACTGGTGTTGCCAGAAAAAAAAAATTCAAAGTGCTCAATTGTGTTTACTTTAGTTTATATCAGTCTGTAGTTCAGTTATCTTTCTTCTCTCCTTCCACACCCTCCCACTCCCCCACATACCCCCGCACAGCTGAGGACAAAACTTCGGGCCTTGTGCTTGCTAGGCAAGTAAGTGCTCTACCACTGAGCTAAATCCCCAACCCCTACCTTTCTTCTTATTCTCCTTTATATTTTGTTCTTGAATCATTTTTCTTACTGAGCTTTTAAATGTACATAAACTTGTTTTTGTTTTGTTTGAAAAAGAGTCTTTCACCAGGTAGTGGTGGCACACACCTTTAATCCCAGCACTTGGGAGGCAGAGGCAGACGGATTTCTGAGTTCGAGGCCAGCCTGTTCTACAGAGTGAGTTCCAGGACAGCCAGGGCTACACAGAGAAACCCTGTCTAGAAAAAAAAACAAAACAAAACAAAAAAAGAGTCTTTGTAGTTCAGGCTAAACTCATATGTGCAATGGCCTTTCCACCTACCAAGTGTTGTAGCTACTAGCCTGTGGTACCATCACACATAAACTTTGTAACTTATCTTAAAATCATTTTTTTAGGAATAAAGTAAGGTGTGAATTAATAATTCACCAGTTATTACAACAGGATTGAAAAATAACATGCAACAAAATTATATAATAATATACAAAAGTTGACTCAGGATTTCTAGTCCTGAAATGCATGAGCAGAGATGTACTTTTTGAAACACAGCTTTAGAATTAAGGAACCAACTGTCAAAACTGGCTCTCAAGAAAAAAAATGAAGGCCTGAAGATTATCAGTTTTTTCTCCTGCCATGAGTAGTATGGGACATATACTAATTGGCTCCAAGCCTTTGAAACAGTGGACTGTTGTCATTGTTCACTGAGACAACACATCTCATATGGATGTTTTTAGTCTGTTCAATGAAACTAATTTCTATTCAGTTGTCATCACTGCTTGACTTTTGGAGACAGAATCTTGCTATGTAGCCAGGGCTAGTCTCAGACTTTCAAATGCTGGGATTACAGGTGTGTGCCACCACCAATCTCCAGGGTTTTTTGCTTTTGCGTGTGTGTTTTTGTTTATTTCTTTATTTGTGGTGCTAGGTCTTATATATGTACCTTGCTAGGCAAACAATCACTGGACTACATCCTCAGCTCTCATGTGTATATTTATAAATATTCTGGACTGGGTAATTTATACCCAGGGATTCAGTTTTGGAGTCGAAGATCAAGGTACAAGCAGATTAATTTTTGTAGATGGCCTGTTCCCTTTCGAATGGTGCTTTCTTGTTGTATCCTCATGTGGTAGAAGAGACAAGGGAGTTGCAAGAAGTCTTTCATAAGGGCACTAATTATGTTTCTGAAGGTAGTTAAGAAGTCATTTGTCAAGATGGGGGTTGGGAGCTGATCACCAGCATTTGAGCTGTGGGCACTGAGATCCATAGGTTTAGCAGTATGTGTGCATATTCTTGATTAAGGCAGTGTCAGAATATTGGGGCTATTGATGTGCTTTTGCTCTGCTGGGAATTCAACCCAGGGCCTTGCACATGCCAAACAGGTACTGAGCCACTCCATTGGGTGCGAGCAGCATAACTGGCATATAATCTGTGTAGGTTTTCCTTTCTGTTTCTTGTGGTATAAATATTTTAAGCATGAAAATAAAGAGAATAACATAACAAACACCTAATAACAGTTGCCAAGCTTTTTACAGTATTTGCTTGGTACAGAATTTACTTTTATGTACTATTCCTTGATCTGTTCCACTTCTTTAGAGGCAGTTTTCTAAGATTTTTTTTTCATCAATACACACTTGTCTATGTATTAGTTAAATGGAGAATCACCCAGGAGATTAGTAAAGCACACCTCTAGGTGTGTCTGGAAGTGTTGCTAAAGGATTGAGGAAGGCAGGGTGTCACACTCTTATTGTGGCAACACCACCCCTCAGCTTGAGGCTGGGATGAAATAAAAGGCAAGGAGGAAGGAGCTCAAGTATAGGCTTCCCTCTGCTTCCCAGCCTCCAGGACAGAAGCTCTGTCCCCACCCCAGCTGACATTTCAGGAAATGTGAGCTTGTGAGCCTGAACGTCACAAGCCTAGGTGGTTCAGCCTCATGCTTAGGCTGGGACATAAGATATGGCTTGTTACCCTAGTGCTTAGACTGGGACATGCGATAGGGCTTGTTACCCCTTTGCTGTCTGTCTTCCCCTCCAGCAGGTGGCTGAGCTGAATGCAATTGTAGCACAGTGGTATAAGCATAGAAGTTATGATTAAATAGCAGGTAAAAGGGGGTTTGTTGTTGTTTCTGGTTTTTGTAATATCATCCTTGGTAGGATTGACTGAACATTGCTCTAGGTGAGTCAGGGAATGAAGTGTGTTGACTAAAGGACTATACATTTCTGTAATGTTCTGTTCTTAGGACGCATGAAATTTTTTTCTTCAGTGATAATCTAACCTTAGCTTATTATGAGTCATTTTACTTTGTAGACATTTTTATCCTTTGATAATAACACTTAAAACCCACATACATGCTAAGAGTGGTGGCTCACCACCTTTAATCCCAGCACTCCGGAGGCAGAGGCAGGAGAATCTGTAAATTCAGCCTGGTCTACGTAATCAGCTCTAGGATAGCCAGTACTATGTAGAAACCTTGTATTTAAAAAAAAAAAAAGGAAAAGAAAAGAATTTTTTACAGGTGTTTAAAAATATTTTCTTTATATGCTAAGTTTAGAAGCTTTTTTCTAGGCAGTTTTTTTTCCTTTTTAAATTTTTCTTTCTTTTGTTATTTTTTAAAACATTTTGTTGTTATTTTGTTAAAAACTTAAGGATGTAGTGGGCTGGACCAGATGGTTCATCAGGTAAGCAAAGGCCATCAATCATGGCCTCCTGAATTCAAGGTAGAAGGAGAAATTAGAGTCCTGCTAGTTGAGCTCTAATCTCCACAAGAGTGCCATGGTTTCCCCCAGCCCACCTAGTCCCTGTAAATAAGCAACAACCAGCACAATCTATCGGGGTCAGCTCCACATCCTCCCAGCTCCACATCCTATCTTAGAAGTAAAGCAAAGGTGAACTGCACTAATGGATTTCCTCTTACCTTCTATGGTAACAGTGCCTTTTAGATTCCCTCCTAAGGGACTGCCTGATGTATATTTAAAAACAAAAAGCTAGGTCTACAGAACAGGACATGCTGTGAACACAGGAACCACAGCGCACTGCTTACCAAGTGCTCTATACATCATTGCATTGTATGTCTTTTATTTTGTTGGTTGTTTTTGTTTTTGTTGTTGTGGATGTTTTATTTGTTTTTTAAACAGGATCTTACTATATAGCCCTGACTGTCCTACCACTTACTACGTAGACCAAACTGGTATCTGCCAGAAATCTGTTGCCTTTACCTCCACCTCCTAAGTGCTGGAATTAAGGGTCATGCTCAACATTTTTGTTTGGTTTTGCACTGTTGATTGTTTTTTGCACTGCTTAGGATAGAACTCACGGCCTTAGGTCTGCTAGGTAAGCATCACTGAGTCACATCTTTAATCCTTTTTTTTAAAGGCAGAATCTCTTAACACCTACCATAAAACAACTATTTGAAAACTCTGAAAGGTATGCTGTAAAGGTAATTTCTTTTCACAGAAATAATGCTTCAGAACCCAGTCTAGGCTTACAAGCAAATGAGACAAGAAGTATACTTGGTTTTATTCTAATACAGGTAAAAACTGTCTTTTCCCTGGAGTCTGGCCTTATAGTCTTGAAATTGGCTAGTTTTAAAAGGATTAATGAGCTGGGCAGTGGTAGCGCACGTCTTTAATCCCAGCTCTTGGGAGGCAGAAGCAGGTGGATTTCTGAGTTTGAGGCCAGCCTGGTCTACAGAGTGAGTTCAAGGACAGCCAGGGCTACACAGAGAAACCCTGTCTCAAAAAACCAAACAAAGAAACAAAGAAACAAAGAAACAAAGAAACAAAGAAACAAAGAAACAAAGAAACAAAGAAACAAAGAAAGAAAGAAAGAAAGAAAGAAAGAAAGAAAGAAAGAAAGAAAAAGGAAAGAAAGAAAGAAAGAAAAGGAGGAAGGTGGGTAAGCTGCTCCAGACTATCTGTCCAATTCCTGGTAGGGGGAAGGTAGGGGGAGACAAAAGTTTTACCTGGTGAGAGATATGAAAATATTTGCATAAGGACTAGGCTTAGTATCTCATGCCTTTAATCCCAGCACTTGGGAAACAGGCATGCAGATCTCTATGAAGTGGAGGACAGTCAGGACTTCATGGTAAGAGAGGGGGGGGGAGGAGAGGGGAGGGGAGGGGAGAGGAGAGGAGATGAATTACAAGGTGGTGGAGGGATTATTAGTCCTTAGGTTCTTAGTGGATAAGCCACCTTTGATGGGGGAGGGTCATTTCTTACAGAATTAGGACTGTATTTATTGTCTCTCCATATCTTCAAGATTTTTCCACAACCCATAAGTGGGCCTCACTGTGAGTAGAGAAAATCCCAAGAAAAGCACTGAGTTCAAACTGAAGGAAAAGGAAAAAGCAGTATAATACTCAGAAAAAAAGCACAGAAAGGCCTTGTTTTTTTGTTTTTTCTCTTTCTTTCCTCTCATACTAAAAAACTCAAACAGTTCTATAGTAACAATAGGCTGAAGTATAGCAGGAACCTGAGGGTGGAAACCATTCTCTCTGATCAGTGGAAACAGGTCCCAAGAGGTTGAAATGAACCCTGTTTGCTTCCTCCACTAAGCTGCTTGCCTCCAAACAGTCACTCTTTAGAAATTATGTGGCTGGGAGAAGGGGATTCTCAACCTTCTGACTAGATAAGGATGACCCCATTTGCCCAGAAAGTAGTGAGGAGATTACATTTATGGGAAAGTTGGAAAGTAAACTCCTTAAATGTTTTCACTAACCATTCAACTTGCCTACGTGTCTATATTCATGCTATTCATACACAATCTGGCCCCAAACAGGCTTTGAGAAGCAAAGTGTGGCTAAGACCATGGCTAGGTACCAGACTAGTGATTGCGTTTGGTGCACAAGTGGAGCAAATCTGCTTAACATTGCAAAGACTTTGACACTTAGTTCAGGTTGGAACACAGTCTATAAAATGCTGGCTGGAAAATCTAAACTGAGGACAGCTGGGTTGTCTCCACTGAGATAACAGTGTTATTCTTTTTTATGTACTTATCATTGCCTATTTTTACAACAGTAATCTCAGTATCTAGAACACAGTACAAAGTGAACAGACATATGAAATAGTAATAAAGTCACCAGTTCACAAGGAGTAAGAAAAAGACCAAAATTGCACTGACATTAACATCAAATGTCTTAACAACACCAGAGCTGTAGAACTATGAAAGGAAGCCAGCAGCCCTGTAAAGGTCAGTCATTCTACCGATTGATAACACAGATGACTGGTCTTAGTGATTTATAGAACCCAGTAGGCAGGCAGGAAGGAAAGATTCAGAAAAGCTGAGTATCTGCTCTGCACTAGATTTTAGAACATGTGAAACAACAGAATATGTGCTACTTTGAATGTCTGCAAAACGTTCATCCAGGTGGGCCCTGCCTGTCATGGGTCACAACACTAAAAGTTTTTAAAGTGATTTAAAATCTAAAACAAATTAGGGGATAAGTTGACCTTAAAACTTATGATTAAAAAAATCATAATAAATCAGGTCAAAATTAGGTAGAAAACAAACCAGACATGGCAATGAACCCCTTCAATCCCAACATTTGGGAGGCAGATGGAGGTGAATTGCTGTGAGTTCAAGGGCAGCCTGGTTTATATAGTGAGTTCCAGGATAACCAGGGCTACATGATAAGATCCTGTATTTAAAAATAATAATAATAAGGTTGATGCAGGGCTAAGGACATGGCTCAGTCTATAAATCCTTCCAGAGAACAAGCTCAAGGCTCTCCAGAACCCATATGAAAACCAGGTGCAGTGGCACCTTTGTAATTGTAGTGCTAGGGAGGGAGAGACAAGAGGGTTCCTGGTGCTTGCTGGTCAGCCAAGCTAACGAAATCTGTGAGTTCCCAGTTTGGTGAAAGGCACTAAAAGGTGGAGAACACTTGAAGAAGACAACCACTGTCATTGACCTTTAACCTCCACACACATGTATGCATAAATTTCTAATGTCCAAAAAGAAATGGGCTGTCACCACACTTCCCATGATATAGCAAGATTGTGAAAGGAACCGAGAGGAACCCTATATTCATAGTCTCCTCCATAGACTCACCAAAGATAAAGTAGATAAGTTTTTTGCTTGAGACATTCTCATGTACACCAGGCTGATCTAAAATTCCATATGTAACCAAGGAATGACCTTGAATTTCTGATCCTCTTGCCTCCTCTCCAGGGTTGGGATTAGAGGGTTACACCACCATGCCTATTTATACTGTGCTGGGACTAATCCCAGAGTCATCTGAATTCTATGTGAGCACTCTCCCAGTTAAACCATATCTTCACCCCCACACTCACATAACATTTTTGGTGAAAATAAAAAACATTTTTGGTGAACTAAGAAGAAATGGTATATGTGAAGTTGGGCAGATGTGAAAAGTGAAATTATTAGGTGTACCTTCAGTCCCTCTGTGTGTGTGTGTGTGTGTGTGTGTGTGTGTGTGTGTGTGTGTGTGTGTCCATTACCAAAGATATATTTTCTGAATGTTCTACCTGCTCTGTATTAAAATGACAGAGAGGGTTTGAAACTCCTCAGGTAGGTCACAGGGTCGAGAAACAGGAGGCTTCCAACCGCCTGTCAAATCAGAATCAGCATGTTTGTGATATCAATGGGTTCTTCAGATTCCTCACTTCCTATTTTAAGAGAACATTTTTCCTATCTTTTACTAGTGTGAGCTGCTTATGACCGGTGTTGAAGGTGTTTTGTTTTTTATGTCATTGCTTAACTGGACTGGAGATGATTTCATGTGACAGCATGGAGCTCTTGTTTTGGATTTGCCATTACTTTCTAGAACAGCAACTCTGTATAGCTGCCAACACGCCCTGGGTACTCTTGCTTCATATTGCAGTGATACTGCTTTGTCAGGGTAGAATTCAGCTCATAGGGCTAGAGTCAGTCTGCTGACCTCATGCCACAGTACAGCATGTTCAAACCTGGGAGAAACCCAGGGGTTACTCGGCATAGTCTTCCTCCTTCCTCACAGGCATGGAACCGTCACTGTCCTCGGAAACCGTATGTTGTATATGTGTGTGTATCTGTCTCTTTATGAATCTCCTCATTACTGTAGTTATACAGCTTTAAGTGGAGGGCTGATTGCGCAGACACAGGAAACTAACTGAGCTGCTAGAACTTAGCACTTCTCAACAGCAAAGCTCAGCCAGGGCATGTGCTATTTTTAGACAGTGAATTTGAGATAATAGAGAATCCTGTTATGTTTCCTAACTGTTTGTTTCACTCATAGCTATTCGGACTGAGTGCGAGGGGGTTTGTGTGGCTGTGTAAGTCATGGATCATACTAAAGCATCCAACACTTGGGTATGGGGGCCTGTTTCCATGCATAATAGATGTTGTTTGGGGCGTTTCAGGCTAAAAAGTTACCAGAAAATAAGCATTCCCTTCAGTGAACAAAAGAGTTTCATTTGCCTTGACGGATTGGAAAGGCTTGGGTTAAATGTGAAGATGCCAGGCATGCATAACAAATAGGAATTTGAGTTAAAGCCAGTTTGAAATATTTCTCACATTTTTCTTTTAATAAAAGGATTTTTATCATTGAGCTACTTGTTTTCAGAGCTTTTCCTGTGACACAATGGCTTCCAGAATTATAAATTATGTACACATCTGTTAATTTTCATCTTTTGATCAATACAGGACTGTGTAATGAACTAAACAGGAAGATGATCCAGCTTTATGCAACATCCCCCTATGTTCACATTTCATCTTTAGTTCTGAATAGAAACTAAGCCATTAGATTGAATTTACTATGGGTCAATTTTATAAACAATATATAGATACTTTCTAGAAGATGTTTTTTTTTAAAAAGCAAAACCAGTTCTTTAGAGGGGGACACACACACACACACACACACACACACACACACAGTCTAAAATTAATACTGTTTGCTGGTGAGCAGTTGGACTTAAGCTCCAAACAGATTTTTTACTCTGGAGTTTGATATTTTAAATGCTGGCTTTATTAGCAGATTTGTGCTTGTGATCCTTACTCTCTTTTTCTGTTTGTTCTAATTCTTGAATCTTAAAACCTTGGCAGATCTTGTGTTTGTTCTCAAGTTATAAAAGGTCAGTTTATTTATCAGTGTTTTATTAAGAATGCTAGTACATGAACTGGAGAGATGGCACAGTAGTAAGAGTGCTTACTCTTCCAAAGGACCCAAGTTTGGTTCTGAGTACTCAAAACAAGTGAATCTCAAGTGCCTGTAACTCCAGAACTGGAGAACCTGGCACCTCTGGCCACAGTGGAAGTTGGGACTCTTATTTACAAACACACAATTAAAAATTATAAATCTAGCCTGGTGTTGGTGGCGCATGCCTTTAATCCCAGCACTCGGGAGGCAGAGGCAGGCGGATTTCTGAGTTCAAGGCCAGCCTGGTCTACAAAATGAGTTCCAGGACAGCCAAAGCTATACAGAGAAACCCTGTCTTGAAAAACCAAAATATATATATATATATATATATATATATATGTGAGAATGGTAGTGCAGGATGAGCTGGGTGATATGAAAGAAAGTATTCATAGAAGAGCCTTAAGAGAGAGACACCATCTTATACATCTTATACACCATCAGTGCCAGTGTGGGGCAGAAACATAAGACGGAATTGAAACACTTCAATTGCCTTACCTAGTACTTGCATTAACTCCTAATAGTAGAGATCTTTCTAGATCTAGGGTGACTTAACAGAATTTAGCTCAGTTGTAGATACTTGTATTGCATGCAGAAACCCTAGTAGGTTCAATCCTCAGTATCCCCTACATACACACACATACACACAATTTTCTGAAACATAATGTACCTGAGTTTCTTAGATTAAACCATATCCTTAGTTCACTATCACGTCTCTTACTCAACCTAATAATCTACTCTGGTCACTAAAGTGATACCATTGAAGCAAAAATGTAAATATTCAGCAATTAGATACCTGCTTCCAGCATCTCAGCTTCCTAACAGGACTAGATACATCTAGATCCAGGCTGTAAACTGAGATCTGAATTCCTTTCTACACTACAGAATTAACAATTTGGAGAACATTTTAACAAAATGAAAGTGTAGCTGACTGCAGGAAACCAGTGTGGAATTTGAAGAAAGGTGAACTCTAGTAGTCACTATGTTTATTGAACTCATTTATATTTTGAATACTTTAAAATTTTATAATATCTTCAGAGGTTGGTCCATTCTAAAGATTTCTGCCCTTTTCCTTTCTCAGTAACCCTGCAATGGCCACACCTTTAGGTATTACTGTTAAAGCCACATGTATAATACAGACATTTTAGACAATTCCTTGACTGTATCTTACAACCTTTTTCTACAGATGCTCAAATATTTATTGTGGCAACTTAGAACAAGTTAGCCACATACAATCGCTGTACTTAAGTATATTTTAAAGTTTAAAGTACAGTGTACTTTAAACCTAAGTTTTATATACAGTTAGCTGTTACTTTAAGTGGTTGGGTTTTTATGATATAACATTTCTCTCACAGACTTCTGACATGTGGAGGCTAAAGGTCACCTTCAGGTGCTATCCTTTAGGAGCTGTCTACCTTGTCTCTTTACAATAGGGTCTTTTCCATGAACCTTGAGTTTACCGTGTAAGATAGGCTGGCTGACCAGCAAGCTCCAGAGTTTGGCCTGCTCCTGTCTCCCTAGCACTAGGATTCTGTGTCCCCATACCTGGCTCTTTTTTATGTGTGTGGGAATCAAACCCAGAACCTCAGTCTGTGCAACAAAAGCAAGACTTTACTGACTGAACGAGCCTTCTCCTTGGCTCCTTAACTTTCATTATTAAAATGTAAAACCAGGGGGCTGGAGAGATGGCTCAGCCGTTAAGAGCACTGACTGCTCTTCCAAAGGTCCTGAGTTCAAATCCAAGCAACCACATGGTGGCTCACAATCATCCGTAATGAGATCTGACTCCCTCTTCTGGTGCATCTGAAGACAGCTACAGTGTACTTACATATAACAATAAATAAGTCTTTAAAAAGAAAAAAATGTAAAACCAAGTCAGAAGATTGGAGAAACAAAAGAGGATAGACTTTTCCTAAACCAATGTCTCCTTTGTGCCCAGAAGAGGGTATCACATTTCCTGCGACTCTGCAAGAGCAGCCACTGTTAACCATTATCAGCCAGAGTTGAGCTCTCTGTCCAGCCCCCAGGGATGGTTCTTAATGAAATTGCCCAATACCTGTTTATCTTGTGATTGTCCCTTGTGAAAGCAGTGGTAAATTGTTTGTGTTACTTGTTTTCTTGTTATTCTCCGTTGAATTAATTATATTCCAGATTACTTATGTGTTTTGGGACTAAATGGAGGAAAGAGGAGATAGGATTTACAACTAAGAACAGCTTTTGGCATTTGCAATGATAAGATCTGAAGAGCTATACTGAACTAGTTTGAAGTGTAAAAATTGGATTAGAATCCTACAAATATCTCTGTGGCCATGTGGTCATGGTTCAGTCTAAACAGAAGCATTTCCACTTTGGAGGCCAGAGCTTTTGGTTGCATGTTTCTCAAGTGAAGAATAACACTGATGAGAAAATGAGGTTCAGGAGGCCTGGTCTGTGGTGCCACCTTTGCTATAACAAGATAGAATCAGGAGTTCGGTTAGTGTGCCTGCACTTTTATTACTTATTATTAAATAAGATTCTTTCACTAGAAAAGTCCTAAGGATCTTCCAATTTGGGGTACTTAAATGAGTACATATATATGCACACACAAGGACAGATTTGTATAAATTGGCTTTTAAGATAAAGTAATATGAAGGCCAGCAGGTAAGAACACTTGCTCATAAGCTTAATGCACATGAGCAACCCCACCTTCTCTCACACATACACAATTAAAGTAAAATGGCTTAAAAACAGTTGCCACCAGCCGGGCGTGGTTGTGCACGCCTTTAATCCCAGCACTTGGGAGGCAAAGGCAGGCAGATTTCTGAGTTCAAGGCCAGCCTGGTCTACAGAGTGAGTTCCAGGACAGCCAGGACTACACCGAGAAACCCTGTCTCAAAACAAAACAAAACAAAACAAAACAAAACAAAACAAAACAAAAAAACAGTTGCCGCCAAGCCTAATGTCCTAAGTATTTGTTCCCAGGGCCCACATGGTGGAATGAGAGAGCTGACTTCTGAAGGAGGTCTGAGGTTGTTCTCTGTGTACACACACACACGCACACACACATACAAAATAAAGGAATGTAATAAAACTTTTAAATAAAAGTAATATACTTCCCTATGGCTCTCAGAAATAGATATTTAAGCTACAAACCTGCATGCATTCTCTGGTTATATTACTTTTAAAAAACAGTTTCCTAGGGCTGGTAAAATAGCTTAGCAGGTACTTGCTACCCTGCCTAACAGACATGAGTAGTTTGATTCCCCAGGACCCATTCAGTGGAAGAAGAGAACTAGAGAGCCAAGTTCTGCAAGTTGACCTTTAGCCTCCACATATATGGGATACAAAAGATAAATGGATGGATGGATGGATGGATGGGAGGACAGATGGTCAGACGGACAGAGAGACAGACAATAAAAACTATTTAAGACTTAATCTTCTGAGAGAGAGAGCCAGATGTCTCTGTAAGTGTGTTGGGAGCCAGGTGTAGATCAAAACTGAATCATGGCTGAAGAGAGCATATGAAGGACTTAGACTGAACATACCCCAGCCTTACTATCTTTCACAGAAAACATTTGATCTCTGATTCAATATCAGTAATTGCTAACATATATGTGTGTAGTTGGTGCCTCTGCAGAGAAAAGCCTTACATCCAAGTAGAGTTCTGTGCTTATGTAATCAACCTGTGAGTTCATTGTTGTTGACTTGACTGCTTAGGATTAGCCAAAAGAGAAGACAAAATGCAGTTATCAACAGCACACCTGGATTTTGTTTTTTGTTTTTTGTTTTTTTTTTTCTTTTTTTGTTTTTACACCTGGATTTTGAATGTTAGTCTCAGACTTAGCTTCATCTCTAAGTAGTCCTTAGTCTTTAAAGCAGTCCACCCCCACATTAACTTCTTCGAGTTAAAACTGAAGAACAGCTGGATTGCAAACTTAACAACATAGGTGAAAAGCCTACTCCTTTAACCTAAAAGTAGATCATTTTAGTATTTAGGTACATATTTTTTATTTAGTGCATATGCATATTTTATAACCATTTGTGTAAGAGACTAGGGTTTTTTTTTTTTCATTACAACAATTCAGAGTATTTGAATTTGAAATTAGAATTTTCATTTGCAGAAATAAACCTGCTTTCAATTTCCATATTGGAGTCTCATTCTCTTACGCTGGAAACAAAGGACCCACTGTTCTTCACGTTTCTCCTTTATCTCCAGCAGCTTGCAGGAGAGTGATTGGCTTGTTTTTAACATCTTCTGACTCTGTTGCACTCTATGTGTGAGTAATCCTCTCAGCAGTCTCTTCTCTTTTCCTCCAACCTTTTGGCCCTTAAGTAAAAACTACCAAGGCAGAAGATCTGGAAACAATGTGGAGAAACATTGCAGACAAGGTAGCTTAGCCTGAGCTCATCCAGCACATGATAGAGGAACATTCCTTTTTCCTTCCTAATCCCAAAGATGCATGTTTCTGTTCATAGCATTCATTAAATACATGCTGTCTGGTGTTGGTAGCCTCAGGCAGCTCACTGCCTTTGACAGCTCCCCTTGCTGTCTGTCCTGTGTAGGCTTTGTCTATTCTCTTCCTGGTTTTTGGTACAAAACTTTGATTTAATTCCAGTCAGTTGTCAGTTTTCTCCTGCCACCATGTTCTGGAGATAAAACTCAGCTCATCAGGCTTGACTGCAAGTGCCTTTACCTGCTCAGCCATTCTGTGGGACCTGGTTATTTAAGCACCATAAATCAGTTTCAGAGGGAGTGGGTGGAAAAAATAAGGACTCAGATCTGTCTCCTATGCAGACTAGCACACTTCAAAACCATTTACTTACTATGTATGGCCTGGTGTTTTGAGCTTAATGTTGCCAAACAATAGAGTTCTGTCATGTGATGGCTTCTCAAGAGGAAGGGTGAAAGGCTAAGAAACTGATCATCTGTTCCTTCATTGGTAATATGCTCAAAGAAGTTGACAAGATTTCCTTTAAGTAAGTTGCCAGCTAATAGCTACTTTTCATTCCTGTTTCCTCTTCTTCCTCCTCCTCTCCCTCCTCTTCCTCTTCCTTCTCCTTTTTCTCTTTTTATAGCTCTGTATCTTCAGTCTGCTGTCTTTAATATTTAGAAGGTGTTTCTTTGAAATTCTGGGGTTCTCTGCAGCTTAGTGGCAGAGTAACAGTGATGAAGTTAATTGATTAAATGATGTCATAGTTCTGTACTTTTTCCCAAGATATCTGTGACAACTGATATTTTATGAAGAACAAATTAAATAAATCTTTGTTTCCACATCAGATAACATTCTTATATTTTTAGTAGTTTTCTTATTTTCTGAAGATGTATTTCATACTTAAGTAACTACCTATTGAAAAAGCAATTATTCAATGGTGCTTGGTGGAGCATAGTGAGGCAGGCTGTAGGGACCACAGTATAATGTCCCACATAAGGAGAGTACAACATGAGCAGGGTGCTGTAGGTTATGGATGGTCATGATAGAAAATGACCAAGAGAGTAGAGAGGATTCTGAATGATTTAGCTTGGCAAGACTTCTCCCAGAGGCAGTAAGACAGAGGACAGAGAGCCAGGTCAGACATTGAGGAGGATACATATCAAGGAAGGGTTTCTAGCTGAAACTTACTTAGCTAATTTAGCTAGAATTGGATTTTTAGAAAGGACACAGATATGCCTAGGAAAAAGCTCAGAAATCTTTGAAGACTCTTTGTCAATACCTGACTGGCATGTTCGTCACCTAAGATTTAGAAATCATAAAATGGCTATCTAAGCTAAGATGAAAGGATGGACTACCCAGAGAGTACCCCATTCGGGAGTCCATCCCATCATCAGCCACCAAACCTAGATACTAATGCTCATGCCAGCAAGATACTGCTGAAGGGACCCTGATATTGCGGCCTCTTGTGAGGCTATGCCAGTGCCTGGTCAACACCGAAATGGATGCTCACAGCCAGCTACTGGATGGAACACAGGGTCCCCAATGGAGGAACTAGAGAAAGTACCCAAGTACCTGAAGGGGACTGCAACCCTGTAGGTGGAACAACAACAGGAACTAACCAGTACCCCCGGGGTTTGTGTTTCTGGCTGCATATGTAGCAGAAGATGACCTAATCGGCCATCAGTGGGAATAGAGGCTCCTTGGTCTTCCAAACTCTATATGACCTAGCACAAGGCAAGGCCTGGGCCAAGTAGTGGGAGTGGGTGGGTAGGGGAACAGAGGTGGGGGGAGGGGTATGGGAAACTTTCGGGATAGCATTTGAAATGTAAATAAAGAAAATAATAATAATAAAAAAATGGCTATCTAAGAGGAGTTTCAAGAGAGTTTTTGTCCCTGTAACAGTGGACAAAAAGAGAGTTTTTGTCCCTTAAAACAGCTTTTCATGTGGTAAATAAAAGTGCACTTAAAAAGATTTCTTTTTATGAGTGTTTTGCCTGCATATATGTGTATGCCATGCCTGCAGGGGTCAGAAGAGGGCATCAGATCCCCTGGAAATGTATTTACAGATAATTGTAAGCCCCTGTGTGGGTGCTAGGAATCAAAACCAGGTTCCCTGCAACATTAGCCAGTGTGCATAATCTCTGAGCCATCTCTCTACCCCTTTTTATATATGTGGGTGGTACATATGTGTTTGTGACTACATGTGCACATATGTGAACATGGATGCTGAGGAATAAAGTTGATGTCGGGTGCCTTCCTCAGTTGTTCTCCACCTCATCTGTTGAGGCAGAGTCTCTCCATTTGAGCCTCAATTTGTCTCTTTGGCTAGTTTACTCTACCAGTTTGCTCCTGGGATTACAAGTAGGCTATCACACATACCTACTTAGCAGTTACCATGGGTGGGAGTGGGGGTCTGTGGATATGAACTCCATATTTGATATGAACTCTGATATTTGCCTGACAAGCACTTTGTCCATGGATCATCTCCTGCCCTTGTTACCATTTTTTAAAGAATAGTTTACCCATGCTTCCTCTAAATGATAGTTATCTGGTAGTATACTGAGTTATGATGATTCACTGTCTTCTTTTGAAATTGGTGTGTTCCTTTAGCATGGAAGATAGAGCTTCATTTGGAAGATTAAGTCAGCCTGGGTTCCATGGTTATTTGTTCTTTCCCTTGTTCTTATCCTGAGTTCTTGTACATGCTACCATGCACTCTACCATGGAGAGACAGCCTCAGCCCTAGAATCTTATTTCATTGTTTGTTTGTTTGTTTGTATGTTTTTCTTCCTGAAGAAGCTGCTATACTGAAACTGTCAAATCAGTGAAATGTCACTTGCATTGGATGCTTAAGGTCTAGGTTCAATTCTAGTGCAGCCAAAAAAGGGAAGGAAAAGGGGAAAGATTTATGATGTTTTTTGTAGCATTGTACATTATCTTCATTTAAAATAACAAGAAGTAAAAGACTTAGATGCAGGTTTTTTTTTTCCTCCTCCAAATTAAGCCCAGGCTGACCACAAACTCACAATCTTAATAGCCAGTTATATTTCTGAATAGCACTAATGTACTAATACAATGTACAGTTCCAAACAAAATTAAGTAGATTGAATGTCATTTTAATCTGTCTAAGGGTAAAAGTGCACTGGACCTTTGAGAACCTTGAAAACAATTGTGCCTTGTGGGCTTTGGGTCTGCACACTTCCTCCTGTCTCGTTACCTTAAGACTATTGGACTCTTCATCTTACTTACAAAGTAAATTTCTACACACTTCTTCATTTGCTAGGAAGGATTTCTTGGGAGTTTCCCAGCACTTCCTCATGTAAGGCCCTGTGTCACCATGCAGGATTTATGGTGTCTGCTGCTATGAAATCATTCCCTGCAGCACCCTTTGTTTAGGTGGTTATCATAGATTTAAATGTACCCTCTAAAAGTTCATCTGATAAAACATGATTCCTCACATCAAATGTTAATGGTATTTGGAGGAGGAGCCATTGAAAAATAATTATGATAAGAAAATTCTAGTGGTGCCCTCACAATGGCCTGAGCAGCTTCATGGAGAAAGAACACTGTCAGCATGCTTGCCCCATCTCACCATGCAATGCCCTGTACTGTATTAGGGCATCAGGAAGGCCCTAACCCAAGTGCCAGTGCTGTACACTTCTACATCCAGCTTCCAGAACTGTAAGCTAAATGAACTTGTATCTCTATCAATCACACAGTTTTTAAAATTTTGTTGTAGAAACAGAAAGCACACCAGATAACAGTGAATATTATAATATGTGGTTCTTTTGAAATAGGCAGCACCTTAGCAAGTAGTCTGAAATGCTTATTATACTATACTTTCACAGTTTTTTATATTTATTTTTATGTATGCTTGCATGTGTCTACATACATATATGTACAGATACATGTATGGATTCTAGGTATCAAATTCAGGTCATTGAGTTCCTCTGCCCACAGAGTCTCCCTATACTCTGTTGTTGAGATAGGGTCTCTACATAACCCGGGCTGTCCTGGAACTCAGTGTGTAGACCAAGTTGACCTCAAACTCACAGAGATCTACCTGCCTCAGCTTCCTAAGTGCTGGGCTTAAACAAGTGCTATCATGCCCCATCTCTTTATTAGTTTTCAAGTATCTTTTTAGCTAGTCAGAAGTGGTCAGTAACAATATTCTTTTTGGAAATCTTATAACTCTGCTACTAAGAAACAATTTTGTTGTTCTCCGTTCTGAAGTAATTGGTTCTACCAGTAAAAGAAAATGTTTTCCCTATTGAGGTGCTCATATGACCATTTCCAGGTCATTGCTTTGTAGTTTTTTTGTTTCCCTGCCTACTGGCTGGTGTTAGCTTTTATGTAATTGAGAGCTGCTGAACTCAAACAAAAACCTCCCTCTCCCTGAATTCCAGTGGAAAGTTAATACAATTTTGGACTTTGAGCTGAGCTAGCTTCTGAGGGGAGAACAGAAGAGTCCTGGGGGGGGGGGGGTGCAGATTCTCAGCTGACTGGTCCCTAAGGCCTTTTCTACAAGTCTGTTCTCTGCCATCCATAACCGTTTTATCTCACCTCAATGCCCCTTGGCTCAATGCTCTGGCTGTCCTGGAACTCTGTTTAGACCAGGCTGGCCTTGAACTCAGAGAGATTCACCTGCCTTTAACTTCCTAACTGCTGGTATTAAAGGCATGCACCACCATACTCTGGTTATAGGAGTTTCTGAGATGATATCTCACTGTATATACCACTGTCTATTTCCTATGTAAACCATGTTGGTCTTAAACTTGTAATAACCCTACTGCCTCAGCCTCACAAATGCTATAATTTATAAGATTGCACTATTGGGCTAGAGAGATGACTCAATGGTTAAGAGCAGTTAACTTCTCTCTTCCAGAAGTCCTGAGTTCATTTCTCAACAATCTTATGGTGTCTCACAACCATCTATAATGGGATCTGATTGCTTCTTCTGGTGTGCATGAAGACAGAGTATTCATATATATAAAATACATGGATAGATAAATCTTCTTTAAAATTAAATAAAATAAAAACTGTACTACCAGCCTAGATTTTGTTTGTGTTTTGAGACATCCTGGCTGGCCTTGAACTCAGCAACCAATCGTGGTCATTTCAGCTGAGACCATAGGATATGTCTCATGCCCAACACCCTGACATTCATTTTATTAAAAACAAATACTATAGTATTAGAGTCCAAGAATTGCTGAAGGAAGACCCCAGACTCAAATGGTATGCAAAGGCAGAGTGTTTATTCTGAAGAAATTACCAGTATGCAGGGGTCAACCATTCATCAAAATGGCAACAACTTGTATTCAAGGCTAGGGGAATTTTCCCAGAAGGGTTTGGTAACCTCTAATATGATTGGTAGGGGCAAAGCAGTGACATTGGTACAATTTTGATTGGTTGCTATGTTTGTTAGTTTCTCTATATTTGGTGTGAGGCCTTGAAGAATTTTGGAAGCCAGCTCAGTTCTGGCCTTGTTATCTCCTCCAGCTAGGTGTCTCAGGAACTGACTCAGTTCTAGACTTATCCTGCCTCAGTAAGGGCCATCATTGACTAAAGGCTCATTGTCAGTGGCTCCTTCTGAGGAGGAGCCCAATATGCTACCCAGAGAATTGAAATTTTTATTCCCAAGGTTTTTGGTCCTCTCAATAGTAAGAATAAAGCCAGGTGTGGTGGCGCACGCCTTTAATCCCTGCTCTTGGGAGGCAGAGGCAGGCGGATTTCTGAGTTCAAAGCCAGCCTGGTCTACAGAGTGAGTTCCAGGACAGCCAGGACTATACAGAGAAACCCTGTCTCGAAAAGCAAAAAAAAAAAAAAATAGTAATTTGGTCAGTAAATCTAAGTTTAGACTGTTCTGATAATAAACCCAAGTGAAATAAGAATGCATCAGGCTTGATATTCTGATTTCTACCCAAGTAGATGAGTGTGTGTGTGCTGGTTTTGTTTTCCTATCATTTTAGTATTTGGGCTTAAACTCCAGGTACCACCCATGTTAAGTACACATTCTGTCACTGAACTCCTTTTCCAGACTGTGGATTTGAATTCTTTAAATGTTTCTGAACTATAAGATAGATTTTTCCCCTCTGTCTACAATGTTTGAAGTTTTAAATATTCATGACTTTATTTTATTGGAACTTTAGGGATATTTTATGTGCTTATTTACTTAGAAAGCCAATAAAGTTATTGCTTAAGAGTCTCCATAGGGATTTCAGGCCACCCTGGGATATAAGAGAACAGGGGTTGGGGGGGCAGGGACATTGAAATCTAACTTACTAATACCCTAATACCCTCAAAGATAGGAAGACATTTCATGCTAACATAGAAGCCATGGCCTTTCTGAATTGCAAAAAGATACACAGAGATCTATGGCTACAGTTCTAACAGGTTCTCAGCCATTGTCCAAAGTAAACACAAAATCATAAGACCTCACTAGTCCCCATCGGGAAGAGCTCTTCCTTCATTGTATATACCAAATTCTTTACTAAACATAAATAAGTCACCAAAAAGAAGAGCCTAACAGACTGAATTGCCCTCTGGTCTCTTGCTGCATGGAGAAAACAGATATGTTTCACACCTCTCAAGAGTCATATTTAAAAAATAAAAGCAAATTCTTTTTCAGGGCTGCCATCAGGGAGGACTCATTAATAACTGATGCATAAGCCAGAAACAATGCCAGAATCAAAGAAATATATTGAGAGAAGAAATCAGCAAAATCAAAATGGCACCTCCTTTTAGAACCAAGAAGATAATATAGCCAAATTTAAGTAATCCACAAGCCCAGCCTCTCCAGGCAACACACTGATTCAGTTCTCCATTCTGCAAGTTGAATCCATTAATATCTTGGAATAATCCTTAAATTTATGAAAGAACTCTTACGTTTTGTGTGCCTTTCTTGTTGATAGTGGATCTCATACAGCAGAGACTGACCTCAAACTTAGTATGTAGCTCAAGCTTGTCTTGAACTTCTGACCCTTCTGCTTCTGCCTCTAGAATAATGAAAATATAAGCATGATCAATTACACTTAGATGCTGCCCCTTTTCCATTCCTGTTTATTGTTTGGGGATTTTTTTATTTGTTTGCTATGTTGTTGTTGTTGTTGTAGTCCTGAAAAAATGATCCCAGAGCTTGGTGCTCACCAGGCCCTCTACCATCTAAGCTGTATCTCTAGTCTTTAATAGCTGAGTAGTACTCCATTGTGAAAATAGACATTTTCTGTATCCATTCCTCTGTTGAAGGACATCTGGGTTCGTTACAGCTTCTGGCTATTATAAATAAGGCTGCTGTGAACATAGTGGAGCATGTGTCCTTGTTATATGTTGGATTACATGCCCAGAAGTGGTATAGCTGGATTCTCAGGTAATACTATGTCCAATTTTCTGAGGAACTGCCAGACTGATTTCCAGAGTTGTTGTACCAGCTTGTAATCCTACCAATAATGGAGGAGTGTTCTGCTTCATTTCTCCACATCCTCACCAGCATCTGATGTCACCTGAGTTTTTGATCTTAGCCATTCTGACTGGTGTGAGGTGGAATCTCAGGGTTGTTTTGATTTGCATTTCCCTGATGGCTAGCAATGTTGAACATTTCTTTAGGTGCTTCTCAGCCATTCGGTATTCCTCAGTTGAGAATTTTTTGTTTAGCCCTGTACCCCATTTTTCAATAGGGTTATTTGATTCTCTGGAGTCTAACTTCTTGAGTTCTTTGTACATATTGGATATTAGCTCTCTATTGGATATAGGATTGGTAAAGGTCTTTTCCCAGTCTGTTGTTGCTGTTTTGTCCTATTGACAGTGTTCTTTGCCTTACAGAAGCTTTGCAATTTTATGAGGTCCCATTTGTTGATTCTTGATCTCAAAGTATTAACCATTGGTGTTCTGTTCAGGAAAATTTCCCCTGTGCCCATGTGTCCAAGGCTCTCCCCACTTTCTCCTCTATTAATTCCCATGTATCTGGTTTTATGTGGAGGTCCTTGATCCACTTGGACTTGAGCTTTGTACAAGGAAATAAGAATGAGTTTATTTGCATCCTTCTATATGCTGACCTTCCAGTTGAACCAGAACCATTTGTTGAAAATGCTGTCTTTTTTTTCCACTGGATGGTTTTGAAATTCTTAGGCAAATAGATAGAACTAGAAAATATCATCCTAAGTGAGGTAACCCAATCATAAGAGAACACACATGGTATGTACTCACTGATAAGTAGATATTAACCCAAATGCTCAGAATACCTAACATATAATTCACAGACCACATGAAGCTCAAGAAGAAGGAAGACCAGAGTGTGGGTGCTTCAGTCCTTCTTAGAAGGGGGAACAAAATACTCACCAGAGAAAATACAGAGACAAAGTGTGGAGCAGAGACTGAAGGAAAGGCCATCCAGAGACTGCCCCACCTGGGGCATCCCATATACAGTCACCAAACTCAGACACTATTGCGGATGCCAAGAAGTACATGCTGACAGGAGCCTGATATAGCTGTCTCCTGAGAGGCTCTCTGCCAGAGCCTGGCAAATACAGAGCCAACCATTGGACTGAGCACAGAGTTCCCAGTGGGGTCCCCAATGGAGGAGTTAAAGAAAGGACTAAAGGAACTGAAGGGATTTGCAACCTCATAGGAAGAACGATCCTCTCTTAGGATTTCAAGCATGCTTCATGCCTGTTTCCCAAGTATAGTTTTTAAAAAAAAAAAAAAAACTTACGCATGAGTGAACAGTGAGGTGAATATTTCTCACACAAAGGTCCTGCTTTAGGCCAGGGAATCTCATATGGTAGAGGCTCTTAGAACCAAGGCACTTTGTCTCATATGCTTCAGTGGTCACAGTGGTAAAATGAGAGTCCAAGAACCATGCCTCTGGGAGATGCTTTGACCAGATGACATGCTCCCTGCCTTCCTTTCACAATCCATTGGTTGCAAGTAATCACAGGATTACAAGGGAAATGTTGTCTTGTTCATGTGTCCCAGAAGGCAAGGAGCATGAAAATACCAATCACTGGGAGCAGTTTTGCTACAAATTATAGAATTGTAATATTTAACCTTATAAATTCAATACAGTACCTACCCAGAGGAGAGGACATGGTCCCTAGCATTCAGCTGTATAATTATGAAGAAAATCCTTCCCTAATAGGTTTTATATTAGGTTGAACATAATTGAATAGTTAACTATTTAAGATGTTACCTCAAGTTTATTTAGTATATGAATATATGATATTAAGAAAGAAAAGTGTTTATTCTCAAAATAAAAATTGAAATCATAGCCCAACATGGTGGTTCACACCTTTAATCCCAGCACCCAGGAGGCAGAAGCAGGCAGTCTTTGTTAGTTCAAGGCTAGCCAGGTCTACAAAGTGAGTTCCAGGACAGCCAGGGCAGTTAGAGAAACCCTGTCTCAAAAAACCAAAATAATGAGGAGGAGGGGGAAGAGAAGGAAGAAGAAGAGGAGGAAGAATAAAATTAAAATCGCAAGAGCTACTGGTTTTGGGTAACAGAAAATACCTGCATTTATAAAAACTGAAGGAATAGAAATCACAGTGGCGGGCAGGCGGGACTGGAGGAGATGGCTAGGTAAAGAGCACTCACTCAGAAGCATGAGGACCTGAGTTAGGGTATTAGGACCCACATAAAAAGTCAGGAATGGCTGCAGGTGTCTGTAAAACCTGCGAGCTTTGGGGCAGAGACAGATGAATTTCTGGGACTTTCTGTCCAGTTAGCCTGCATTTAAAAGGAGGGGAAGGCAAGCTTCAGATTCAGTGAGAGACTCTTTCTTAGGGAATGAGGAGAGTGACAGAGGGCAACACAGAAATCAGTGGTTTGATTTCTTTGAGACTAGGTAAAGCAGAGGAGGATCTTGAATCCAGCCTGGCCTGCATAGTCATATCCTTCCTCAAAAAACAACTCAAAGATGGTGCAGTGGATCAGTAGGTGCCTAAGCAGACCAAACCCAGGCCTGAGCTCTTAGCATGGTTTTTGCACTCATTATTGGATCTCAGAATTGCAGTGTTTTAAGAAGTGGTTTCTCCAGTCTGTAGTGTCAGGTTTTAGGGTTTCATGCCTTCTTGCCTATTTCTTGCTCGCTATTTTTACTCTTACTCAATTGTCATTACATAGTTTTCTAAACAGAGGATATAAAACAGAGACGAAGAATTGGGAAAGTAGAACTGTCTCCTGGTGCTTGCTGGAAACCTTTCCTTTGTATTTATTGGACTAAGCTACCTCTAAGTGTTATTTTATTGAGAATTGTTTTTTTACTTTGTCAGCTCTCCTCCACCATACTTAATTTAAATGAGGAAACAAAAGTGAATGTGAAAATAATGTCCTGTTGCTTTAAATGAAACCAGTTGGAAGCTTTTGTCTTTTATAAAAGATGCTCACAGCTGGAGCAGAGAGGCAGATACTGTCTGTGATCTTTGCTCTCACAATCAAACTGTTCATTTGCATTTAACAGCCCTAGCAAACTGCATAATTGGGTTTGTGCACGAGCTCATGTGCGCGTGCGCAAATTCTCTTGCGTCTGCACGCACACACACACACACACACACACACAGCCTGTTTAGGCTGAAGCTTTCTGTTTATTCAGCACAGCCCTCCCAGACGCCCAGATGTAAGGCTACTGAGTTGATGCAGAACTGAGCTGTACACAGACTGAGGTGGGCACTGCGCTGCAGAACATCCGCTATGCAGGATCTTGATGTGCTGCAGCTCTGCCTGCCTGTTGTGTGCAAGCCAGTGTGCTAAGATTGAAGGTGAGAAGCCCAAGGATCGCCTAGAAGCTTCATTGTGCCCAGCCCTTTGGTAGAAGATGCGTCCCCAGTGGTAGCTGCCCTCATTTACAGTGTGCAAGAGTGACAGAGTCTGCCGATGCTCCTCTACAATTTGGAAGCTGGGGAAAAAAAATGGAGAAATCTTACAGCCAAGAGAGGTTGTGATTTGTTTACACAATCCAAGCTTTTTTGGTGTTCACAAACGGAGAATGGGCTTTGTGACAAGCAAAATCATCAGACTGCCTGACGGAGGTTTTTGGTAAGATAAATGTGTTATGAAGAGGGGTTTTCTTGTGTTTTTTTATGTTCCTATATCAGCTACATAGAATTGCACCTTAGTAGTATTTATTCTGCAGAATCATGTTGGGTGGAAAAGGTTGAGCAAAAGAGCCAGAAAAAATATTTTTGCTGCTTATTCGAGTTATGACCTTCAGATCTATTCATCAGGTTTTTCTCAGATAAATGTGAGCAATTAGAAACTTGGCGTTTCTAGATGGTGGGGTGCTCGCTTACAGTTCGGTCTTTTTTTTTTTTTTTTTTTTTTTTTAATGTCTTTGGATAGTTGTAATTACCCCCCTAGAATTTTTCTAAAGTCTGCAGTGGAGAAAGGAGAGAAGAGAAAAAAAAAAAAAAGCTTTCATCCTGTTACTGGGTCACTCCCCTGGAACGGTAGTAGGCTGAGAACATGAGTACAGATGTGAAGGAAGGCATGATGAGCGAGCAAGCGAGCGAGCAGTCTGCTATTTTCACACCAAGTGTTGGAAGAGGCCTGTCTCTGGTTCATTGTCATTGCTGTTCAGCATCCCACGGTGGTTTAAGCTTCATCTCTTTGCCCTCTATTATAACTGAATTTCCTTTCATGTTTGCTTTTGCACATTTTTCTTTGCCAGACCCGATTCTGTCATGGAGCCTTTTTCTGTTATTGTTAATACACAGTGTTCTTTATCAGAGAATAGACAGGTGTAGAAAATAGCCCTAGAGCACAAAACCTGGGGCTCATATAGTCCAGCAACACAGGAAAATAAACAAAACAATCCTCAAGTAGTTTTTGGTCCCTAAAACAAAATAATGGACGCTTTCTGTAGGTTTTGATTTTAGCAGATTTAAGCTTCTTAATTTTGAATCTTAATTTTAACTAAATTTATTTTAAATTTAATTAAAACTAAAAAAAGCTAAATTTTAAATAAATAGAATTATTTAATTTTATTTAATTCTAGCTTTATTTCAAGTTAAAGAAATGGATCTTTATAGAGGGTTCCAGGAATAAATAAATAAATAAATAAATAAATAGAAAAGAGAAAGAAGGGAGGAAAGAAAAGAGAGAAAATTACATTAGGTCCATGAAGTCCTGCCAGAATCACCTGGCTCTAGTCCCGTTCTGAGCAGGGTACTATTATATTTTCTAAGGATAAAGGTTTCCTTTTCTTCACTATAATTTGGCCATGTGTTGCTGGGAGGTCTGTGACCTATTTCATTGACCAAGCTCAAATATTGTCCTTGGACCCCTCCTCTCACAAGTAGACACAGCCAAGTTTCCTAGCAGCTTAGAGTGGGCACAGAAGCTGTCCATTGACACCTGCCTTTCTGCTGACTCATTGGTTATGTAAGTCTTGAACACAGCCATCCATACACCCTCTAGGCTGGGAAATAGGGACTGCCAGTTTACTCTCCTTGAGCTCTCCCCTCAAGCCTTTTTGTTAACATGGTCCCTAGGTTTCACTGCAGTGAATAGATACACCCTTTTTCTCATTTTGAATTGCTGCATTTTTAAACTCTATTTGCATCTCTCCATGATGAAATTCCCTTCTGTTCTCTTGGCACATGAAACCTTCAAAAATAGTGTTCTTACTTCTTGCCTGATTAAAGTAAGGACTTCCTTTTCTATCTTTGAGGGCTCAGTTTGAATGCCTCATTATAGGTGCCTCTGAACTTTCCATGTAAAGTAGGAATGTTTCCTTTTTCTGTTACCGCTTTCCTCAAAGTACCCTGTTCTTTTCTTCACGGTGGTTTCCACAGTTGACATAGTTGAGTTACTGGTTTCTGTGTTTCTGTCACTTGCCATTCAACTGTGAGTCTCAAGAAGGCAGGGATATTTCATTCATTGGTAAATACCCAGCAAATCACACAGGGGAGCTTACAGAAGGACTGGTGGACAGTAACATGCACACACACCAGTGTGAAAGCAAACAGGGTACACACAGTGTGGAAAAAGCCCATGTGATGAAGGTGAAAAGTGAGAGACTATACATTGAGGCTTGGAGAGGTGGGACCTAAGAACATGAGACTGCAGAGGCCACATTCAGATTCTTGGGGTTTGGAGAGTCTGGGGAATGTTTGAGCATTGTTGGTTTGGGTGCTGGAGCTTCATGCATGCTTAGGCAAGTACTGTACTACCTAACTATACCCCAACCCCAAACTCTTATTCTTTATTTTGAAAACTAGAGGGCTAAGCTTGGCAGTGGTAGTGCATGCCTTTAGTCCCAGCACTCTGGAGGATAAGGCCACCCTGGTGTACAGAGAGGGTTCCGGGATAACCAGGGCTACACAGAGAAACCCTGTCTTGAAGAAGAAAAAACAAAAAAACCTGGAAGTCTGCTAAGGGAATGTAAGCATTCCCTTAGAGTTGGATTTTTCCTTACCTTTTCTTTTTTCTCCTTCAACTCCACAGAGAATCTAAATGAATACAAGTAGATCCTTTAGGATCTACTGTCCAAAAGAGAGGCATTGAGAGTGTGTCTTGAGATGGTGGCAGCAGGAATGGTTACAGAGCAGTATGCACTCTGATGAACATTTGGTGTGAAGTTGATGAGACTTGGTGTCTGGTTGGGTGTAGTGAAAAAGCAGATAGTATCAGTGGGGCTACTAGGCTGTGGTACACTTTTTTTGGCTTGTGTAACTTGTGGACAGTAATTACTGTCCCTAAGTTAAGGAAATCAGAAAGAAGGCTTTGAAGAGAGTTCTGATAGGGTTATGCTATACTCTTAAGTCTTCATTCCAGAGATTAGACTGTTGCTATTGTGAAACCTTCAGTGATGATCTTGGAGATGCAGGTAGGGCAGTAGTTGAGACCTGTAGATTGCAGCTTGTCTCTCACCATAGCCTCTCCCTGAGCCATGCTGTTACAGCCTCAGGTTTTACTCTGTCATCCTGAAGTTCACTTCTGCGCCATTCCTTAATCTATGCTGCCAGCTCAAAAGGTCTTTCCTTATTCCTTCTGTCAAAAACTTCTTTTGAGGCTCATTTCACCATCACCTCCAAGAAGCTTTCTCTGTTTCCTTTCCCTTGTTTTGCTATGTTTACGTTTTTGAGACAGTCTCTTTAAGCTCAGTCCACTTCCTTCAGCTTCCCAAGTGCTGAGGGTATAAGCCTGAATTGCCACACTTGGTTCCTTCAGGGAATAGGTTAGTCAAATCTACCTTGTTGTCTTAATTGGACCTTCCTTTCTGTGGTGGTTAGGTTTCATTGGTTAGATCATCTGTTCTTGGAGAGCAGAGATTCAACCTTTATTGAATGGTTTTTATATAAAGAAGCAAACAATAACTATAAAATTAATTGAACCAGGTAATATGGATGTGTGCATGCATGTGTGTATACAACCTACATCTACAGTGTCTATCACAACACAATGATGTGCTTCTGCTTCTATCCCTGTCTGGTTCAATAACCCACATCTTAGCAGAAACAGCTCAGATAGAATATAAAATGTCTTTTAAGAGGTTTAAAAAAAATCCCTGAATTTGTCTTTTTCATCGTTTTCTTTTACTTTATTTGTAATTTGTAAGAAAAACCGAGGTCTTGCTATTATTTACCATTTGTAAATGAGTGATTAAGACAGGATGGGACAGCATCCATGCTAGCTGCTCTTGTTCCTGAGCTTCCTCTTTTCCTTCCAGAATTTGTGCAGTATCTTTCCTTGTGGTTGCTATAAGCATTTAAAATGAAGTAACTTGGTGGACCTAGTGGTTTATACTTACTCTGTTTCCAGCATTTGTGAGGCCTCTGCCACTGTTCTGTGACTTTTCCTGACGAAGTGTGAATAAATGTCTGTTCGCCCTAGCTATAACAACAACAACAAACCAAAGAAACTAACCCACATTCGCCTTGGTGAGCCCACCTACAAAAGTATGGGTGATGTAAAGGCAGTTGTGTCACTAAAAAGCTGCCCCGTGAGGCTGACAGCTGACAAAAGCAACATCCCTGGAGCACCTGCCTGTTAAACAGCCCCTCGAGAGCTCTTACCCCCCCCCCCAGTGATTGTTACTGCTTCAGTAACCTATAATCTTTAGAAGAAGTTCCAAATTTGATAACTTTTCAAGCTTTTTGGCCCTTCTAAATTTCGTTAGCTTCCCAAGTGTTACACAGAACTTCCCTCCTCAAGGAGGGTTTCAGTTGGAGGAAATAGCTACCCAGTGAGTTACTGGCCAACCTGGGTTACAGAGTGAGACCCTGCCCACCCTACCCAACTGCAAAAACTAAAACAAAATCACAAAGAAAGAGCCAGATGAGTGTGTTATTTCACTGTAATATCAACGCTGGGATGCAAAGATAAGAGGATCCCCAAGGACAGCCTAGGCAAAAAGTAGAAGTTCTAGCTCAAGAGCAACAGGAAAGGAAGGAAAGAAGAGAAAGAGATAGGGTTGGCACAGAGTGAATGAAAATGAAAAGTATCAAAAGCATCAACACTGTAGTGCAGGAAGAATGCCTGTGGCTGTGTGTGTGTGTGTGTATGTGTGTAACTTTTTTTTTAGATTTATTTATATGAGTACACTGTAGCTGTCAGACACACCAGTAGAGGGCATCAGATCCCATTACATATGGTTGTGAGCGACCATGTGGTTGTTGGGGATTGAACTCAGAACCTCTGGAAGTGCTGTCAGTGCTCTTAACCGCTGAGCCATGTCTCCAGTCTCCTGTGGCTGTTTTCTAAGGAACCCCTATGTGTCAGGGTAGGGGAATAGTATCTGTGTCCCTCTGTCAATCAGTACAGGTCCTCCACCCCCACATGCAGCCACACACTGTGTGTGTAATGTAGAAATACAGAAGCATAATACAACCTTCTCATTTCAGATTCCTTCAAAGAGACAAGCATTCAGCTTGCTTTTTCAGACATCTGAATAATTAAAATTTCTTGTCTTTTTTTGTTTTTTTTTTTTTTTGTTTTTGTTTTTTTGAGACAGGATTTCTCTGTATAGCCTTGGCTGTCCTGGAACTCACTCTGTAGACCAGGCTGGCCTCGAATTTAGAAATCCACCTGCCTCTGCCTCCCAAGTGCTGGGATTAAAGGCGTGCACCACCACGCCGGCTAATTTCTTGTTATCTTAATTAATATCAGTATGCCTTACCTAAGATCTTCTGGTGCCTTCATGTTGGTAATTTCTTACACCTGTTAGGAAGTACAGATGACTTCATTTTAAATCTCAGAAATGCTTGTGCCACTTGGTGAGATCTCACATGAAAATTTATAAAAAGGACTACAGCTAGTTCCGTGATAGAGCACTTGCTTAGCATGTGTAAGGTCCCAAGTTAGAGCTCCTGCACCAAATAACTGAGATTATGTCCTCTATGTTCCTGTTTGAGGAAAAAATAAGCAAATCTAGCCATTATGTTGCAAAAGAAGAGGTATAATTAAAGTAGTTAATGTTTCTAGGATCCTTAAAACAACAGATAACCGTGTTCAGATATAGAGAAAGTTGTTAAAACAGGTACAAACACCAACTGCAAAAGTGTAAAGATAGTTGTTAAAGCAGGCATGTACATCAACTGGAGATGTGTAATCACTTGATTCTGTTGTATAGAAAAGCAACTGTGGGACTGGACAGTGGTGGTGCACGCCTTTGATCCCAGCTCTTGGGAGGCAGAGGCAGCTGGATTTCTGAGTTCAAGGCCAGCCTGGTCTACAGAGTGAGTTCCAGGACAGCCAGG
>NC_034591.1:131744083-131745688 GCF_900095145.1 Mus pahari | reverse complement strand
AAAAAAAAAAAAAAAAAAAAAAAAAAAAAAAGAAAGAAAGAAAAAAGGAAGGCAGGAAGGAAGGAGAAAGAAAAGCAAAGCAACTGTATTCTCCGCCAAAAACGTTGTCAGATTGCCTCTTTGTTCTGTTTTTCCAACATAATTTGGAACTTATTATATAGCCCAGACTGGCTTTCCACCCAAAATTCTTCCTGCCTCAGCCTCCCAGTTGCTAGGACTACAGGCATATCTTCACTAAAACTGACAAATGGCTGTTTAAAGATCCTACAGCACTTGGTTTTTTTATTCTACGATGCCCTAGTAAGCCAAGAAAAGGATTTTGATTGTTAAAACAGGAAGAAAAATTGAAGAAAGCAATAAACAAAACAAAACAAAAACCTCAAAAATCAATCATTTCAAAGTTAACTTTTTTTTTTATTTCCTTCCAGTGCTAGAATCAAACTGAAGGCTTTGCTTAAATTAAGCAAGTGCTCTACCACTGAGTTTAACCCAGTCCTTCTAAAGCAAGGAGCACATGTGCCACACAAGGGAAATCCTCTTAGCCCTGCATTGTAACAGAAACAACAGGAATCACATTGTGGCTCCACTTAATCTCTCACCATACTCTCACTCTGCACTCTACCTCTCTAAATCATTTCTGATTGTATTGTGTCCCTCCTTTTGCCATTTCCTTAACATTATCTCTTAGTTTTCTTTTTAAGGAAAATAATGGAGTATTAACATGGAATACACTGGAAAATAATTGATAGCCTCATAAGATAAAATTCACAGCAGTGCTTGAGAGGTAGTATAGCATGACTCCAAGTATTCATTCAGCAGATGTTTAACTTCTGTGTGCTAAAAAAAAGGGAATCAAGTTATAAAGAGACAGGAAATCTACCCTTGGAATAGACACACACCAGTCATGTGCAAGGTAAATCTGAGGCAGGGAAGACTATTTGGATAAGTTTCTGTCCACAGTGGGAGAGAACTTGAATTAGTTGGCAAATTGTTTATAATGGTAACACAACCTAGAAGTTGCATAATATTTAAGAGAGGTGAAGGAAGAGAAGAGAAGAAAATAAAAGAGAAGGGGGTTTATAACATCTTCTTGAAGGAAGGGAGAAAAGAGTATGCTTATAGGCTACAGATTTTGATCTTTCAGAACAGAGGATATCCTTGTTGAAAGCTCAGTGGCTCTCAAGCTAGAGAAAGAATCAGGAAATCAGCAGTGAGTCCTTAAGCACCTACTTAGTGCAGTACACGGTTACTGTTTTTTAGAGAAACAAAAGTAAATCATAGAATGTGGAAGGATAACACAGGAGGAATGCTACGAATGTAAGACCAGTCTAGATTACTGTAAGTAGACAAAACACAGAATCTTAACATCTATGAACTATACATTTTATACATTTATTTATATATATATATAGCCAAAGTCAAGGGCTGGAACAATGGTTCAGTGGCTACAGCACCTACTGCTCTCCCAGAGGACAGCAGGTCAGTTCCCAGCACCCACCTGTATATCCAGCTCCAGAGGATCTGACACCTTCTGCCTCTTCAGGCCCCTACACACCTTGCCCCCTTCCAACCTGTGTGTGTGTGTGTGTGTGTGTGTGTGTGTGT
>NC_034591.1:131708461-131744042 GCF_900095145.1 Mus pahari | reverse complement strand
GTCTACAGCGTGAGCTCTACGACAGCCAGGAATATACAGAGAAACCATGTCTTGAAAAAAAAACAAAAAGAAAGAAAGAAAGAAAGAAAGAAAGACAGAAAGAAAGAGAGAGAGAGAGAGAGAGAGAGAGAGAGAGAGAGAGAGAGAGAGAGAGAGAGAGAAAGAATATAAATTTTAAAAAGAAAAATGAGGTCAGGATAGAGAAGAGCAAGTATATGGTAGAAATGAAGACTGTAGTTTCCATAGGGTCTTCAGCATAGAGGTTGCTATTCAGGCATGGGGAAGCAAAGCCTTGAAGTGACAGCAAGAATCTGATGGAAGGATGAAGTCTAACTCTAGTTCAGGCTAGCCTGGAATTCTCTGTATAGCCTAGACTTCCCTTGAACTTGCAGTGACCCTTTTGTGTCTGCCTCCCTAGTGTTAGGATTACAGGATGACATCAATTCAGATTACAAATATCCTACTCAACTGTAGAGCATCCATCAAAGGACCTAGGGCTGCTGCTTCCATAGCCTCACACAGGACTGATTTCCTGCTGACAAAAACTGAGCTACCACCAGTATTTGCCAGGTTTACTTCAGGGCCACTCTTAGGCCTTAAGGGAGCTAAATTGCCTGGCTGGAAATTTAATCTTGTTTTAAGAAAACTTTACAGTATTCTTCACCCTGCCCTCAGTGTATAGGGCCTATGTTAGACATTGGAAATAGTACAAAAATTTTAAAGAAAAAAAAATCTACAATCCCAGTAGTGACTATACAAGCAAATAAGACTACCTCTGCTTGAGAACTGGGGAGATGGCTCAGCAGACACTTGCCACTAAGCCTGACAACTGAACCTTAAGTTCACTTCCCAGGATGTACATGGAAGGAGAGAATTGACTTTCAAAAGCTGTCCTTTGACCTCCACACAGTACCATGCTATCTTTACCAAAAATAAGTTTAAAATTTTTAAGAATATGTTGGCTCTATGGCGATGCTATTTTTATAGATATTTCATCTGGGATGAAAAGGAAATTAAGAGGCCATATGCTTAAGAAAACTTATTTGACAGGGCTAGAAAGATGAATCAGCGATTAAGAGCCCATACTGCTCCTGAAAGAATGAGAGTTGAGTCCCCATCACTCAGCAGTGGCTCACAACCACCTTCAACTCCTGCTGCAGGGGATCCCACACCTGGCCTTCCTTCATGGGTACCTGAATGCATGTGTGCAGACAGACACACATGTATGCAAATGCATATTTTTTTATTTTAAAAGAAAAATTATTCGAGATAGGCATAGTGGTGTACACCTGTAATTCCACCGTTTCACAAGCAGAGGCAAGGTGATTGATTCAGATATGAAGCTAGTGTAGTCTAGTCAAAGTGAGTTCTAGCCCACTAAAGAATACATAGACTGTATCTTAAAAAGAGAAAAGGAGAAGAAAAGAGAAGGAAGGAAGGAAGGTCTATTTGATAGATGAGTAGCAGACTTAAAGAGAAAGATCCCTCTTAGACAACAAATAGAAAAAGTAACATATATTAAAGATACACAGAAGTGAACTGTTCAACCCCATGTGAATGTCGTCCAAGGGTGGAGTATAAGAGATATTGATCAACTGTCAGAACAAGTGCAAATCATCTGTCCACTTCAGAGTGAAGTGCTCACACCAAAAGTCAGAGAGGTACACAGAAGAGAGCAATCTGGCCAGTTGTACTTATGCTGTTACTACTATGAGAAAATGTAGATGGATGGAAAACATGATCCTGATAAGCTACTGGTTTCATTGTTTTTGATAGGCATGAAGTGTGAGAGAGTTATTGGCCAAATCCAGCCTCAAAGACTGATACTAAGTTGAAAGCAAAGCACCCTGTCTCCTAAGACAGGAACTTGTGCTCTGTGATGTCCTGCCTCACACGGGCAGAAAAACACAAGCCCACATGACCAGCCAGAATAGCTTGAGTTTACTGCTTACTAACTATGGAACATACACCTTTGTGGTTGTTAAATTGAGGCCAAGATTATGAGTCGCTGAGGATTATAATTTCAAATTTGGCCAGGCACAGTAGCCAGAATACCTGTGTTTGTAAGCACTGAAGATACTGAAAAAAAGCCAAGCTACATAGTGACTTCCATGCTAGCCTGAGATAAAGTAAGATCTTGTCTTAAAAACAAACAGGGGCTGGAGAGATGGCTCAGTGGTTAAGAACACTGACTGCAGGGGCCGGTGAGATGGCTCAGGGGGTAAGAGCACCCAACTGCTCTTCCGAAGGTCCTGAGTTCAAATCCCAGCAGCCACATGGTGGCTCACAACAATCTGTAATGAGATCTGACTCCCTCTTCTGGAGTGTCTGAAGACAGCTACAGTGTACTTAAATATAATTAATGAATAAAAAATAAAAAAATAAAAAAAATAAAAAAGAACACTGACTGCTCTTCCAGAGGTCCTGAGTTCAATTCCCAGCAACCACATGGTGGCTCACAACCATCTGTAATGGGATCTGATGCCCTCTTCTGGTGTGTGTGAAGACAGTGACAGTGTACTCACATAAAATAAACAAATGTCTTAAAAAAAAAAAAAAAAAAAAACTTGTCCTGGAAAAGAGCTATTTTCAGAAGAGACACACTCCTAACAAAGCTGTGTATGTCAGATGAATTGCAAAGATTTCCCCATTTCCATCTGTTTTGTTTTGTATTGTTTTTCTTCATTCCCAAGGACATGATATGTGTTGTTTAATGTGTAGAATATGAGATTTCCACAAAGAGCTAATACTCTGTAAACCAGAACTTGACATTGAAGATAATGATAAGAGGCCAGGATGGGGGAGGGGGTGATGGTGATCTTACCCGACCTGCTGGCCATATAAGGTGGTAGGAAAAAGTTCCCTTGTTGCTTGCTTGCCATAGGCAGAGATGTAGTACTTGGTGTATTACTCTCAGTTGGCTTTTCTTGAATCATGAGACATTTCATTCTGTAGAATAAGCATTCCAATAAGTCAAGCACTGGAAGACTAGCTTCTAAAGACAGAAAAGGGGCTAGCAAGATGTCTCAGAAGGTAAAGGTGCTTGCTGCTAAGCCTTCCAATTTGATTTCAAGCCCCAAAACCCACATGTAAAAGAAAAGAATCAACTCCCCCCCCCGCCCCACACCCCCCCAATACACACACACACACACACACACACACACACACACACACACACAGAGTCCACCTATCTCTGCCCCTACCCGTGCTTGGGTTACAGGTATTCATGCAACCATGCCTGGCTTTTTACATGGATGCTGAAGTCTAAGCTCAGCTTTTCATGATTGTGCCCCAGGCTATTTTTTTGTTAAAAGTACTGCAACACTGGGAACTTTTTTAGCTAATTAAAACTGGTCTATTTGAGAATTTGACTGTCACATAAGTATGATAAAAGATAAGGTAATAAAGCCGGGCGTGAGTTCCAGGACAGCCAGGGCTATACAGAGAAACCCTGTCTCAAAAAACAAAACAAAACAAAAAGATAAGATAATAATTGGGTTTGGTTTCATGATCAGACCTTTGCCAGAAAAATTATAACATTTACCAAGAATGAAAGCTGTCTTAGTTAGGTTTCTATTACTGTGAAGAGACACCATGACCAAGGCAACTCTTATAAAGGAAAACATCTAATTGGGGCTGGCTTATAGTTTCAGAGGTTCAGACCATTATCTTTTTTTTGGGGGGGGGTGTCAAGACAGGGTTTCTCTGTGTAGCCCTGGCTGTCCTGGAACTCACTCTGTAGACCAGGCTGGCCTCGAACTTAGAAATCCTCCTGCCTCTGTCTGCCTCCCAAGTGCTGGGATTAAAGGTGTGTGCCACCACTGCCCGGCAGGTTCAGTTCATCATCATCATCATGGTGGGAAGCATGGTAACGTGCAGACAGACTTGGTGCTAGAAAAGCCAAGAGTTCTATATCTTGATCAAGACAGCCAGAAGGAGGGTTACTTCTACCCTGGGCAGAGCTTGAGCATAGGACCTCAAAGCCTACCTCATAGTGACACACTTCCCCCAACAAGGCCACACCTCCTAAGAGTGCCACTTCCCATGAGTCAAGCATATTCAAACCACCACAGTGGCACAGCACTTATTAGGCAGAGGTATGTGGATATTCCAGGCCAACAAGGTCTGCATAATAGGGTGAGAAACAAAAGGTGTGACATTTTTAACCTCATCCTGTTAGGATCTAGTCTAGGAGCTAAGTCCAAAGCAATGATCATCTGTCATTTTTATTTCATGCTGTATGTCTTAGGCATAATCTAACACTCCCCTGGTGTATGCTCTTGATGGGCTCAAGTCCCAGGACCTCTCTTGGACCAAGTACTCTTAGTACTTGCTGTATGTACCCAGTCCCCAATTTAATATATTCAACATCTTTTCAGAACATTCTTAGGGAAATAAACTGAGTAAAAAACTTAAGCTCTGAAAGAACACATGGGCACCCCAGAGTCACAACTGGTGAATTTGGAAAGGTCATAGTGAACGCAAACCATTGTTCTTTGTGCCATGTTCTGGAATATTGCTGGGTGTATTGTGTCTTCCTGTCTCTGCCTTTTGCCCTTAGGTGTCATGTGTGTCTGTCTGTCTCTTATCTGAACCTGCCTAGGATTTCCAAAGTCTTGATTGTAGCCCAGGCTGGCTTCCACTTAAAAAGCAATCTTTAATATATTTGCAAATGAAAACTATAAGCAGTTAAATGCTTTGTCGGGTACTGTGCCTTAATTGACTTCCCTCTGTCCCTCGTGAATCTTTTCACATTTTCTTTTAGTTATTTTCTGGTCAGTTAACTCCTACCAGTAGGTAATTTTAGTCTGATTTCTTAATAGAGAGAAACAAATACATAGAGCAGTGTGACCTGTAGCTGCTGCAAAGGAGCCAATTTGCAATGACAATTTAGAGCAACAGAGAAAAATACAGCATGTGGTTAACTTCTGCCTCCTCCTGCCTTCTAACAGCTGGCTGGAGGAGATGCTTTCCTAACATTGTTTAGAGCTTATTGTGAGGATTGTAAAGTTGTTTGGCCATGGGCTAAACCACAAGTCCAACTTACTTTCTTTCTTTCTTTCTTTCTTTCTTTCTTTCTTTTTTTTTTTTTTTTTTTTAAGGTTTTTCGAGACAGGGTTTCTCTGTGTAGCCCTGGCTGTCCTGGAACTCACTCTGTAGATCAGGCTGGCCTCAAACTCTGAAATCCACCTGCCTCTGCCTCCCAAGTTCTGGGTCAAAAGGTGTGTGCCACCACTGCCCGGCAAGGCCAACTTTCAAAGTATGACCTTCACTATAGAATTTCACCTTTGTTCTGGATTCTGTGTATCTTGCTTAGAAGTGAGTATGATCTGAGATCTACTAATGATGAGATCTTTAATAAGAACAGCTCACAAGCTATTTCAGTAATAGCCAGTGCCAAAAGCCTGTTCTGCCAGGAGTTACTACAGCATTTTCACACTCATGACTCATCTCATCCTTAAAACAGCCTCCTGACTGCATCAGAGTTCCCTCTCCTTACCATTGAGCAGCTTATGGACCTGTCGGTGCTTCAGGGCAGAGTATGTCAGTCATCTTGCTCTTTCATGTCTATGCCTTCCAAGAAATTCTGGGGCAATCCCACTACTCAGGAAGTTGAGGCAGAAGGACTATAAGTTTGAGGCCAGTTTGGGGGGTACTACTTTCAAAATACTTTAGAGAAAAGGAGAAAGTCTTGTACTACTTATGTGGCTCAGTGGTTGAGTATTGACACAGGGTTTCATCCTCTGCTCCCCCTTTGGTAGAGGTAGTTTTTAGTATCACCTTTGAAAACTTTGCTTTTCACATTTGGAACTGAGTTGCCGAGAATGAGTTAGGGATCCAGTTCTGTATGTTACCTCTATCCAGTGGCAAAGGAACTGCTTTTGGATTGATAAATTCCTTTCTGGAGGCCAGGTGTTCATGCTTAGAGTGCAGGCTTCCCCGTTAGAGCTTGGTTCCTGCTCCATTTCTCAATTTCTCTCCTTTTAAAATTGGTGCCTTCCCAAATTAGGAGCTATTACTGACTATTGCAGTGACTTTCCGTTTCCAGTGTCAGCTGGCCTGTTACAGGTGTGTTGATGTCTATGTGGAAACTCTTCATAGGAAGACACACTGGCCCTGGGTAGAACAGGAATTAAAGAGAGTCTGTTTTATTTAGTAATGAGAAACAATTCTAACCAAATGTGATCACTTATAAACATTTGTATAGTAAAAATTATTGATTTCCTTTTAAATGGTTGAACCTTGATTCTTGTCTGTAATGGTTTGTTTTTATTTTATGTATATGAGTGTTTTACCTTTGTGTTTGTGTACCACATGCATGTCCAGTGCCCTTGTAATGGCAGGTTGTTATATGACATTATGTAAATGCTAGGAACTGAACTGAGGCCCACAGCTAGTGCTCTTAACTGTGAGCCATCTCTCCAGCCTTCTCCAACAGTGTTTTCACCAATATGATCAATTTTTTTTGTTGTTGTGTTGTTACATGAGAGAGAGGAGGTGGGAGAGGTTAGGGCAACTTTATGGGGTCAGTTCTCTCTTTCAGTTTTCCAGGACTAGAAGTCCAGTTCTCAGACTTGAATACAGTATGTGCTATTACCCATTGAGCTATCTCCCTAGCCCCTGATATGGCTAGTTTGATTTCACAGATTCATAAACTTGAACATGGGGAAAGCTTGGTTGAAAATTCTTCATATCTTCTGTGGAATATATGTGTCCCATATATTCTGTGGCAGATTTTGAGTTTCATTATCGGACATAGATAAGCAGAATGGTATTATGCACTTTAGTTATAAGATGTTAAATCTTGGGCTGGAGAGATGGCTCAGTGGTTAAGAGCACTGACTGCTCTAACAGAGGTCCTGAGTTCTATTCCCAGCAACCACATGGTAGCTCATCATCTGTAATGGGATCTGATGTCCTTTTCTTGTATGTCTGAGGACAGCTACAATGGACTCCTTCCTATGCACAAAATAAATAAATCTTTAAAAAAAAACAAACTGCATTCCTCCATGGTCTCTGCTTATGCTCCTGCCTTGGCTTCCCTTGATGAGGGACTATAACTTGTAAGCTTAGATAACCATTTAATAAAATAAAAAAATAAAAAAAGTTTAAAATCAGGGCTGGTGAGATGGCTCAGTGGTTAAGAGCGCCGACTGCTCTTCCAAAGGTCCTGAGTTCAAATCCCAGCAACCACATGGGGGCTCACACCATCTGTAACAAAATCTGATGCCCTCTTCTGGAGTGTCTGAAGACAGCTACAGTGTACTTACATATAATAAATAAATAAATAAATAAATAAGTTTAAATCTCATTCAGAAGGAAAATCCAGCAATTGGGAGCTTATGCAGCTAGATTTGCGTGTACACGCGCGCGCGCGCACACACACACACACACACATATATGATTATATAGCAACAGCAAAAGAAAGATATTGCTCATATTGGTGAAAGAGGAGAAGGCTGGAGGAATGACTCAACAGTTAAAGCACTAGCTGTGGACCTGGGTTCGGTTCCTATACAGCAAGGTGTTTTCAGAATTCTTACTGTGGCTCTTGACACTTTGTCCATCTAAGATTCTGGCTGCCTATCCCTTCTTCAGTTCAGTCTCTAGCCAATGTGTTCCTCAAAGGTGAATCAGTATTGGGAAAAGTAATGGAAAAGGCATTGTACTAGTCTCTGTCAAGGGTTTCTGTCTCTTGCTGTGCTGGGGATGGAAGGCAGGGCTCTTCCACTGATCTGTTTTTCTAGGCTCAACATTTAGTTACATTGAAATAAGAAGAAAAGAATACTGTTGGCTTTTTGTTCTCCCCCACCCCACCCCCAGTATTAGGCATCACACCCAGAGCTTCATGTACTAGGCAAGTACTTCATTACTAAAGTATAGCTCTAGCCAATATGATTGAACTACATATATTTTTAAAAGCTCAGAGGTCAGTATAAATCCTGCCCAGGTGATAAAATGAGGCTCTGTATATCTAAGATGAGTGAGGATACTTTGAGACAACAGGTTAACTATTGGCATTTCCTGGGTATATAAGATAAGGAACATGTAGGGGTTGGCCTCTGTACAGTTCTTACTGACACATTGTCATAGGACAAACTATGGAACAGAACCAAGAAAAGAGTATTATGACCTTAGTCTACAGATGGCCAAGTTGCAACCTGACCCTCACTCTGGGCATTTTTTTATTGCCCTAAGAAGCTATTTTATAATACTACCCTTTCTGCTACTATTCTAAAGAACAGTTAATAAACTCTTCCTTGGGTCCTGCTCTAACTGTCCAAGCCACATACAGGGGCACCCTCCAGTTTCAGCTGCCTGCTTTGACATTTAAGCTTAAGCTTTTGCTGGGCAGTAATGGCGCATGCCTTCAATCCCAGAATTTGGGAGGCAGAGGCAGGCGGATTTCTGAGTTTGAGGCCAGCCTGGTCTACAGAGTGAGTTCCAGGACAGCCAGGGATACACAGAGAAACCCTGTCTTGAAAACAACAACAACAAAGAGTTTAAGCTTTTAAGTCTGAGCAGTTGTACTTTCTTCCAGTCCTTGTAGTGACTCATCCAGATGAAAGAACAGTGTGTGAGCTTTGTAGTTCCTTCCCTAAGGCAAGCTTTTTATTGGATAAAACACAAAATTTGGGCCCAGAAAGATCTGACCTTCGCCTCTGATTTGTTAAATCACTTACCTCTCACTGTCCCTATCTATTCCTGCTGTCTTCCTGGGTACACCACAGTTATTTTAATTCAGTAGCATTCAGCAGCACATCCTCTGCCTGTCTGCCACTGCAGCAAAATGTCCCAAGAATAGAGAATGATCTCACTACTCTGGGTGTGACTTATGCAAACAAACTCTGTGGTAACAACTGGATGCTTATATCTCTGTATCAACATATCCATTCTTGCTAACCTTTTCAGGAGACCAATTTGTGAGTTTGGCTCAGGATGGCTGACTATGTCTGAGCACTAGAATGGTTTTCATAGTAATACATTGAAAGAGAACATGCTATCTTATATAGATTTGCTTCTGGGCAGAAGTATGCATAAGAATGAGAATTAATTCATACTCTCAACCATCAAAGGGAGCTTTGTTATTTAAAGAAATCCTGTATAAAGACTAGCCAAGAGGGCTGCAAGGCTTTTACAGGACAAAGGGATGTGCAGGTCGCCCATCCATGCTGAGAATTCAGCATAGACATATTTTCAGCACATTATAGCACATTGATTCTTGACTGTTTCTAATATCCACCTCTTGTTTTTAAAATGTTAGATCGAGCGTTTGGAAGTAAGCAGCCTTGCCCAGACTTCCAGTGCCGTGGCCTCCAGCACTGATGGCAGCATCCACACAGAGTCTGTGGATGGAATACCAGATCCTCAGCGCACAAAAGCTGCCATTGCACACCTGCAGCAGAAGATCCTAAAGCTCACAGAACAGATCAAGATTGCACAGACAGCCCGAGACGACAACGTTGCTGAGTACTTGAAGCTTGCCAACAGTGCAGACAAGCAGCAGGCTGCTCGAATCAAACAAGTGTTTGAGAAGAAAAACCAGAAATCTGCACAGACCATTCTCCAGCTGCAAAAGAAGCTTGAGCATTACCACCGAAAGCTCCGTGAGGTGGAACAGAATGGGATCCCCCGGCAGCCCAAGGATGTCTTCAGGGACATGCACCAGGGTCTGAAGGATGTGGGTGCAAAGGTGACTGGCTTCAGTGAAGGTGTAGTGGACAGCGTCAAAGGTGGATTTTCCAGCTTCTCCCAAGCTACCCATTCAGCAGCAGGGGCTGTCGTCTCCAAACCCAGAGAGATTGCCTCACTGATTCGGAACAAATTTGGTAGTGCAGACAATATTCCTAACCTGAAAGACTCATTAGAGGAAGGACAAGTGGATGATGGGGGAAAGGCTTTAGGGGTGATTTCAAACTTTCAGTCAAGTCCAAAATATGGTAGTGAGGAAGATTGTTCTAGTGCCACTTCAGGCTCAGTAGGAGCCAACAGTACCACTGGGGGCATTGCTGTGGGAGCATCCAGCTCCAGAACAAACACTCTAGACATGCAGAGCTCAGGGTTTGATGCACTACTGCATGAGATCCAGGAGATCCGGGAAACCCAGGCCAGACTGGAGGAATCCTTCGAGACCCTCAAGGAGCATTATCAGAGGGACTACTCCTTAATAATGCAGACCTTACAGGAAGAGCGGTATAGGTAAGTTATACAAAATCTAAAGCCTAAAGTATTTGTTCCCTTTTCTTTGAATATGAAAAAGTGAATGTAAAAGATGTCTGTTTCTAAAGTGTTCAGATCTGTCTGTAAAAGCCACAGGAGTTCTTCGTCAGTCAACAAAGCAGTTAAACAACTCCTATCTCACACACGGATGCAACTTTTTTTTTTTTTTTTGGTTTTTTGAGACAGGGTTTCTCTGTATAGCCCTGGCTGTCCTGGAACTCACTTTGTAGACCAGGCTGGCCTTGAACTCAGAATTCCGCCTGCCTCTGCCTCCCAAGTGCTGGGATTAAAGGCATGCGCCACCACGCCCGGCCAGATGCAACATTTTTTAATTTCTCAGTCCTTTATCCCAGTTTATGACTTTAATGCGAAGCTCAAGCTTTCTGAGGTATTTCTTCAGTTCACTGAAGCATAGTCAGTTGAAGCTTTCACTGTACTGGATTGTATTCAGAACATCTTTTTTTTTTTTTAAAGATTTATTTATTTATTATATGTAAGTACACTGTAGCTGTCTTCAGACACACCAGAAGAGGGTGTCAGATCTCATTATAGATGGTTGTGAGCCACCATGTGGTTGCTGGGATTTGAACTCAGGACCTTCGGAAGAGCAGTTAGTGCTCTTACCCACTGAGCCATCTCTCCAGCCCGTATTCAGAACATCTTAATCCTGAGAACTTTGTAAACTTTGTAAAAATACAACCCAGCCAAAATGTAGTGAACTTTGTATGTATTTGGCCTTAAACATACTTAGGTGAGCAATTAGTTTAGAAAAATTAGATTACAAATAAATCCAGACAAATGTCTGTGATGTTTATAAAGAACTGGCCCATTTGGATGAGATTAGACAGACATAACATTAAGTCATTCTCCTGCAGTTAAAAAGTGTTCAAAGAGCTCAGAGCTTTTCAGTCAGAATCTATACCAAAGTTCAGAGTGGGTCTATAGGAATGGAGCCCAGGGCCTTATCCATGACCTTCCTTCCTACACTGAGTCTGTTTTTTCACATTGCATCATAGATTCCAGCTGGACCACTCTTAGCAAGTCTCCAAAACCTTGCCCTATCTTCCTTGCACAGAAATAATATCCTCCCCAGAGTAATCACTCAGATCCAAATTTGTGGGCCAAACACTGGAAGCCTCACCATGCAGATCAATAAACAGTGTTCTGAGAGCTGCATCTCTGCATATAAAACTTTACAAGACTTGAGTTTTAGTCTTGTCCCAGTTCCTAAGTAGAAGGAATCTCCAGTACTTAACTAAGACATCAGGGTTTGAACAGAGGAAGTCTCTTTCACCTCTTGAAAAGTAAAAGCAATGTTTTAAAACTTTACTTTTATGAGGCAGCCTCAGTGTCTGAAGTAAATTGTTCATGTTTATCATTTAGTTCTAAAGATAACACCAACATGCTTGCTTCAGATGGTATTTTAAAAAAGTACTAAGTAGCAATCCAGTCTGCCTCCTTTTGCTAATCTTCTTCAATTCTCATTGACACTTTGAGAGGCAGGGTCTGTGACTCAGTTGGTAGAGTGCTTCCCTAACATGACTGTATCATAGGATGTCTGTAATTACAGCACTTGTCCGGTGAAAGCAAGATCAAAAGCGCTTGCTGCTCTTCAGGGGACCCAAGTTCAGTTCCCAGTACCTATTTCATGTGACTAACAACTACCTGTGTCTCCAGCTCCAGGGGTTAGCCATCTTTTGTCATTTATTGACTGACATGAACAAACATGTGGCAGACACATAGATAACACAAAACTACAAATAAAATGTGTTTGTTTTTCTTTGGGTTTTTTGTTGTTGGGTGTTTGTTTATTTGTTTTGGAGACAGGGTTTCTCTGTGTAGCCTTCACTCTCCTGGAACTCACTCTGTAGACCAGACTGGCCTTGAACTCAGAGATCTGCCTCCTAAATGCTGGGACTAAAGGCATACACCACCACCACCCAGCCTCCTTTAAAAAAAAAAAAAAATCAAGTTCATCCATAGGAAATTTGGGGATAACCAGGACCACATGAGACCTGATTTTAAAAAATAAAAGTAAAAATTTTAAAAAGAGGGTAGGAAGTGGCAGTGTTTACCTGACCACCAAAGAGGGTAGGAGTACTACTGGCGAGGTAGCCCAGCAAGTAAAAGCACTAGCTGCCAAGATCTAAGTGCAGCTCCCTCCCGGAAGCTGTCATTAGCGCCTTTGCATACATGCACCCACACACATACACACTAAATACAATGGTTTTGGTTTTTTATAAAGAAAAAGACTTGACAATGTGAAAAAGGAGTAAGTTTAGGAATGGACAAAAAGTATACATACTACTATTTTCATCAGTGTTTCTATTTTTAATAGCCTGGGAAAATAGTGTTTAAATGGACTGATTAAAATTAAGACACTGGTCCTTTTTTATCATATTAAACCAAAATTCCAGTACCATTTCTGTTACTAGCTATGAAAAAAAAGATTAACATCTGTGTAAGGGCTTCCTGCCTATATCATAAGAATAGCAAAGGCCCTGAAAAATTGCTACAACACTGAAATGAAATAGTGTGTGAAGCTTGCAAGCCAGTGCTGGCCCCCAATGCTGCAGTGATGTCAGGTGGCCACTGCTGCTGAGCCCCAGACACACCCTCCAGAGGACCTCTGTCCATTATTTAAAAGATTAATTATCATTCCTGTTATTAAATTCCTCTAGGACTTAAAATTCATTTAGAGATTATTTTCTTCAAGTTAGATATTGACCACTGTGAGAAAAGGAGAGCAACACATCTGGAAAAGTCAGGCTTCATTTGTCTATTAGATTAAGTCCGAGATGGGTCTGTCATCTCTCAGTGCTTTAGGATTGTGTCTTGGCCCCTCATGCACATGAGTAGCACTCTCCCTTTGTTGTACTTTGGGGTCTCTGGAGTAGCCAGGTTTCAAGGAATAGAGAGGAAGAAGCCTGAACCCTGTTGGATGTGTAGTCTCCCTCTGCTCTCCTCTCAGCCTCACAATGATTTTTTCCTTATAACAAAATCCTGAAGGCTCCATTTGAAAAAAGCCACAATATGTGACTCCATTTACATATTTATACACACTCACACTGACAATTGCCTACAAACAGCAGTAAAAAGATTGGCCTTCATTGTATGCCTCCATTACAGCAAATATGTTTGTTTAACATTGTTCATCTTTTAACAGTTTCACCGAAGTGACAGTCTTCTCATGAATGAAAACCTGTTTTAGACACCAAAACTTTTCCCATTTTAAGCATTTTTGGAGACGTTCTCTAGTAACACTTGACAAAATAACCTAGCTGAGTGATAATAGCTGAGAACAGAAGCAGTCCAGCCAGAAGTGCTCTGGGCCAGCAGGGCTTATGTGGTTATACATGTCTTCAGAAAATGCTGACAGCTTTTTGTTTGTGTGTTTGTGTTCTAGCTTGTCTTCTTTACATAGTTTCTCTCCATTCCCTACCTGCTCCATGCTACACTATTAGGGAGCTTGCCTGCAGCAGCCTCTAATTTGTTTTGCACCCTCTTTGGTCTTGCACATGCTAGATAAGTACTCTACCATTAAGCTACACCCCAGCCCATATTTTTATTTCTACTTTGTTGCAAGCTTGGATTTTCTAGGAAGAAAGTACAGGTGATGGGTGAACTATATGACCAAGAATTAATTAACTTGGACATGGCTGGTGCATTGTCTTTTGTGTTTCTGTGCTTTATCCTACCAGCACCTGAGCAAGTCAGCAACCAGTGTTTTTTAGCTTGGATAGTGATGGGGAGGAGGAGGAGGAGGGTTGAAAAACTATCACTTTTAGAATTTGCTGAACTGCTGTAATGCACATTCACTAACCCTCCCAGCAACTTGCAGGTAGGCTGTGTTATCCGATTTTACAGTCAACAAAATTGAGATCCAGTGTGGGGAGGATCTTTTTGTGTGTGTGTGTGTGTGTGTGTGTGTGTGTGGTTTCTCGAGACAGGGTTTCTCTGTGTAGTCTTGGCTGTCCTNGAACTCAGAGATCCGCCTGCCTCTGCCTCCCAAGTGCTGGGATTAAAGGTGTGTGCCACAACTGCCCGGCGGGGAGGTTTTTTTGTTTGGTGAGTTGGCTGTCTGGCTTTTCAGAACAGAGTTTCTTTGTATAGCTCTGGCTGTCCTTAAACTCGCTCTGTTTGTACTGGGCTGGCTCGAACTCATAAATCTACCTGCCTCTGCCTCTCAAGTTGCTGGGAATAAATAAAGTCATGTACCACCTCACTAGACCAGTGTGGTTTGTTTGTTTGCTTTTAATTTGCTGAAGGTTGACAGCAAAACCAAGACTTTATCTCACCTAAAATCCAGTGTTCTATAACAGCACAAGTTTTTTTTCAGTCTCAATCCTGGTATCTGTGATTGAATGACCATTGTAATTTTGAGAAGCACTGATGACTGCTTTGGATGTGCTAGCAGGCTTTTCACAGGTTAAAGTAAGTGTGTGTGTGTGTGTGTGTGTGTGTGTGTGTGTGTGTGTGTGTGTGTTTATTAAAAGGTAAGTCGCTATTCTGAGTATATTATAGAATTCTGTGAAAGCTAATACAACAAAAGCTAATACAACAGTGTAGGTAGTGAAATCTCCTTGAGACCCTGGAGCCATCTTCCCCTTCCAGAGTCATTCTCATCAGTGCCACCACTTGCTTCCAAGCTTCCACTGTGTTCTGCCCCTGTGAACTGGAGATAGTTTGCTTAATTCTGCCAATAATCAGATATTCCAGTGCCTGTCTCACCCACACACTTGTGCCTGACAGGCTGGGCAGCCATGATAGCAAAGCCTACATCTGTGCTCCACTTCACCCTTTGAAAGGAATTAGATATGAGTCTTTGAGCTTTGCACCAGACTTTTTTTTTTTTTTTTTTAAGTATTTTTCATGTGCATTGGTATTTTGCTTGCATGTCTGTCTGGTTTTTTTTTTTTTTGGGGGGGGGGTCAACTCTTCTGGAACTGGAGTTACAGACAGTTGTGATGTGCCATATGGGTGCTGGGAATTGAACTCTGGTCCTTTGGAAGAGTAGTCACTGTTCTTAACCACTGAGCCATCTCTCCAACCCCTATCTAGGACTTTAAATTATGAGTGAGATCCGTGAGGAGAAAGGAATGAGGTTTAATAAAGTTTTAAGTGATGAGAGCCCTGTGGACTTCATATTTCCTTATCAAGGTCCCTTTGTCATCTCTCTAAAGTGTTAGTATAGGTTTGCTAGTGGCTCCTGAGTTCAAAGGGCTACTCAGAGAAGGGGCTTCTGTGTGTAGTTGAACCTGATGATGCATGCACTGAGGCCAGAAGAGACAAGCGGTTTTACCATGTCACCCAGGAAATCGCTTCACATGCATGTAGTTACCAGTAGCAACTGTGAGGACTGGGCTTGTTCCCCGAGTGGGTATATTGGTTAACAGACTGGTGAAGGGTAGGCTCAGCTATAGCAAATGCACTGACAGTACGACAGATAGAAAGCTCTCCTGTAGAACTGCCTGTGTTTGCTGCTGGTGTGAGCAGTGTTGTATAGAGTGGACAGGGGTGTTGATGAGCAGTAGTGCAATTTTAAAAGCTTCTATTTTGAGGAGATTGCTATGCTTTGGAACCAGCTTCTGAGAATGTTGGTATTAAGCCCAAGGATATTCTATACCACACTGAGTCACAAGAAGAAAGGTAGAGGGAGAAGCAGTATCACATGCAGTAGAACATTGAGTAACTTGGCTGACCCAGTCAGGCCAGGCTCTCCTAAACTATGTTATGTAACTTTTATTCGCCTGATGTAATTGGCATCTCAGGCTGGCTTTGGCTCACTCTGTAGTGAGGATTGCTTGCACTACTGAATACGCTCACCCTTTCAAGCTCTTTCTGAATTCTTGACTGGTAGGTTCAGCTCAGCTGTTCTGGCTCCAGCTCCTCTCCAAACTTACTAATTCAATCTAACTTCTCGCTTGGGCACTGACTAAATTGCTCTGCTTGGCCTCATACTAACTGACAATCTGTTCTAATCTTAGCTCCTCCTCATTCTCTGGCTCATCCTGTTTTCACCAGTGTCTAGCTTGTTCTCTCTTCAACCTATCTGTAAAACATTCCCTTCTCTTTCTCTTCTGCACTGTTCGCTCCTATGTTGACTCTCTTACCTCTCGCTTCTCCTGAGAGTTGGGCATACCCTATTCTGTCAAATCTTTCTCTGATTTGTCACTTTGACTGTCACTCAATTAGATATCACTTAAAAAACATGAGTGTTTCCTTCTAAAAACTAACTTAACGTTCATTATGTGGGATTAAAGGTGTATACTAAGGGCATGTCTGTATTCCAGCCAGAGGGATAAAGGTGGGTGCTAAGACTGACTCACAACACAACTGGAAACAGGTTTTTCAAGTACATAACACAATCTCAGAGTTCACAGTGTGATCAGTATTTCAATCTAACTATGTAAGTGGTTGTTTAAGCATGGTTTTACTGTCATTGGATATGTTCACATGTAGTTGTTTTAAACCCCTTTCAACTGTTAATCAACTGAAAATTGATCAGCATCTCTAGAGTTGTGGGCTGTACTTAAACAATAACTTTGAAATAGAAGCCAAGATTATTGGAATCAGGTTAGCCTTTTGCTTTAAAGTCTGTGGGGGGTGGGTGTCTAGTTCAGAGATATTCTTATAAAAGGTAAGGTACAAAGAGATTCCCAGGTGTGTTCTTCCTAGCTTAGTCATTAAAGAGTTATAGAGGAGGAGAATGGAAGGAGAAAAGAAATTAATAATACCTATTAATTAAATCATCAGACCTGGACAAGCTTTCCAGTTCTGATACTTCTAAATTACATGGCCTTGAGTAGATCATACAATTCATTTGAGCTTCAGTTTCTCTGCCTATGCAAAGTGATATTTATTTAAAAGTGTTATAACCGTTATTAAATGAGATGAAAAGAGGAAGGGGGAATCATGTACATGGAAACATCTTAGTAGGGTGCTTGATTTAGAGTAGAATTCAGTGTTGAGGGTTTAGATGAATGGTAAAATACATACTTAGCATACTTGAGGTCCCAAAACCAGTTAACATCAATACCAGAAGCACACACATCACCATGCTAGGAGTTCAATAAACGACTGTGTTTTCCAGGTATATCAAGAATTGTTACACAGTTGGCATTGCCTGATATCCAAATCGCCAGAATCCCTATGTAGATTTCATTCCCAATGTTCTTTAGGCACCTCTTATCTTTGTATTAAGAAAATGAATTGTGGGGCTGGTGAGATGGCTCAGTGGGTAAGAGCACTTACTGCTCTTCCAAAGGTCAGAGTTCAACTCCCAGCAACCACATGGTGGCTCATAACCATCCACCACAAGATCTGACTCCCTCTTCTGGAGTGTCTGAAGACAGCTACAGTGTACTTACATATAGTAAATAAATAAATAAATAAATCTTTGAAGAAAAAAAAGAAAGAAAGAAAGAAAATGAATTGTTTAAATTCTTAAGGGACTAATATTATGCTCTGCTCTCCTTTTTGAGACAAGTCTCACTAGGTAGACTAGCCTGGCTGAAATTCTCAGTTGTCCTGCTTCAGTTGTGCAAGTGCTAGGGTTACGAGTAGTTCACTGTTGCCTAGCCTCCTCATGTACTTGAGCACAGTGAAGTCATAAGACATATACCAAATTATCCACCTCCCCAGCAGAGGCTGCAGTTGTTCACATTCCCGCCTTTCATATTCCATACTCAGCTGACTCTCCCTTCTGGTCAAACCTTGTCAGAGACTACCTGTGTGTCCCAGATGCATTTGGGACATGGTACAGGAGTGTGCTCCCAAGATTGCCTGCTTGTGTGTGTCAGTTCATGTGTCTCAGAAACTGCTCCACAAACCTTATCAGACATCTGCTATACTGACCTCTTGTCTAACCAAAAAAGCCCCACAGGTGGCTCCAAATATTTGAGCCACACCCAAAAAAGCTTTAGATTGAAGTTCCCAGCTTAGGCATTTACCTAGTTTCTTTTTCATCAGGAATTTAACCCAGAAGAATCTCTGGTTTATCTTTGATCAAGGAAGATGCTGTGTTGCCCAGTCCAGAGACCAAGAACATTTACTTCCAAGATCAGTAGTTATTTATGGATTACTTACCTCTACAGAATCTGGACATGGCCAATGCATTATAAGTACAGCAGTTTTTATTTCCAGCAAGGGATGATTTCAGCCTGCTTTAAAAATCAAGCAGCACACAAGAAGTAGAGGCAGGCAGATCTCTGAGTTTGAAGCCAGCCTAGTCTACAGAGTAAGTTTCAGAACAGCCAGGACTGCAGAGAAAGCCTGTCTCAAAAAAAAAAAAAAAAATAGTGTTTTGGTTTCCTCTTTGCTAATAGCAAAAATGAAACCATGTTTAGATGTCTAGAGTCCCTTTGAATTGATGTGATTTAGGAAAGACCTTTGAGCAAAATTTCTCAAAGTGACGTTCTTTGTCCAAGCAGAATTGAAAGAAATGACCTGCTGGAGTCATACATAGTACTTAGAGACCCAACCATCACAGCTGTCAAAAAAAAAGCATGCCTACTCAGCTGGCAACTGGGGACTAGATCTCCTTAAAGGGATTTTTTTGGTTTTATAAACACATATGTGAAAGGCACAGTTCACCTTCCTCTTCCCTCCTACCTACCCTTTGGTAGGCTGTGGATATTTAGTGAGAAGTTGGAGCCGTTCTCTGAATTCCCTTTTCCCTATTATAATTTAGACAAGAAAACAGACAAATCATATTAGTAATGGTCTTTTGCCATATAGATCTTATATTTGGTTAGTAATGGGGTGGGGACAGAGAGACAACAGATAAAACATCTGTAAAAACCTGAGGAGCTGGGCAGTGGTGGCACACACCTTTAATCCCAGCTTTTGGGAGGCAGAGGCAGATTTCTGAGTTTGAGGCCAGCCTGGTCTACAGAGTGAGTTCCAGGACAGCCAGGGCTACACAGAAAAACCCTGTCTCGAAAAAAAAAAAAAAAAAAAAAATCCCGAGGCATGGCAAGGTGGGTCAGACCCTTGCCCACCTCACTAACAAAAGAATTTAAAGAAACTTTAAGGAGTTCCTGAGCCTCCTATTTCCTTACTTGTGGAATTGAGGAGGGAATGAAGGTGTTAGTGAAAACAGCTTTGTAAATTTCAGTGCTTGGAGGCAGACCCTGCTGTGAGGATAGTTAACCTTTCTGTTACTGTCAGGTGCCAGCAGTTGGAAGTTTTGGTGCTCATGATGAATAAGTAGATTAAATGGGATCTTGAATTCCCCCACACTCACTCCCCCTCCAAAGAGAATACCACAGCATTTCTGCTGGACTCTTCTGGCTAGCTTGTTTCAGACCAGAACCTTAGCTGAGGCTGTGTCAGTAAACATGTTAGTGCAAGTGCTGTGGATTGGGCCTTAGTAATTGAATGGTCAGGTCAGGGAGCTAGCTGATGGAGTGTACCTTTCCTTTGTTGTACAGACTTTGAATTTGATTAGTAACACAGGAAAAGAATACAGACAATAAAATAAATCTAAAAACAGGAAGTAGGAGTATGAATAAAGTTCAGCGACAGCTGCCTGAAGTCCAGTGGAAAATGCAGGTCAAGTGTGTTTTCATACTTGTTTATGACAGTAATCTTGCTCTGTAGCCCAGTCTAGCCTCAGTCATGATCCTCCTGCCTCAGCCTTCCCCAAGGTGTGCAACACACACCTAGCTTGGGAAAGGTTTTTTGTTTTTGTTTTTGTTTTCTAATAAAGCAATGATCTGAGCAAGAGATCTGCATTCCAAGACACCAACCGAGCAGCCAAACTCTCTAGCAGTCTGCAATGCCCTCTGTGGTTTAAGAACTTTCCTCCCTGATGCTTCCTGCAGATTAGAGGTGTTTCTATGCTAACAAGCACCTGTTTTGCCTGGTGGCACACAGCCTTTAATCCTAGCACTTGGGAGGCAGAGGCAGGCAGATTTCTGAGTTTGAGGCCAGCCTGGTCTACAAAGTGAGTTCTAGGACAGTCAGGGCTATACAGAGAAACCCTGTCTCGAAAAACCAAAAAAAAAAAAACAAACTGGCCTTCCTCCTGGGAACATTCTCTGTTTTCATTTTGTAGCTTCTGAGGCAGACTCCAGCCCTTACATATGCCATATATGATAGTTTGAATAGAATGCCCACAATAGAAGTGTGTTTGAATACTTGAATGGCAGGGAATGGCAGTATTTAAAGGTGTGACTTTGTTGAAATAGGTGTAGCCTTGTTGGAGGAAGAGTGTCACTGTCAGGGTGGATAATGAGACCCTCCTCCTAACCAATGAGACCCTCCTTCTAACCACGTGGAGCCAGTATTCTGTTTTTTGTTTTTGTTTTTGTTTTTTAATAAGGGCTGCCTTAATCATGATTTCTCTTCACAGCAATGGAAACCCAGACTAAGATACTTATGGTTTTATTACTGTGAAGAGACACCATGACCAAGGCAACTCTTATAAAGGAAAACATTTAATTGGGACTGGCTTATAGGCTCACAGGTTAAGTCTATTATTGTCATGGTGGGAAGCATGGTGACATGCAGGCAGACATGATACTAAAGGAGGAGCTGAGAGTTCTACATTCTGATCTGCAGACAATAAAAGTGAATGCCATATCTCACCTAACTTGAGCATATATGAGATCAAAAGCCTACCTCCACAGTGACACACCTCCTTCAACAAAGCCACACCTACTTCAACAGGGCCAAGATTCCAAATAGTGCCACTCCCTGGCCCAAGTATATTCAAACCACCACATCCCATTCCCTGGCCCCCATAGGCTGGTTCAAACACATGAGTCTATGAAGGCCATACCTACCCATAGCATAATAAGCAATATAGTTAGTCCAACTTCTAAAGTCCCCATAGTCTATAGCAGTCTCAACAATGTTAAATGTCCGAAATTCAAAGTCTCTTCTGAGATTCATTCAATCTCTTAACTATAATCCCCAAAGCAAGATAGAAAACCAGCTGGTCAAACTCCAAATTCTGCATCTCCATGTCTGATATCAAAATAGTCTTCAGATCTCCAACTTCTTTTTCATCCCGTTGACTGCAACAAACTTCTCCTGGGCTGGTTCCACTCCCTGTTACCAGCTTTCCTCAGCAGATATCCTATGATTCTAGCATCTTGAACATCTTGGGGTCTCCAAGGTAACTTCAGTGTTACAGCTTCTTGTTGCAATATCTGGGATCTAGACATGATCTTCTGGGGTCCTCCAAAGGGATGGCGTCACTTCTCCAGCTCTGCTCTCTGTAGCACTGTGGACTCTGGTTGACTCCACCCCACTGCTGCTGCTGTTCTTGGTGATCATCCTATGGTACTGGCGTCTCTAGGATACTGGGGTCTTCCACTGCAAGTAGGTCTCACTAATAACCTCTCATAGGCTCTCTTCATGATGCCAAGCCAAACTTCTTTGCATGACCCCTTCAGAACTAGGCTGTCAACTGCACCTGCACCTTCACCAGTGGCCTTCCTTAGCCTCTCACAATGCCAAGCCTCAGCTCTTCTCCATGACCCCTTCATACCTTCAAAACCAGTACCACTAGGATGACTCTTATCCATTACTGAGTCCAGCTGCAGCACAAAGTACAGCCTTGACTATCTCTGGAACACAACTTCTTTGTGCTCTCAGAAAACACTTCCCAGAAGATTTCACCTCAGTGATACTGGTCTCTTAATCACTGCTAATTTCTTAGCTCCAGCTAACCAGTATGAATTGTCCAAGTAGTTCCTTTTATTTTTAACTCAAAAGCCAGAGCTGCATGGTTGAAGCTTCTGAGTTCTCCTTGCTGGAGCTAGAACATAGCCCCCTTTTTCTATTACATTATCATCAGCTTTCTGTTTTCCAACTCCTTAACTGCCTAAACTTGGCTGTCCTGGAACTTGCTCTGTAGAATGACCTTGAACGCAGAGATCTACATAGCTCTGTCTGCTGAATTCTGGGATTAAAAGTGTGTACCACCATGCCTGGCCTAAACTTTTCATTATCACTGTTCCTCAAGATCTGGATCAAAAGGTTGTGTCTTCCATCCTCAAGATCTGAATCACAAGTGCACTCCTCCATTTCTAGATTATAGTTCATTCCATATTAAAAGTACAAACTATTCCTTGTTCAACTGTAAACACAAACAAATAAGCGTAACTGGGTGATCACAGCTCCCTTATTCTCTTTATCTCCTTGAACACAGGATTCAGCTCCATTTTTCTTTCTGGTGTCCCTTAATTTTACTTGAACCATACATTTTATATTTTTCCTTTTTTAAGCTTGCTATGCTTAATCAAAGTGTTCTTCATGAGACTAAACCAGAGAATAAAGTCTCTGTTGGGCTTTTTTTTTTTTTTAAGATTTCCTTTGCCAATGTAATTAATATAAATCTCTATACCTTAGCCTCAGGTAGATTCTTCAAATATGGGCAAAAAGCTGTCACATTCTTCAGAATACTACAGAAATAGTCTCTAGGCCACATACTGAAATTCTTCTCCGCTGAAACCTCTTGGGCCAGGTCTGGACAGTTCAAATCACTCTCAGCAACAAAGTCATCCCAATGAGATTTCCTTCATGAGTTTCTGCTGCTTCCATACTCAGAGCAGAATAAGAACTGCTTCAGCATCACAGGTGTACAGAGCTAACCAGGGCTGTGGAGAAAACTGGAAAGTCATGATGCTGTAGGATGGCTTTGTGACAGCTACCTTTCTGGAGACTGAAAGCTACAACTGCTGGCACACAGTAGTCTGGGCTTGCTCAAGCTCTGGGCTTCTGTTTTCTTTTATAGAAAGGATTTAGGGATTGATCTAAATTATATCAAGGAGGATGCAGAATGTTTAAAACTCCAACCTTACTTCCTTTCTTAGATGTGAGCGACTAGAAGAACAACTGAATGACCTGACAGAGCTCCACCAGAATGAGATCCTGAACTTAAAGCAGGAGTTGGCCAGCATGGAAGAGAAAATCGCCTATCAGTCATATGAACGGGCCCGGGATATCCAGGTTAGTATGAACAATAAGTAAGAAACAAGAAAGGAAGAAAATGGGCAAAGACAGGAGTCTGGAGAGTCAAGAAAAGTTCCTATCAGTTGCAACACACCTGCCTTGACCCAGTAAAGTCCATGCCATTTGAGGAGGTATAGCTCTAGACACTGGCAGATGTCTTAGGGACAGAGCAGTCTCTGTCTGAGAAAAACTAGACCATCTCATCATTGGTTGCTGCCCTGGAGCTGTTCAGACAATGCTCCTGGCCATCTTGCGTATCTTCTGCTTCTGTGTAAAGGGCTTTTGTCCCTACTCTGTAACAGGTGGCACATTGCATGGCTTGTGAGAATCCTCCATTGTTTGTTTGTAAGTTTGTGAGAAATCCTAGCAGTGAATTTGAAGGTAAACAGTTGATTTCATTTCTCTGTGGAGAGAAGTGAAATATCAGGGTTTCTCTGATTTCTATGGAGATTCTCTCAGAGGTCATGGTGGGGTTTTTTAGATTTTTGTTTGTTTGTTTGTTTTTCTTTCTTTTTTCTTTTTTTTAGTTCTTTTTTTCTTTCTTGTTCTCTTTTTTTGTTTGTTTTTATGGTGGGTTTTATGAGGCACATTGAAAGAAGCTAGTAGTGTGTAGAAGAGGAACTTGTAGAACACCCACTCATAGGAATCAAGGTACTGTCCTGACTGTTTGCCCAGCTGACATCTTTATGTTCTGGAATTCTATTTACATTTTTTTCATCCCAAGTTAATTCTGGAGTGAGTAGCATCCATTATCCATTCTTGAGCTAGCTACAGCCTGAAGCTATCTGAACCTTACCTTACAACCTAGGAAACCAAAAGCCATTGAACTCAAGGCTGAAAAAAAATCTCATGGTTGCAACCACTAGTTGTCTTGGGAGGATGTCTGTCATGACTAGGGGAGAAGGTTTGTTTTCCTGAGTGGTAGAATGCAGTTTACATAGGGCCTTAGGGAGAGCAGGTCACTTTAATGCCCTCTGTAGAGTATGATCCTAGTGTCTATCCATCTCAGAGACTGACCTGAAAAGGAATTGTGCCCTCCTTACAGCAGGGTCACAGTTCTCTTTCTCCAATCATGGATCCTTTTTGATCTAAAAACATCAGGTAATGTGTTAGTGAAGCACACTACATCATTGTTAGAGTGGAAAAAAATCAGAAAAAAAAAATCCTTCAGAGGGACTTTACTGGTAAAGTGTGAAATACCTATACTATGAAATGTTGCATAGTAAGTAGCTAAATAATAATAATAATAATAATAATAATAATAATAATAATAATAATAAGCTAGAGCTGGGAAGATGGCTCAATTGGCAAAGTATTTGATTCATAAGTTCAGATTCCCATAGCCCTCATAAAAAGTCAGACGTGAGAGCCAGCTAGAAGGCACAACATATAAAGGGTGCTTACCGTGTAAGCTTGACAAATGAGTTCAACCCTCAGAGCCTGGTAAAGGTGGAAGGCAGGAACCAATCCAATCCTCAGATTTGTCCTTTAAACTCTATCTACACTTATGCCATGGCACACCCACACATATGCAAACACACACATACTATAACAACAACAATAATAATAATAATAATGTAAAGCCAGGCATAGTGTCATCATCATCATCATCATAATGTAAAGCCAGGCATAGTGTCATGCACTTGTAATCCCAGCAATGGCAAGATGAAACAGGCAAATCCTTGGCGCTTACTGGTCAGCTTGTCTATCCTACGTGGCAAAGTTGCAGCTAGTGAGAGACCCTGTCAGAAACAAATAGTGAAAGGTACCTGAGGACCAACAGCCACAATTGTCTTCTGACCTTCACATGAACGTGCACCCATGTCCATGTGCATATCTATACATGCAAGAATAAGGTGGATCCATGTATTTTGGACACGGTGTGATCAAGACCCACTATTAAGCAAAAAGAGAAAAGAAAAGAGGAGAGGAGAGGAGAGGAGAGGAGAGGAGAGGAGAGGAGAAAGGAAGTAAGTTATGGATGAATTCAAGTAGAATACTGTACATATTATGGTAGGAAATGCCTGTAATAACCCTGTGCTAGGCAAATTCACATGTACAGTTAAATACAGGTAAAGGATAAACATCCCAGTCTGACGGTGCTACCACAGCAGCAGGGACTAGAACTGAGAACACTGAGAGGCTGTGTTCAGAGTCAAACACGTGGATATGTCTTGTGTACCTTAGACTTACAATTTCTAAAAGGATAAAACCCATACAATTGAGATCTTCTCATTAAAATGTTCTAGGCCACTCAGGAATGATGGCTCATACCTATGATCTCAGCATTCAGGAGATGGAGGCAAAAGAGTCAGAAGTTCTAGGTCATCTCCCCTATATAGAGAACATATAAGAGACTCTTGTCTTTTTTGTTTTGGTTTGTTTTGTTTTTCAAGACAGGGTTTCTCTGTATAGCTCTAGCTGTCCTGGAAATCACTGTGTAGACCAGGATGGCCTCGAACTCAGAAATCTGCCTGCCTCTGCCTCCCAAGTGCTGGGATTAAAGGCATGCGCCATCACGCCTGGCAAGACTCTTGTCTTAAATAAATAAATTAAGTAAGTAAATTCTAGGCAAAATAAATCCAAGTATGTCCCCTGCTCCCCATAGTTGTTCTCCTAGGAGTGTAGTAGACAGGATGGGAATAGTGTCACCTGCGAGTGCTGTGCATCTGGCTTTTCATATCCAGGGCTTGTAGCTGTTTGAAATCCTTGTCATGGCTCAGGATACATCCTGGCTCCAGGGCGTGTCCAGCTGTACTTCTGAGAATAGAAGCCTAATCATCCCCTGTCTGGCCCACAGGAGGCTCTGGAGGCCTGTCAAACCCGAATTTCCAAGATGGAGCTGCAGCAGCAACAGCAGCAGGTGGTGCAACTGGAAGGGCTGGAGAATGCCACTGCCCGAAACCTTCTGGGCAAACTCATCAATATCCTCCTTGCTGTCATGGCAGTCCTCTTGGTGTTTGTGTCAACAGTAGCCAACTGTGTGGTCCCTCTCATGAAGACACGCAACAGGACGTTCAGCACTTTATTCCTAGTGGCTTTCATTGCCTTTCTTTGGAAGCACTGGGATGCCCTCTTCAGCTACGTGGACCGGCTCTTCTCACCCCCCAGATGATGCTGGCATGGAACGCAGTGCTCTTCACCGTCTGGCGAGTGCATGCCGAGAGCTAGACAGCAGCATTACCCACTCTGAAGTTTTCTACAAGAGAGTTGAGTGAATCTGTTTACATTTAGAATAATGTTTTTTTCTTCAAGAGACACAATTGCAATAGTATTTTTTAGATTTTATCCAAGAAGTTTTTTGGGCAAAAATCTTGGATCATTTTTATGTAGCATGATTTTCCTTGGGATGCAAATCTGAAACAGTCCTTTAACATGAACAATCTGCAGCACACTGAAGGGCATTCTGAATTGAAGCTTGGAGAACTGCACTAAACCCACTAAACAGATGCAAAAACCTGACCAGGCCCAACACCCACCCTGCCTGGCCCCTCTCCTCATCCAGACTAACTCTACTGTGAAATCCCACCACATTCCAGGTTGGAATTTTAGATTCAGGGTGGATTTTTCCCTGCCATGGAAGAACGCAGGCACCTCCCTAGCTTTCTCACGCTAACCCTGAAGTATGATCACTTCTGAACCTGCTCCTTTCTTAACTGCCGGGATTGGAAGCAAGAGCATCAAGCCCATAGGATGACTGCGCAATCCTGTTCAGTATTGTGAAGTAGCCCTTAATCCTAACTTTTAAGCAAAATCCCTTGGCCGCACTTTTAAGGTTTGGTTGTTTTTTATATATGTGTGTGTATAGTTACCAACTTAAAAATAAAAAATCCGAACAACATACTTGAAGAATGTAATACTCAAACTCTCAGTGCTTCCTTATAATTTCTAATAGAATTTTTTATTATTGTTATTATTATTGGGGTTTTTTTTTTTTTGGCTGGTTGGTTGGTTGGTCGGGTTTTTTTGGGGGGGGGTGGAGGGGACTGGGTTGGAAGGGTCTTTTATTTTTTTTTCTCTGAAATAAAGCAGTGCTGTTTTCAAATGAAGCCGTGTGGATATTTCGGCGTGCTGCTCCCTGTTGTCTGGAAACAGTTGAGTTGGAGCCTGTTGCCAGTGCCACCCTCTGTCACCTGTGGCTGCCCTGGCTCTCTGGTCTCTATCACCACACAGCACCATCTCCCCAGCTTGGCTTGGTTAGAATGGTGAGGGGTTTACAGAGTAAGGGGACAAGACTACACAGATTAGCGTGGTAGGACTGGATTTTGTTTTCCCTCCAAGTAAATGTTCACCCTGTGACCTTGGGCTGGGATTCTCTTTAGGAAGAAAGGCTACTACTATGTTATGAGAGTCAAAAATTACTCCTTGTGTTTGCTTAATTTATTGTTTTAACACCCCCTAACTGCCGAAACCAAAGTGATATGGAGTCGTCTCGTCTGCATTCTGCCTCAGTCACTAACTTCAAAGCTTTATTCTGTCTGCCTGCGAGGATCCATGGAAGATGATTCCCCAAAAAAGCAGAAAAGGAAATGTCAGGTTAGAAGGACCCAAGTTCTAGTTGCACACGTTTGCAAGCTTCCTACTAACCCAGACTGACTTACACTAACCTAACTGCTCAGTGGCTATCTAGAGACACTTTAGGAAGGTAAACTGAGCTTGATCCTCACCCTGTAGCCAGTTCCATCACTCAAGTAGAGCCTGAATCAACCTTCAGAGCCTGGTTAATCTCATATCATTAGAGGTCAAATGCCATTTCTAGTGGCCTCTCTGTGTGCCCACATGATGCAAAGGGGTCATGTACTATGCCCTGGACAAAGAAGTATGTTTTGCCTATGTCCCCATACCAGGACATTCTTTCAGAACTAGGGTGGTATTGCCCTGTCTGTTGGAAAGGATGGTTTACATAGCAGCTCCAGCCTCCTCTTGCTTTGGCCAGCTGACCTTCTCACTTTGATAGTTTAACTCAGGTACCCAGTCTTCATCCCAGATGCTTGTTCACCTCATAATGAGCACCTAGAGCAAGGACCAAAAGAAAAAAACGAATTAAAACCAATGCATATTCATGCCAAAACAAATGGTCCCCAAGCCTGTTTAAAAGGTTAACTTTACCTGAAAATATTGCAGCAGCTTCATGCAAGAGTGCCACAGGACACTATGACCTTGCTGGGCTAGCATTTGTTGCCATAATCTAGTTGCTCTGGTATAGAAGAGAACCCCATGGGGCTGTGGGAGAGACAATTCAGTGGCAGCCCACTGGCTTCTCTACCGGTTCCACAGGAACCCTATCCCCTACTCCTACCCCACCTCCACCCACAAATGCCACTGTGATCCATAAGCTGAAGTTTCTAATTGCCTAAAGGCAGTTTCTGTTGTCTGGAGCTTCAGAGAGACAGACAGACCTGCACTAATTCCCCTTCTTCCTCCAACACACTGTCTTGAGGCCAGGCCAGGCCCTGTCATGGCTTCTTGCTGTCTTACCCCTGCTCGCTCACCAGGCCCACAGTCGCCTGCACTCAGTTTGTACCACATCTGTTATCCTGCCCACCTGTACTTTTGCTGCCCATCCCTGTTGCCTTTGAGTTTCTTGGAATTGTGGCTGTCCTTGGAATCTCTTTTCTATTCACAGCCCTTCTATAGCCTTGCTCTGATGGTTTAGCACTTGATCTGAGAGAAGCTTGCCCATAATTTCATGCTTCTTTTCCTTAAAAAATAAAAATTAAAAAAAAAACAAACAACAACAACAACAAAAAACAAAATCCCACTAAAGTGAAGCGTTTCCTGATTCCCTTGTCCATGCTGGTGCCTAGCCCGGGTGAGTGAGGCTGGCTGTGTTGGCCTGGGTGACTTGTGGTTGTACAGTTGGATCCATCGCTGATGGTGTTTCTTTAGCCCCATCCCAATTGGCCTAAAACATTTGTCACCAGAACGGTGGGGAAACGCCTTCCTTGCCAGGACTGTCTGACAGTGAGCATGCTTTGGTGTGGTCTTGACTGCATTTGGTTTTGTTTCTGAACTTGTGTTCTAAGGTACTCAGTGAATCCTGGATTCTGAGTAAGTTCCAGGGTTCTGGCCTTGAAGCCTTGGACTATACACATTTCAAACAAAACCAAATGCTGTCTTCGACAAGCCAGCACAGGCAAAGTGATGGTTCCCACAGCACCCCCAATAAAACTGGGATTTTGAATGTGGCTCTACAAGTTAAACATTTCTGTGTGTTGTCTATGCTAGGTGATGCCCTCAAAAGGGACTGACTACTAGACTGTAAGTGTGTTTTATACAAGTGTGTAAGACTAAGACTCACATGCACGAATCAAAGAGTAAAGAGACGATACTTGTGAACGTGTGAACGTTAACACTGTAGTTGCTAGATCTTAAGCTGCTAATTGTTGAGAGAGAATTCAGTTATGTGCTGTCTGGATGCTGTGCCTTCTCAGCAGCACTTTTGCTGTACATACAATGGAAATAAAGACCTCAGCTAGAAACCTGCCAATTGACTCGGCTTTGTTTTGTTTTTTTTATTTGTGCATACCCCATTTCCAGTGCAGATGCATGTATCTGGAAATTTTGGTTGTGGGTTGGAATGGGAGAGAGGGGGAGAGATTGTCACACAAGTATTTTAAAACTATACCTGGCAACCAGAAAGTTGTCACAGCCTCCACAGGCTGTAACATCATCATTCCAGGTGGCACATCCCCCGTGATTCCTTTAGGCTGGTAGGTAAGATTATGCTTTAAGGGCTGGGAAAACAGCTCAGTTGGCAAACTGCTTGCTGCACAAGCACAAGGACCTATGTCTGGACCCCCAGCCTCCCCAGTCAGATGTGCTCCTGTGCATCTGTAATTTCGGTGCTGGAGAGAGGGGAAGAGACCCATTCCTGGTGGGTTAGAATCCGGGGCCTTGCTCATGCTGTGCAAGCCCTCAACCACTGAGTCACATCCCAGCCCCAGAATATTTTGTTGTGGTGGTGGTTTGCTGACATTATGTGTTTGTACACTTGTTATGGTGCACATGTAGAGATCAGAAGACAGCTTACAGAAATTGGCGCTCTCCTGCACCATTTTTGTAGGTATCAAATTCAGATAAGGTTTAGTGGCAGTTGCCGGTACCCACTGAGTGGCTCCAGAGACAGTGATTTTCATTAGGACTTTTGCCATAGCTCAGAGGCTCTAGAGTTGTAAAAGGTTCTGGGGCTGGCAAGATGGCTCACCGGGTAAGAGTACTGACTGCTCTTCCAAAGGTCCTGAGTTCAAATCCCAGCAACCACATGGTGGTTCACAACTACCCGTAACAAGATCTGACACCCTCTTCTAGAGTGTCTGAAGACAGTTACAGTGTACTTACATATAATAAATAAATAAATCTTTAAAAAAAAAAAAAGTTGTGAACACAGGACACTCCGCAGGTGGATGACTTGGTCCTGATTTACTAGCCCTGCATATCCTAACCACCTGTGAGCTTGCAGCATCACACCCAGCCTCAACCTGGGGGTTGTGACAGGAAGGGATACCTTTTATGACAGCTTTAAAGATGCTGTGGGCAGAACCGGGTGTGGTGGCGCATGCCTTTAATCCCAGCACTCGGGAGGCTGAGGCAGGCAGATTTCTGAGTTCGAGGCCAGCCTGGTCTACAAAGTGAGTTCCAGGACAGCCAGAGCTATGCAGAGAAACCCTGTCTCAAAAACAAACAAACAAACAAACAAAAAGAACGAAAGCCAGCCAGGTCAACATGGGATACATGAGTCTTGTCTCCGAACAACAACAAAAATAGAACAAAACTTCAGAGTGTGAAACCATCTGAGAAGTTATGATACAGAAAACAGATTGGGGCAGCAGATAAGAGGGTGCCAGCTAGAGCAGTCTGCCTTACCTGAAGGATTCTTTAAACTGTGGGTCAAACTAAATAAGTAGCTGGCACTCTTGTAAGGCCTCATTGCTTAGTCAAGAGCAGCTGACATGGAGGAAGTGCCAGTCCCTGTGATATAGACATTGAAGGTGGGGTTTCATGGCTGTCCAAGTGTGATGGCTCGCATCTGCATTCTCAGCATTCAAATGGTAACTCAAAAGCAGCCTGAATACATAATGATAATCCTTTGTGGAAGGAAGAATAAAACAATAAATGAAGGCTGTGGCTTAGTGCTGGAACACTTGACTAGCGAGACCCTGGGGATCCATAGCCAATACTTAAAAAGCAAAAGTATAGAATGGTAAAAGCCATGGTAGGAGATGAGCATATATGGTCTATGACTGGAAGAGAGATTTGACTCAAGAGCTGAGAGATGCTTATAAAAAGAACCTGAATTCCCTGAAACACACTTTTTAAAAATGCCAAGTGTAGTGGCACACATGTAATCCCAGCACTGTGGAGTGGAAACGGGAGGCTCCCTGGGGCTTGCTGGCCAGACAGTCTCACATACTTGGCAAGCTCCAGGCCAGTGAGAAGTCATCAAAATAGAAGGTTGAATAGCACCTGAGGAACAACACGTGGGGCAGATGGCCATGTGGTGCATGCGCTCGCACATAATTCTCAGTAGAAAAGGTGGCAAAGGTTATGAATAAATGGTTCACAGAAAAAAAAAGATGCAATAAGTATTCCAGAAAAAAAAAAAAAAAAAGATTAGCTTCCTATACAATCTGTATGAAGTGAAAACAGCCAGTTGGGGAACTATTGATTCCCATTTGTGTTGAGAAATGTTTTATTTATACAAATACATAAATGAATAGAAGCTCCGTGTTACACTGCTCCCAGCTGTTGTTTGAGGAGAACTGGTAAAGGATTTCCATGATTGGCACGTATATGGGTCTTTCTGTACCAAACTTTTTAAAGGTGGATTTTCAGTGATGCCTGTGGGGGGGGGGGAGGGGTATGTGCAAGTAAGTTCAGAGCCAAAAGCCACAGTGGCCAGAAAAGGGCATCGGGTCACTGAGGACTGAAGTGACAGGCAGTTGTGGGTGCTGGGGCAGATCTGGTGTCCTTGGTGAGAGCAGTGTGTACTCTTACCTTCCAAGCCCTCTAGGGCCAAACATGAGGTTTTCTAAGAGAGCATGTTTCTTTTGTGTCAAACTTTCAAGACAGGGTTTCACTGTGCATCCTAGGTGAGACAGTCCAGCTGGCTGTGAAGGACCCAACTTCGGGCCTGCTGAGTGCCCTAAGACAAGTTCAGAACTGCACCTCAGAGCTGCTGAGCTGTGGCAAAAGTCTGAGTGAAAAATGATAAACTCAGGACCTATGAGTGCAGGCACCTGCCACTAAGGAAAGAAAGCACTGAGTCCCACACAGTGCCCTGTGACTGCCACATGTGCACAATGGCAAGTGTGCAGATACACACAGAGTATATGAGTAAGCATAAAAACATAGATATACACAAGGCATAAGCAAATATAAGCACACACAGAAAACTGCCCCTTGAGTGCTAGATTATAGGCATCTGCAGAGTGCTAAAGGCCAGCTGGGATGGTAGCTTGGTGACTGACACGGAGCAGGATGCACAAGGCCTTGGGTCCCATCCCCAGTATTGAAAAAGATAAATAAAAATTAAAAACTAAGCCAGGCGGTGGTGGCGCACGCCTTTAATCCCAGCACTTGGAAGGCAGAGGCAGGCGGATTTCTGAGTTCGTGGCCAGCCTGGTCTATAGAGTGAGTTTCAGGACAACCAGGGCTACACAGAGAAACCCTGTCTCGAAAACAAAAAAAAACAAAAACAAAAAACAAAACAAAATAAAATAAAAACTAGACACTGAATGCCATGCTCCAGGTTTATTTACCTGGTCACAAGAGAAGCTATTGAAAGTGTCGAGAAATGGCGCAGCTGTATGTTTAAAGGCAATTACAGCCTTTGAGAAGGAACCAGTAACCAGTTTTTCATGTCATCCAAATGGGAAGTATGGTTGCAAAATGCAGCATGCAGGCTTTGGCCCTGCCCCTTGTGAATACGATATGGAAGGGAGGTGAAATTTTGCAACTTCCTCCTCCTTGCCTTGCAAACAAGGAAGTAACAGTCATCTTAAGAAAACAATTTCACAAGTTTTAAAGATAATGAAACCTTAGCCATCTCAGGCTGGCTTTGGCTCACTCTGTAGTGAGGATTGCTTGCACTCCTGAGCTTCCAGCCTCCTGTCTCCCTGTGCTGGGCTCACAGGTGTCCACTTTTACATCATCTGGTTTTAGAATTCAATTTTTTTTTTTCAAGACAGGCATAGAGGCACACGTTCATAACCCGGCATTCTGGAAGCAGAAACAGATCTCTCTATGAGTTTGAGTCTAGCCTACTCCACATAGCAAATTCCATAGCCAGAATGACACAGTAGGACCATGACTCAAGAATAAAATATAAATAAAAAGATTTTATTTATAATTTTTATTAGATATTTTCTTTTTCTTGCTTGCTTTTTTTTTTTTTTTTGACAACAGCAGACGTTTATTAGGTGGAAAAGGCCCTCAATTTTGTTAAGGGAAGTGGTAACCGGCAAGCCCCGCTGCACAGATGCAAGGAGGCATTCCCATCATGAGCGTTCATGCTCCTCCTTAACCCTTAACTTGCAGGAGCAGCTTCTCGGAGACCAACAATTACATGAAGGTCTTGCAGTATTTTTAGTTCAACTTGGCCAACAATTCTTCCAGTTCGGACCGAGCTTTGAACCTTCCCTTGAAGTCTCCTTCAGTGTGCTCCCTCACTGACAGTCTGACTCCTTCTGGAAGATTGCTTTGGAGTACTTCCAAGAAAATCGCTGCAAATGCAGCACTCAGACCGCTGATCTGAACCTCCCGCTCAGGGGTGGTAAGGACGGAGTCTAGGACCATTTTTTTGTCTTGGTCTGGTAGCCGCATCACTTCTATGGTTTTGGTAGGCATTGCATAACTTTCCTTGACTTTGATGGACAGACGGTTGCGGAGGTGGTGGACATACCGGGCATAACTTTCTGCCAGACTCATGTCATAAGCTGTCAGGTGGATGTTTAAAACCCCATAGTCATAATCTGTCCCCACATTAATGGCTCTCACTTCTACTTTTGCTTTCTTCTTTTTGGGCTCTTGCACTGTCACCGAGTGTCTGTATCTTCCGATGCCATGAGTGGGCTTTGTCTTATAGTGCCGACTGGTCCACAGCATACCACCTGCAGAAAAAATGGGATTCTCTCCCAAACTTCTGAATCTTAGGAGGGAGAAGCCTTGCTTAGAAACAGTATTGGTCCACACGCCAAGCACCTTTCCCAGGGTTCTGCTCATTCTTGACCACAGCAGCTGCTGAGCAAAGCGAAGATCCACCCTAGCAATCTCGCCCCCAGGCTTCTGAAAACATGGCCAGAAAGATATTTTCTTTATTTACATTTCAAATGCTATCCCCCCGAAAGTTCCCTATACCCTCCCCCTGCCCTGCTCCCCTACCCACTCACTCCCACTTCTTGGCCCTGGCATTCCCATGTCCTGGGGCATATAAAGTTTGCAAGACCTAGGGGCCTCTCTTCCCAGTGATAGCCAACTAGGCCATTTTCTGCTACATATACAGCTAGAGACACAAGGTCTGGGGGTACTGGTTAGTTAATATTGTTGTTCCACCTATCATATTTCCCAGACACTATTGAATATGCCAGCAAGATTTTGCTGAAAGGACCCTGATATAGCTGTCTCATGTGAGGCTATGCCAGTGCCTGGCAAATGCAGAAGTGGATGCTCACAGTCATCTATAGGATGAAACACAGGGCCCCCAATGAAGGAGCTAGAGAAAAAGATTTTTAAATTTGATTTTATTTTTAATTGTGTTTGTGTCTGTCTGTTTGTGCACGAGGCACTGATGATAGTGTGTGCTTGTGTGTGTAATGATCATGGAGGCCAGAAGAGGTTTTACAGATGGAGGTGAGGTGGGTATGTATACAAGTGCAGGTGCCCATATGGAGGCCAGCATTCCTTCTCTGAAGCTGGAGTTAGAAGTGGTTGTGAGCCCCTCAAGTGCTGGGAATCGAACTCAGGGCCCTGTGAGAGCAGTACATGTCTCTTAACTGCCAAGCTGAGCGGCTCTCCAGCCCCTCAGTTCTTTTTTTTTTTTTTTTGAATCTTATTTATTTAGAGTCAGGATTTCTCTGTATAGCCCTGGCAGTCCTGGAATTTGCTTTGTAGACCAGGCTAGCCTCACTAGCCTCAAACTCAGAGATCAGCCTGCATCAGCATCTGCATCTGCATCTACATCTCAAGTGCTTAGATTAAAGGCATACATCACCACGCCCATCTCAAGATCCTCAGTTCTGAAAGAAATAAAAGGAAAAAAAAGGAGAAAGGAAAGAAAGAGACAGGGGGAGAAGAATGAAAGGAAGGACTGAAGGAGGGGAAGAAGGAGAGGGAGGGGAGAGAGAGAGAGAGAGAGAGAGAGAGAGAGAGAGAGAGAGAGAGAGGAGAGAGAGAG
>NC_034591.1:131705903-131708431 GCF_900095145.1 Mus pahari | reverse complement strand
GAGAGAGAGAGAGAGAGAGTCTGGCATTACTATCCTCTGTAGAGGAAAATCTATTACTATTATTTTGATATATCAACACTTAAAATAGTCCCTAATGGTTTATTCTTATACCCATTGTCTTGGTCAGTGTTCTACTGCTGTGAAGAGACAACTCTTATAAAGGAAAGCACTCAGGGAGAGAGGCATATGCCTGTAACCCCAGTACTAAGGGGCCAACCCTGGAGAATTGCAGATTTGAGGACAGCTTGGGTTGTGTAGTAAGACCATGTGTGAAAACACAAACCAAAATCCCAGTTTCATTTGACATAATCCAACTTATCTAGAATGTTCTTACATTTCAGGAGGGTGTAAGTCAGGAGTGACAGAGCCTGCTAAGAGGTGCAGCAAGTCATGAGTGACAGTAGCTGCCTCCTTCACGGAAGGCTAAATCCCATGTCACAATGTCACAAGCCACCTACTCCAGCACATGACCAGAGGCTTCTTATTAGAAGACCTGGTAGTCAGGAACTGATGTCACTCACCAACACTCCAGAATGTGTCCTTTGTCACTGACCCCACAAAAGACCAAGTAGTCAAGATGTGGGTGTTCCCTGAGCAGCCTTGGATCTCGAGTGAGTCTGGGCCCCCCAAAATCTATACATGTCAGAAAATTCTGCCATAGTGGTAGCAAAAGAACTTCCCAGCTACAAAAGACAAAAACTTGCCAATAAGGGCTCAACTGTCTCTGAGACTCTTTTGTGGCTTTGTCCCCAGTGCCTAAAGCAGTGTGCAGCACACACTAGGTGCTCATTCAAGAGTAGAACTTAAAAACCCACTGTTTATCAAATCCTGCTTGATCTACTTCTGAGAATGCAGCCAAGCTGCTCTGCCAAGTAAGAGCTCTGCTCTGCCTGCTCGCCTCCCATGGACAAGGCCCTTGCATGTCTGCTGTTCCATCAGGCCAGATAGGGAATCAGGATTTGATATCAGACTGGGGAGATGGTTCGGTGGACCCACTTAAAACTGGGCTCTGTATCTTTGCCTCCTGTAATTCCAGGGATGCTGAGGTAGACACAGGAGGTTTCCTGGGGCTCCCTGGCGCTCCCTGGTCAGTCAGTCTAGCCTAACCATGGCTCAGTAAAAGCTGTCTCAAAAAAAAAAAAAAAAAAAAAAGTGGAGAGGGATTAAAAAGAGCCCAGCTTCGAGAAGAGAAGAGCGGTCGAAAAGCCTTGGCCCAGCAGCCTGCCTCCTTGGGCATGGACAGGTACAAAGCATGGGGAAGGGGGTGCATGGGGCCGCAGAGAGGCTTGGCCACAGCAAGCCAGGAGCCTACAGTGGGCTTTTACACACACACACACACACACACACACACAGAGCCTTACATGCTGCGCTCTACACACACACACACACCACTCATACATGCACACCTTGCATGCACATACACATACGCATACGCATGCATGCACAAACAGTTCTAGAGCTTCAAAACCCATACTGACTTATCTATAAATTTTGAGGCAGGGTTTCACTCTGTAGCTCCAACTGGTGCCACACTCATAGTGGTCCTCCTGCCTCAGCCTCCCAAGTTCTGGGATTGTAGGTATGCAGAGAAACCAATGTGAAGCGAGAACACCAGGTCTTTCTTTCATGGGCAAAGGCTCCTTCCCAAAATCCCAGCATGAGAGTAGCTGTCTCCAGGGTTCACGCTAAGTCATAGCCTTACCCCTGAGCTAAATCCCCAGACCCTCCCCTTAAAATTCATATGTGCAATATTAAAGTTTGAATCAGCCCAAGAAAATTTAGTAAGTTGAATTAAACCTGGAAAAAATTTAAAGACAACAAAAAAGGTAACATCTAAATGACAGTCTCAGAACTTTTGGGGCAAAAACACTATGAAACGCACGATGGGGACTGACTCCTGGTTTTAGAGTGGGGTTTGGTAAGTCTGATAGAAGTGTTGTCAAGCCATCTGCTACAGATCACCCGTGCAACTTGCCTGCATCACCTGGGGGAGGTGTGCATGTTGTTAGTAAGTGGGAGCGGCAGGATGTTAGAATATGATGGGTCTGATGTAAGGAGAATTCGGAGTTATGGAAATTACTCTCGAAACCTTCCTAACTGAAATTATTAAAAACAAAAGGCAAACCTGGTCTCCGTCGCCACCTTGTGGCTATGTATGGGAATGCACCCTCCGAGACCGTCCCAAGGATCCACCATCCACACTATCTTTAGCATGTTCACCAAAACCCACTCCTACAGGGCTCCTTCATCCAGTGGGCCCTGCTAGGCACACATTCCCATTTCTGCAACTGAACACTTAATGAGCATACCTGTAATCCCAGCACTTGGGAGGTAGAGACAGGAGGATCAGATATTCAGTGTCAGGGTCACCTTGGCTACATTGGAAGTTCAAGGCCAACCTGGGCTGCCTGTGACCCACATCTCAAAACACCTTTATGACCACTGACCTGTTTCTACCCACCCCTTCCCACCAGAGTGGAAAAACTATCTCAGTGATTCACCTGTGTCCCAAATGCCTGACACAGAGC
>NC_034591.1:131639740-131705772 GCF_900095145.1 Mus pahari | reverse complement strand
AGAGAGAGAGAGAGAGAGAGAGAGAGAGAGAGAGAGAGAGAGAGAGAGAGGTTTCACGTGAGTAAACCCAGGAGAGCACAGGAGCCTTGGTGCCCTGCCTGCTTACTAGGACTGGGCCCAGGACTCCAGCCCCATTTAGCAGACCTCAAGGCTGTCTTTACCAGTTGGCTCAATGGTCTGGTTGGTCTGCACAGATAGACCTCTAAGTCCACCCTAGGGCCTGGCCCAGCTGGGACAGTGGGTCGGGACAGTCCTGGAATTCAAGAACAGTGGTTGCAGGCCTTCTGACCAGCTACTTGCCTCATTGCCTGTCTCCCTGGGCATGAGTCACCAGGAGGGCTGGAGAGGCGTGGCCACAGTGTGCCTGGCTTGGAAGGTGCCCCTGCCACCCTGCTGATGAGCAGTCGCTTCCTTTTCCTCCCATTGTGTGGCTCGCTTCCTTTGTCTGTCAGTTACCCTGTGACATTCCTGTCCAGGTTGGGTTGACCTGGATTTCCATGCCATTCCCACACATAGCTTTAAGGTTGCCGAGTTGTCTAAATCTGAATGTGCTTGTGTGTGAGCGTGAGCGTCCATGTTTGTGGCGATCAGAGGAAAACCCCTCCCCAGGTGCCTTTTCTTTGAGACGATCTCTCATTGGCTTGGAACTTTCACCATGTAACTAGGCTAGCCATGAACTCCAGGGACACACCACCTCCGCCTGTCCTTCCCCATCACTGTCCTCACAGGCCTGTGCTACCACTCCCAGATTAGGGCCTTTTCTATCAGTCCTGGGTTTTGAACTCCATGTCCACACTTGTGTAGCGAGACTTTACCCTCTGAGCCATCTCTCCTGCTTGGTCCACTGTTACAAAAAGAAACTGCTAAACTTTTTGAGACGGGAGCCTGGAGCCGCTGTCCAACCATTGAGAGCCCTTACTGCTCCTCCAAAGGACCTGGGTTCAGATCAACTCCCAGTAACTCTAGTTCCCATTCAACGTTCCCTTCTGGTCTCCTTGGGCACCGGGCATTCATGTGATGCATGTACATGCATGAAGACAAAGCATTCATGTGACACATGTACATGCATGAAGATAAAGCACATACATAAAATAAAAGTAAATCCTAAAGAGAAAGAAAGAGAGAAAGAGACAGATCCACAATGGTAGACCACATCACTCACTTAGCAGCAAACAGAGGTTCCCACCATGTTTGACACAGGTTTGCTAGAACCTAGTGGTGTCTCCCCCACAGCCCTTCCCCCCCCCACCACCACCCCCTTGTGTCTCTGTGTGTATGCCCTATGCTTTCAGGTGCCTGCAGAAGCCAAAAAAATGCCCCGGATCCCTTGGAGCTGGAGTGATAGGTGATTGTGAGCCACCTACTGTGGGTGCTGGGATCTGAACTCTGTTCCTGTACAACTGGAGTGTAAGATGTTAGCTGTTGGGCCACTGCCACCGCACCGGCTCTGCCACACCACACTTTGGTTTCGTTTGTTTGAGTCAGGCAACAGATTGTCTTGAGGCTGTTCTGAACCTGCTGTGTATTCAAGGATGACCCTGGCCTCCTCACCTAAGTGCTAGGACAACAGGTGTGCACCGGGTCAGGCTTGCCAGAGAGTCCTGACTTCTCACAAACCCAGAGGCTCTCCCTCCTAGAAGCCCATGAATTTCCTGCATGCTCCTTGCCGGCCAGGAGGGGATTCTCATGATGCCAACTCATGATGCAAGGATGTGACTTTCCGCCAGCCCAGGAGGCCTGGTCTGGCCTGCCCTGCCTGCTTTGCTCCCAGCCTCCCTCCCAGACAGGGGGTCTTTAGAAGAATTCCTGGGAGAGAGGCAGGATAGCAGGGTGAACCAGGAGGTGTGTGAAAGATCAAGTGTACACTGGGACAAGCCTGGCCAGCAGGGGGCCTCCTGGCTAGACTGGAAGCCCAGCTCTACCTCTGACACCTGGGGATTCCGCCTTGTGGAGGATGGGAGGCAAATCTTGGCTGCACCTACTGTGTGCCAGGCCTAGGGTCACCATCCAGGGGGAAAGACAGACCAAAACCCCAGCGACACTTTGGTCAGGGAGGGCCTCTTGAAAAGGGATGTTTGAGCAGAGTCCAGAGCCAGGCAGCAGCCTGGGGAGGTCTGGAGTAGAGCAGGCAGAGAGAGGGTAATGGGTCCTGGATGGCAGTGGCTGGAGGAGGGGCAGGTGTGCTGCCAGGACGGAGAGCAAAGGGACAGTGTCAGAGGATAAGGCAGAGATGCGGGGTGTGTGTGGGGGGGGAGTGAGCTGCAGGGGGGGTAGTGCAGGGGGGGAGGGGGAGAGTGAGCTGCGGGGCGGGGGTGGGGTGTGTGTCCCTTGTCATGGCTGCCTGGATGACTCTCCAGCAGTGATGCGTTTCTTCAGCAGAACTGAATGAAGCCCAAGGTCAAGGTGCCCCAGTTTTCTTCCCAGGCCCTCTCCCAGGCATGCAGAAGGCCACTTCCTCACAGCTCTAACCACCTCTGTAATGGCCTGTCCCCAGATGCAGTCACACTCCGAGATGCTGAATTGCAATGTCACAATTGAGCCAGTCACACACTGCTTTGTGTGAGAGAGGGAGGCAAGGGCTTTGGCTAGGAGAGGGAGAAGGAGAGAGGTAGGGGGCAAGGGGTGGGGGGTGGGGCTAGAGCCCAAGAAAGAGTACCCCACTCCAGGGCCACAAAGGGCTGCTAATGCGAGCCAGCCAGCGCAAGCTGGCTGCGTGCTCCACTGGGCACAAGGGAGTGGCGCTGCGGGTCTTAGGCTCAGCCCCTCCTGCTTGAGGGAGATGCCAGCGTGCTAACTTGCGGTCTGCATTCAGCAAGCGCCTACTGTGTGCAGTCTGCCTCCACGGGTGCCGGAGGCAAGGGTAGGTCCAGTGTGCTGACTCGGCCGGTTCCTCCGGCCCTCCTTCTTCCTCCCTTGTGGGGAACCTGACTCCCACTTGGACAAACATCTTGTGGCTATTTCCGCCTCGCCTGCCCGGAGCCCTGCCCGGCCTGAACAAACACTCAGGGCCTGTGTTTCCTGCCTCGGCTCTGGGAAAAGCCCAGCGGGGCTGCTGAGGTCAGCCTTGGAGGGAAGGGGAAGGAGGGGGCAGCTTCCAGGGCTGCCAGCACAGAACCCTGGGCACCAGGGTCTTCTCTGAGCACGGGTCTCTGTGGGGAGATAAGGAACCCCCTCTGCCACCAAGCAGGGCTGCTGGGTGTGGCTAGAAGGAGGCTCACAGCACCTTAGGACTCCGTGGCCAGTCCACTGGCTTCCCACCTGCGCACTTGGCACTTGTTTTGGCGGTCCTAGTGCAGTCAGTCCCTCGTGCCTGCTGGATAGTGGCAGGCCCCTGTCTCCCTGGAAGTGACCTCAGATGGCTAGGCAGGTCCAGAACTGGTGGTCCAGGTGAACCAGCACCCACTGAGGATTGAATAGAGAGGCTCACAGTGTGTGTGTGTGTGTGTGTGTGTGTGTGTGTGTGTGTGTGTGTGTGTACTGGTGCAATGGAACGTGGTACCAAGCCCAAACAAGAGCTGGAGGCCACTTAAGGTGCCTGGAGTTGGGGGTGGGGGGCTCCAATATCCCTTGGGCAGTGCCTCCTGTTCTGTCCCCTGTCACTGTAGCGCCTTCTGGTCTCCTTTGTCTTCTGTTAGGAATAGCTGGAGTAGGAGATTTGAGCATGCCTCACAATGGGAAATAAGGGAGAAGTGCTAGAAGACAGGCATGGCAGCCCCAAGTGAGCGCTGTGCTAGACAGGGTGACCCTGCTTTTGAACCCCCCCTTCTCTAGAGCCCCATGGATGTAGTTAGAGCCAGGATACCTGGCAGGCCTGGAATGAGGGTACGGACTGGCCAGGATCTAGGGGCAACACTTGGTGCCCACCCGCCTCACCCAGGGTAAGCTGGCATGGCCACGGAGCCGCCTCGGAGGCCTCAAGCTTCGCCAGAGAAAACCTTCCCAGCTGCAGTTGGAGTTTGTTTTTGTTTTTCAAGCAGGATCTGGGAGCGGAGACAATGGGATTAATGTTATTTTTTTTTTCCTTGCAAGCAGTTTCTCCTCATTTGGGAACTGTGGGGCTAGATTCCCACCTCAGCTTCCTTCCGGCCTGCCTGCGGAGGAGGTTAGGACAGAGCTGAGGGTGAGGGGACTTGTATTGTTCTTCCTCCCCTCGGCTTGTCACGTGCTAACTGCTCCCCTGAACTCAGCCCTGGAAGAGCTCCTATGCTTTGAGACAGCCGCATCTCCCAGGAAGCCCCCCCAAACTGCCCAACAGTTTACAGATGCAGGCGGCAGCATCTTCCCACTGTCCAAAAGCTCTGCACCATCTTGCACAGTGGGCTGGCTTACTGACACCTAACTCTGTCTTTGGTGTGAGACCAGATCCAGCACCGTGCCTAAAGATGGGTTAGTGGAAAGCCCAGCATGGAGACAGGGCCCAGTGGAGCGCCCCAGGCTTCAGAGTGCACACGCTTGCCACAGCACACATGACGTTCAGAGGACTAGTTGCGGCAGTTGGGCCTCTCCCACTATATGGGTCCCAGAGATCAAACTCAGGTCACCAGGTTTGGCAACAAGCACCGTCTTATCCTCTGAGCCATCTTGCCAGCCTTGAGAGTTTGTTTTTTTTTTTTTTTTTAAACACAAATAATGCATATTATTTGAAGGAAACAGAAAGCTCAGACTGCCAAACTCCCCACTGAGAGGTCACAACATCCCAGCACCAGGTCGGGGCACTGCCGAGCTGCCTGACCAGGACCCCATGTCTAGGCTGCCCGTCTTTGGGGACTAGGCCTCTCAGGGACAGCTGAAGCTGCATGCCATCCAGCCAAGTCCTGAGATCACAGCTTCCTTTGGAACAAGGGTGGCAGCTCACTGCCAGGGGGAACTGAGACTCCAGGAGTAGGGATGGGTGACACGGACCCAGTGGGGAAGTGAAAGTGTCGCAAGTCACCCTATCATTCCTAGGCTGTCCCAGCTGACGCACACTGCCCACCTTCTGGGCTGCGGACTGTTAGCAACTCCCTTTACACCCAGCCGGATCTACCCTGGGTGCCCCAGGCTGGTACAGAAAGAAAAGGTGGTCTTGGCCTCGGAAGGCCACTATGGGGGTGTTTGGGGAGGGCTCTGATCTTGGTCCCAGACAGGCCAGCTAAGGCTCATGAGGGGGAAGGGGAAACTGAGGCCTGGCAGGGGAGCCTTCGACTCCCAGATAGACACTGATCTGAAGCTGAAACAGCTCTTGCCTGGCCCCACACTTCACCATGGCCTCTGGGGCCTGGAGGATGCAGCCGCATCCTCTTAGGTCTCTAAACCAGGGCCAACAACACACACTGCAGTAAACCCAGCCTGCATCAATTCCAGGCCAGAGAGAATTGGGTTGGAGGAAGGGGCTGGTAACCACCCTTGTTGTCCCCATGGGCTCCAGGTGTGGGCAGATGGTAGAGCCAGTGGCACTTCTGGGACCTGCAGGCCTCCTTCCTGCCTTCTGGATGGTGGCTGACCTCCCGTCAAAGCACTCCCATTGCACCTGGGTGCCGGGCCTACTGGCCTGCTCTGAGCATGACTTATTTCCTGCTTCTGGGGACTAAAACTAGCTCTCCTGGATGGCCAGGCCCTGTTGGGAGTTCCACATGAGACAGATACGCTATACTGGGTTCTAATATAGCCACTGCCCACTTACAGACACAGGACTCCTCACAGTATCCCAGGTCTTGGGGTCGCTGCCCTCTGCTATCTCCAGACAATGGAATAATCCCCTAACCACATGCAGAAGTCCCTGTTCAGCAGCTAGCAGGCGTGTGGCAGCACCCGTGCGACACCATCCTGTAGACTGGGCACCAGGGAGGCACCGGAAGGTGAGGGTCCACGGCCAAGCCCAGAGTCAAACACAGGACCAAGTGGTGTGGGAGCCACCACACAGAGCTGTTGGCAAGAGACCTGGGCCCAGTTTCACCCTAAATGCTTTCACAGGCCTCGAAGTTGGAGAAAAATAACAGGAACCGATCTGCAGATTGATCCTTCCGGAAGGGGGACGGGGGGGGGGGATGGGGGATGACAGTGATGGGTGGAGCCAGGGAGGGTTTGCACAGATAGAGTTGTTCTAGGGCAGGAGGTGGCAGGCTGGTGGGACTGCCCGGCAGCAGACATTTGGGAGACATTGCAGGAGAAGTTTCAGGGGGACCTGGTGCCTCCCAGTTCTGCTATGGGCAGCAGGATAGTTGGTGAGTGAGGAAGTTGGGGGTGGACCCTGATGTGGGAGATTTGAGCCTCAGGTCAGGACACCAGAGTTTAAGCTTCTGACCTGGCAATGTCCACATCTCCCCAGGGGGGACACAGAACACTATTCATGAGCAGGAAATGGTCAGGGGACTGGGGATGGTGACACATGCAGCACCCTGCCTCGAAAGAGGGAGAGAGAGAGAGAGAGAGAGAGAGAGAGAGAGAGAGAGAGAGAGAGAGAGAGAGAAGACAGATGACCCAAGGAGTCTCCAGGAAGAACCATGCCTCCAAACAGCCATTGTCACCAAGGCACAGAGACTGGGGGTTGCCCCCTTACACCCCTCCAGCCTACTGTTGCTGCCTCAAGGATCCCCTGCCTCCACTTCTCTGCTCCCACAGCTCCTGCCTCACTGTCCCGGTGGTCACGAGGCCCTGCGAGATCTGCCTCTGCTGCCCCTCAGGTCCCACCACTTTCTCCCCACGATGCCCGGGCAGACGCAGAGTGCTGGCCCAGTACCTCACAGATTTTGTACATGCCCTTCCCAGGCTGAGACACTGTTCCAGTTCCCACAGGTCAAGCTGGGTCCTGCCTGCTTTCTCCCTTCTCACCTACAGCCACGCCCTTCTCTCTTCCCCCCCTCACACAGCCCCCACCCTCAAGCTTCCCAGTGAATGGTTCCCCTGAATCCTAAAAGGGCAGCTTCACCCCGTGTGCAGTTGGGGAAGTAGAGACCTGGGGAGATGCTCTGCCTTGGTTCCCATGATGGGGACACACAGCTGGAGCTGAGCCCAGGGACTCTAGCCTACACAACTGTATCCCCATGGCCTTCAGTGGGTTGAGGAGGGACTGCTACATCACCAAGTCCTAGGCTATATGGTACATGGTCCCTGTCTTGAGGATTGAGCAGGAGGTGGGGGCAGTGCAGGAGGCTGAGGAGAGTCTAGGCTGCCTCCCCATGTCAACCTTCCCTGGGGTCCCAGCAGCTGACCAGAGAACACACATCCATCTTTTATTCCCTGTGGGCCTGCTGAGAGTCCAGCTTTGTCCTGGTGTGAGGAACATGGGTATACCTCGAAAGACCTTGTTCTTCAAATGCCTCAGGGTGACATAATAGCCCAAGGCAGGCAAGGCACTTGTGATGAGCAGTGGAAGGAAAGGCCCACTCAACTTAGGGGTCTAAGTGTAGGGGACCCAAAGGACCAGGGGAGGTGATGGGGACAGTTCAGAGCAAAGGGGACTAACAAGCCCTTGGGACTGACATTTTGGGAAGGGATGGAAAAGTTTTAGGGGGAAGTTCAAGCAAAAAAAAAAAAAAAAAGACATCCTGAGACAGTTGTGGTCATACTTCTCTCAAATGAGAAGGGATGGTGTCATCCAAAAGTCCCTAAAGGCCTTCCGGAGTTCCTTTGCAGAGGTGACATTCAAGGAACATGCAGGCTGAATTGCTTCAGCGTAAGCACTGGGCCACTCAAGACCAAAGCTAGACCATTCAAAGCCAGTGATTGGTCTACATAAAATCAGTGACTGTACCAATTAAGGTCAAAGCCTAGACCAACCAAGTTCAGAGGTTAGACTAGGTTTGTTGGTCATGACCTGTGTCTTACTGGGGACATGTCCTGACCTACTAAGGAGCTATATCCTGTAAGGTTAGCAATCTTTGGGCAGATGTTTGAAGAGGGTGGAAGAGGTCCTAACCTTGCTTTAGGACACTAAAAAAATCTCAGAAGGGTCATTTAGAGAAAACCCTGAGGGATATCTAGGAGTTCACAAGGACTTTTCAGAGGATGTAACATTTTGGCTGGTTCTTAAAGAATAAAGTTCACCAAGAAAGACAGGGAACTGGGGTCTCCTTAAGGACTTCTGTAGGCCACTGGCTAGAGATCAAGGCACTGGCCTGGGCCCACGTCTTTCCTCTGCAGTGTGGGTAAGGGGAGTGCATGTCTCAGCTGGTGTCCTGGCAAGGTGACCACTGCCCCAGCTGGTGTGTGAGCTCCACCAATCTTGGCATCTGTCTGACTCTGTGCCTTGCTGGGGTCCCTGAAGAGTCCCTGGTAAGCACCCCCATGATGTTTCTCCCCCTGGTTGGCAGCCCGTCTCTCGGCCGACTCAGCAGTTCCTGAAGGTGTGTGGACCTACAGGTCCCCAATGGTTGAGAAAAGGTGGTTGAAGTTTGGAGCTGGTAGGGGAGGACCCAGTGACAAACAGCTGCTCACCTGCCTGACCTAAGTCACAGCCATGATTCTCCCAGGGACGGGTGGCAGTGTCCACCATATCCCACCCCTGTGGGACGATTATGGGGTGTGTATTAGTCAGGGTTCTCTAGAGTCACAGAACTTGCAGATAGTCTCTATATAGTAAAGGAATTTATTGATGACTTATAGTCTGCAGTCCAAATCCCAACAATGGTTCAGTAGTAGCTGTGAATGGAAGTCCAAGGGTCTAGCAGTTGCTGAGTCCCACACCACAAGAAGGCGAAAGAGCGAGAGCCCGACTCCCTTCTTCCAATGTCCTTATATGGTCCCCAGCAGAAGGTGTAGCCCAGATTAAAGGTGTGTGCCACCACACCTTTAATCCCAGATGATCTTGGACTCTGAGATCTCCCTGTCTTAATCTTCTGGATTCAATCACCACTGTGTCTCAAGATCTCCATACCAAGATCCAGATCAGAAACTTCTATCTCCCAATCTCCAGATTAGGTTCACTGGTGAGCCTTCCAATTCTGGATTGTAGTTCATTTCAAATATAGTCAAGTTGACAATCAGGAATAGCCACTACAGGGTGCTAATGGGCTTCAAACCAGGCGTGTGACCTGAGGGTTTGGAGACACCTCTAGGGCCCTTGGCTCTGAGGCCTTGGATATTCACGTTCATTAAGAACAAGGTTCCCCCAGCCAGGCAGTGGTGGTGCTTATGTTTAATCCAAGCATTCAGGAGGCAGAGGCAGGAGGATTTCTGTGAGTTCAAAGTCAGCCTGGTCAAGGACAGCTAGGGCTACACAGAGAAACCCTGTCTAGAAAGAAAGAAAAGAAAAGGAAGAAAGGAAGGACGGAAGGAAAGAGGTTCTCCATATACCAGCTGGATATACCCCCCCACACACACACACACACATACACACACCAGCTTGTCCACCCACAAGTGGGCATAATGTCACTTTTTTTAAAAAAGATTTATATGAGTGCATTGTAGCTGTCTTCAGACACATCAGAAGAGGGCATCAGACTTTATTATGGTTGTGAGACACCATGTGGTTGCTGGGAATTGAACTCAGGACCTTTGGAAGAGCAGTCAGTGCTCTTAACCGCTGAGTCATCTCTCCAGCCCATAATGCTGCCTTCTCTGTGTGTCCCTTTAGGTTTAAATCAGTCAAGGCCAAGTCCTTTGCACCAGACCCACCCCAGAGAAGAGCTAGAGATGTGTCTGTTACTTATTCTTGATGGTTTAGAAACCAGACTTATTCTATAGCCCAGGCCTGCCTCAAACTCAAAGCAGTCCTCTGTTCCCTCCAAAATACTGAGGTCACAGCATGCACCAACATGTCTGGCTTGACTTATCATTTAGGTTTTTGAAACAGGGTCTCACTGTGTAGCCCAGGCTGACCAGGAACTTGAAGTGATCTGCTTGCCTCAGTATCCCTATGGCCAGCATGCCACACTATGGGGAAGCCAAGGCTTTGCCCTTGAAGATCGAGGACACAGGACTCCTTGAGGAGTTAGAGGAATGGCTCCTTAGGCCCAGATTCCAAGGTCAGCTGGGCAGGCCACCCACTGAGGATATAATAATATCCTCCCCAGTTCAGAGGCTAGCAGTGAACCCTGTAACTTACCCTGTCCCCACAGCCCAGGAATGGGGAGTCTCTAAATGCCCATTTCACGATTGTGCCAACTGGGGCTAAAAGAAGTGGGGAATTCTGGGTTACACAGACAGGAAGCATGGGGTGACAGTTCCATGGCCTGGTGGGGATTCATCCCCATCCCCAGCACCCTGGAGAAGGACTCACAGTATCCATGAGAGGTCCCAGCTCCTCCTGGGATAGTCATGTGGCCCCATGCTGGCCAACTCCCCTCATCTCCCCTTTGCACCTCAGTGTCCCCTTCTGTAAAAACACTTCCTACCCCTGCTTGGTGAGGATAAAGTTCTGGCTGGGACTACCCAGTGAACCAATCCCAGGCACCCTGCCATGGGAAGCCTACCTAAGGGCTCCCATAGGCCCAGCTGTCTGTCATCAACTGCTAAACCTGCCCTTGGGGCGTGGTCACCACAGTGTCTCTGGTGTCCTTGTAGAAGTCCTAGAACAGGCATAGACAGACAGACCAGCCCCTCACCTGAGCCTCAGTTTACCTAGAGACTATGATTGTCTAGGACCCATCAGGCACACAGTGGGTGTTTAACCTGCCAGCTCATGTGGTGCCTGCCTGTCTACCAGCTGCCCAGCCCAGCCTAGGCAGCAGACACTTGGTAGTGGCCTGCAAATGTGGGTGGGGACCCCCGAGGCAGCCCTGCCCTCATGGCTGCCACTGGACAGAGGCCTCAGTGTAAGCAGACCCAGGGCCTTTCACAAGCCCAGACCCATGACAGGGTGTCTGAGAATGCTGCCATTATCTGATTCATAGAACACAAAGGGGCCACGTGGGGACTCATATAGGCAAGGCGCCTGCCATGAGCCCATAAGGGCTTGGGGTCTCCACCCTGCCCTGTAAGTCCCCTGACCACAGAGGTCAAGGACATGCCCAGAGTTAGCAGAGGGCACTGACACACAGGAATGACAACCATTTCCTCCAGCCCCACTGGACAACAAAGAAAGCACAAGCCTCACTGGATCCCTGGGGGTTGGGGCGCCCAGGTAGCAGGGGAGGGGCCCTCCAGAGTCCAAGGGAGGTGGGGGGGGGGCTGAAACATGACAAGCCCTTGTGGGACACCAGCAGTAACAGTGAGGTATGCCTCCTGGCAGCTTTATCCCTCGGTCCCTTGTGGGAACCCTAGGGGTCACAGAGGCAGTGGCCTGAGGATGAGGAATTGTACTGTGTGACATCAGGAGGCCACAGGAGCCCTCTTGCGCCTTGGCATCCATGAATGGTAAGTGACATCCAGGTCCCGGATGACATCTGGCACACATGTCTGCTAGGGCCTAGAGGCTCTCCCGAGGGAGGAGTAGGGAGAGGAACCCCAGTTCCCAAGGTGGCAGGTGGGCAGACCCCAGGCTCACCGTAGGCCAGCGGCTCCAACATGTGGCCGGTTTCCGTTCCTCACAGCAGTGCTGTGGTTTGGAGTCCATGCCTCTCTTGAGATTTGAAACTGAAGCTCCCTGTGGTCACCAGGAGGTTGCAGGCAAGGCTGAGGCTGGAACTTAGGGGTGTGAACGCCAGGGTGAAGGGCAGAGGACGCAGTGGCTGAGAGCTGAGTTGGGACACTGAGCAGGCTGTGCAGCTTCAGGCTTATGACCCCACCTCTCTGACCCTTCGTGTCCCCATGCAGGCTCATGGTGAGGAAGGACTGGAAGGGCAGAGCCCCAGGTGGCTGCGGGGGGGGGGGGGGGAGCTCCCCTGTTTTTCCTCTACTCTGCCTCCAGCACTTTCCAGCCTTCCACTTGTGGTGTGTTAGGAGCACTTCCTGCAGGGGGAACCTTCTCCTGTCCCCAGGCAGAGCCCCCAGTGTTATTGTTTCCAATTGAAGAAGAAAAACATTTCCTCCCCTCTGTCGCCCCTCCCCTCTCCCTCCCTCCCCTTCCCTCCTTTCCCCTCCCCCTTGCCTCTGCTCAGCATTGCCAGAGGAGATTTGCAGGAGGCAGTAAGGGAGCCCTGACCTGGGGAACATGCTCACCCTGAGTCCCCAGCAGCCAGGGACCCTTGACCAGTTCCAGCTCTGCACACCTGAGCAGTGGCCATGGCCAGAGCCCAGGGAATCACCTTTCAAGGCCTTCCACAGGTGTTGACCAGGGACAATGCCACATGCCATGCTGGAAACCAGCTCTGCTAGCTGGAAGCAGGCGGAAACTTAAACGCAAAGAGGCGGTTCTGAGTAAACTCTAGAAGGCGTAAGCTCCTGGTGCTGACCGAGCTCGAAACCTTCTTTCTATTCGGCAGGGACAGTGACAAATGCTAGATGCTAGAGAGCCATTAAAGACGCGTTAGCCCCAGACCGAGACTTCTTGATGGAATCAGGAGCCAGGAGCAGGAGGGGAAGGGCCCAGTCATCAGTGGCTGGCAGCCGAATGGCTGGATGTGGGTATAACTACCTCAGTCAGTGTGCTGGGTGCCATCTGCCTGTCTCCCAGTGGCCACCCAAATTTATCCTGGGAGGACCCCCAGAATCTCAGCAAGGACTTCCCTCCTCCTCCCTCCCTCCCCACATCTCTGCCCACCCAGGAGTGACTCAGAGAAAGCTGAGTTCCAGTCCTACTGCTGATGCATCAGTTTCCCTGTCTGTGAAATGGGCTCAGGGACCCCTGCTTTGTCTTCTGGTGCAAGGAAGGTGTGAGGTAGTGGTGGCAGAACTGTGTGTGGTGTTTACCCCCAAATAACCCATTAACTACTATGGGATTCAAGACATAAAACAGGCAGGAGCCTTGATCTATTGCCTCCTCCTGCCCTTCCTCCCAGCTTTAGCAGGGGCTGTGGGGCCATGACTCAACCTTAAGGTAGTGTGCTATTATATGGTCCACAGGAAACAGGCTCAATGAGGGCAAGCACCTTGCTGGAGGCCACACTATACTTCCTACCTCAGTTTATGTGAATATATTCAGACCCTAGAATTCAGGTCCCAAATGCTAAAGGTGAGGTGATGGCAGAGATCTACCAGCTTAGCAGGAAGTTTGTCCACAATACACAAAACCATCCATCTGGCCAGCTAAACCGAGATGTCATAAAGCATTATCCTCGAGGCTCAGTGGGGGGAGCTGCAGGATGCAGCAAGAAAGCAAGAGAGGGACAGGAAGGAAGCAAGGAGGGGGTGGGGAGAGGATGGGGACCAGAGATACTGTGTGAAGACAGAGGGGAGAGAGAGGGAGAGAGACAAAGAGGGAGGGCAGAGGAAGACAAGCCTATAATCTGTACTGGGGCTGTCCAGTGGAGCGGAAGGCCTGTGGCTCACAGGGAGAGCAGGACATGGGCCTTCCCCAAACAGAGGTGGAGGCAAGTCCCCTGGGTGCTCAGTTGGGGGTGGAGGCAGGACATAAGTCTCCAATTTCCTGCTAAGGAACACTCCTGACCATCAAAGCCAAGGCCATGAATGGGCTGGAACATGGCAGGCAGGCAGGCCGGCAGGCAGGCACAGGGACAGGAAGGTTGGGGTGGGGGCCAGGGAAATGGGGATGGCTGGGCTCTGAGCCCTTGCTGCTGATCCTTCAGGAGCAGGGAAAGCCCCTCCCCATCCTTCCTTCCTATCTGGTAGGAGCAAGGTCACCCTCTGAGAAAGGGCCACTAGGCCTCAAGTGACAGCTGCAAGCTGCTAGGAGACCCTGATTGAGAACTTGTAACTGGGACTGTGGCTTCAAAGGGTCTGTGTCCCACCTTCCCCCTTAGCAGTGTATTTTGGGCTTTACTTCTGGGGCCTCAGTTTCCACATATGTAAAGTGGGTTGAGTCTTTCTAAGGAGGTTGGCACTTGGTGTGGTCCTATGCGGGCACCCCCATGCTATAGAGAGGATCACATGGGGTTCTGTGACCGTAGGAAGACCACTACTTGCCTTTATCCCAGGGCTACCTGTTCCTTTGAAGGTCAAAGGAGTCCGGTGCCCAGTGCCAGTTCATATGTGGAATGACTGTAGGTTTTCTAAGAACCTTGGCCTAAGGGCAAAGTCCTGGGGGTCCGCGGGGTTTGGCTCTATCCAGGCTCGGGGTCTGGTGTTCTGCTCAGCCCAGCCTGCCCTTGCAAGAGGGTTGAACTTCCTCTCAACACAGTTTTCTACTTTTGCTGTGGGATTGTCAAGCTTGTCCCCGGTGCCTGCTGCTTGTAAACTCCCTTTACAGGGCAGTTCGGGAAACAGACCACAGGGTCCCAGGGGCCTGATGTCCCTGGTCTGGCTAGCCTTTAGAGTGAGGCTTGGAGAACATAGGGGGGTATGCGGGGGGGGGGGGGGGGGGGGGGGAGGTGCGGGGAGGGGACTGTGGCCAGAAGGAGCAGGCGGTTGAGGGGAGATGGAGGGCTTTAGGGGCAAGGAGAGGAAAAGAGTAGAGAGGGAGCGCAGCGGGAACAGAAAGAAAAAAAAAAAAAAAAAAAAAAGGAAACGCAGACGAGGGAGAGGGAATGACGCGGGAGAGACACGGGGCGGAGTTGACAGGATCGGGAGTAGGGAGTCCGAGAGATTGAAAGAGCGAAACTCTGAGCGGCGGTGGAAGGCAAACGGAAGCCCAGAAACAGAACAGGGAAGGACTAGAGCAAGGAGAAAGAGAGGAAGGATAACAAACAAGCGAGAGGAAGACATTCCAGGTGCTGGCCAGGAACCAGGAAAGAGGCAGGCAACTTGCGACTGCCCGGCTAACGGCCAGCAGCGACCTCGGACCGCGGGGCGTGGCCCAGGGGCGTGGCCGGGGGCGTGGCCCAGGGCGAAAGGGCGTGGGCCAAGCGGCCGGGGCGGGGAGATGGGCTGGGGGCGTGGCCTCCACGGAGCCGCCCCCGGGCTGAGCGCCGCGCCAGAGTCGGGCCGGGGCGCCGGGGCCGGGGGCGGCAGGCGCGGGCAGGAAGCGCCTCGCGGCCCGGGCCCGCCCCCCGCCTCTCGCCGCCTCCGAGCTCCCGGCTCCCGGCCGCGCCGCGCCCCATGCACTCGCCGCGCCGCGCAGCCCGCGCTCGCCTGGATGGCTCGTCGCGCCGCGGGCGGCGCACCCCCTAGCGCCCGGGACGCCGCGGCCGTCCCCTTGCGTCCGCGCCCTCACTCGCGGGGCCCTGTTCTGCTGCCTCTGCCTCTGCTGCTGCTGCTCGGGGCGGCACGGGCCGGCGCCCTAGAGATCCAGCGCCGCTTCCCTTCGCCCACGCCCACCAACAACTTCGCCCTGGACGGCACGGCGGGCACCGTGTACTTGGCAGCGGTGAACCGCCTGTACCAGCTGTCGAGTGCCAACTTGAGCCTGGAGGCTGAGGCGACCGTGGGTCCCGTGCCGGACAGCCCGCTGTGTCACGCCCCGCAGCTCCCGCAGGCCTCGTGCGAGCACCCGCGGCGCCTCACAGACAACTACAACAAAATCCTGCAGTTGGACCCGGGCCAGGGTCTGGTGGTCGCGTGCGGCTCCATCTACCAGGGTCTGTGCCAGCTGAGGCGCCGGGGCAACATCTCAGCCCTGGCCGTGAGCTTTCCGCCTGTCGCGCCGACCGCAGAACCGGTCACCGTGTTCCCCAGCATGCTCAACGTGGCCGCCAACCACCCCAACGCGTCCACCGTGGGACTGGTGCTGCCGCCGACCTCGGGCACCGGGGGCAGCCGTCTGCTCGTGGGCGCCACGTACACCGGCTTCGGCAGCGCTTTCTTCCCGCGCAACCGTAGCCTAGAAGACCACCGCTTCGAGAACACGCCCGAGATCGCTATCCGCTCCCTGGACGCGCGTGGAGACTTGGCCAAGCTCTTCACCTTCGACCTCAACCCGTCGGACGACAACATCCTGAAGATCAAGCAGGGCGCCAAGGAGCAGCACAAGCTGGGCTTCGTGCGTGCCTTCTTGCACCCGGCGGTGCCACCGCACAGCGCGCAGCCTTACGCGTACCTGGCGCTCAACAGCGAGGCGCGTGCGGGCGACAAGGACAGCCAGGCGCGCAGCCTGCTGGCGCGCATCTGCCTGCCCCGCGGCGCGGGTGGCGACGCCAAGAAGCTCACCGAGTCCTACATCCAACTGGGCTTGCAGTGCGCGGGCGGCGCGGGCCGCGGCGACCTCTACAGCCGCCTCGTGTCGGTCTTCCCCGCGCGCGAGCAGTTCTTCGCGGTCTTCGAGCGGCCCCAGGGCGTCCCGGGTGCCCGCAACGCCCCGGCCGCGCTCTGCGCCTTCCGCTTCGCCGACGTGCAGGCTGCCATTCGTGCAGCGCGCACCGCCTGCTTCGTGGAGCCGGCGCCCGAAGTGGTGGCGGTGCTGGACAGCGTGGTGCAGGGCACCGGGCCGGCCTGCGAGAGCAAGCGCAACATACAGGTAAGCCATGGACCTGAGGGGCGTGTGCGGGGATACAGTATGCACGCAGATGTCCCAGAGGATTGGTTACTGCCAGCGGTGCTGTCCCGGGAGCGTGCTGGGTCACAGGTGCGCACACCTAAGCGGGGAGGTCTAGGTTGTCAAGGTACCCAGGTGTTCCCCGAAGACAGCGCACCTACAAATCAGCTCTGTAGGTGGGGGCCACAGGTGCGTGCTGAGCTGAGAGAGGGAGTGACACCAGGAGAGTGTTTAGGGAGAAGGCGGGTGCCCTTAGGACATACCTCTGCACCCTGGCAGATGTGTGATGGGTGTGGCACCTGGCCCTGAAGATAAAGGACTGGTGGGTCCGGAAGGGCTGAGTATGTGTCATCGGAGACCCCAAGAGTTTAGACATGCAGGGATGTAGACTCCCAGTGGGAGCCTGTGCCAGGGGACACTGGTATTTGGGAAGTGATTGGTTCCCTGGTGAGGCCACCTGGTTGGCAAACAGGTGTGTGCTCAAGGCCACTCAACAAATAGCAGATGAGCAGCTAGCAGGTGGTATGGACCTGTGATCACAAATGCGGTGGGCTTTTAATTTAAGCCAACCATTCTCAACCTGTGGGTTGTGTGTGACCCCCCTTTGGAGTCGGACAGCCCTCTCACAGGGGTCGCATTATCCTGCATATCAGATATTTACATTGTGATTCATAACGGTAGCAAAACTACAGTTACAAAGTAGTAACAATGAAATGATTTTATGGTGGGGGGGGGGTTGCACGCAGCCTTAGGAAGGTTGAGAACCGCACACTTAGTGTGTGGTGTATCAAATGTCTTCAGTAAATGTACATACAGATGAAGAAATGGGTGTTTAAGTTTTAAGGGGTGCACAAACAGCTGGAAAGGAGTAGAGGTGGGGCTTGAACACAAGTTGTTTGCCCCCCTCCTGTGTCCATGGTGCTGGGGCTTCTTGGCCTTACAGATGTGGAATGGGGGCATCCAGGCAGCCTGGCTGGACAGATGGAGCCACGGAACATGGAAAGGAGTCTTGGGGGAATCTTTGGTGGAGAACTATAGGGCTGAGGGTGAGGCAGAGCCTCAGGGTGGCCAGTGACAAGGGAGCCAGGCTAGGGGATCCCCAAGTGAATTGGCCTTGGGTACAGCCAGTCCCCTCTAAGAGTTTTACAACAGAACTCATTTTCTTTCCACCCCAAAATGACACTGAGTTTACAAAGGGCTAAACCCAGCCTCTGTGCTCACTGAGGCTCCCTGCCTCTCTCTTTCTCAGTGGTCCTCAGGGGTAGCAAGACTATCCCGTGGGCGTGCCCAACACTGGGGCTTTGAGCAAGCCCAGATTCCTTCTCTTGGCAAAGACTCCCTCCGCCGCCTACCACCCTGCCGACTGACCCCTCACAGGAAAGGTCATAGCGGGTGAGAGGCAGAAGGACTGTCTGAAGTTTGTGGTGCTGCCACCCAGCAGGGTCAGGCCCTGTGCAGTTCTGGGGGGAGGGCGGCCACGGTTCTTCTCTCCCGAGCCTTGCCATGTCTGTGCCTGGCTGGATCTGAAGGCTGGGAGAGTAGGAAGAGGGAAGCTCTGTGGGCAAGGGAGGCAGCCCTTTGTGGGCCCCTGGCTGATGAAGGGTTCTGCGGGATTCCTCAGGCCGCTTCTCCCCTCCCCCTCCGGTTAGATGTGTCCTGATTCCCACGGTCCTTGGTGCCCCCCTGGGCCAGCACAGTGACTCACCCAGCTGAAGGCAGCTGGATTGTCGTCCTCCCTATGGGGGCAGGGCCTCTACAGGGAAATTAGCCCCAGGGCAGTGTAGTTAAGGCCTGCCCCTCACCCCAAAGCCACACAGTCTCCCTGCTAGGGCTCTTGTAGATTAGTCTGCTGTGTTCCCCAATGCCTGCTGTGGACACAGGCTAGGGCCCCCTGGCAGGAGGACCTGCAGGAGGACCTGCAGCAGGCCACGGGGCTTGCTGTCTTTTCCAAGCTGCTGCCCGCTCCCCTGCACTGGCTTGAAGTCCCTCTCTCAGTGCCTGGCTGTGTGGCCTTGACGGGAGCAACAGAATCTTCTGAAGTTCTTTAAAGCTAGGGTAATGCACAGTCTTCCCACTGAGGCATTAGGACCACGAACACAGTCTTCCCACAGAGGACCAAATGAGCAAGGTAACCACAAATGGAAGAGCTCAGTGCTTAGCGCAGCAGTCATTGGCTGGTTGAGCTGTTCTCACCCCTGGGGATGCAGTTAGCTCTTAGCTGGGCTCTAGGCTGTCCTGGAGAAATGTCCTCATCAGGCCTGCTCTGCAGCTCTAAGACCCCACCACCTGCACCCGCAGCCCCATGTGGGTCCCCTGGACATTTTCCAAGCCCCCAGTGTCATGAGACCTCTGCTTTGTGGGGACCCTCATGCGAGGGACCCCCCCTGTTTCTGGCCTCCTGGACAATACAGAGACCTAGGGATGGACTGGGTCTCATGTGGCACGGGTCAGTTTTAGGCTCACTGAGTGGTGGGGTTAAGGATGTGTGCCACCAAGCTCAGTATGTGTGGCCTTGAGGATTAAACCCAGGCTCTAGGTGACTGCTAGAGAAGTGTGGCATTAACTGAACTACATCCTGTCCCAAATGGAGTCCTCTTCAGAGCACCTAGGGTCAGGGTGGACACTGTCATACACTGTCCACTGCCAAGCACAGGGGCTGGCAATTGTGTGACCTGGAAAGCCCACGGTGGCTTGCAAGGAGGAGGGACCCAGAAGGAAGAGCAGTCAAGATGCTCGGGGTAAGATATCCTCTGACGTCTGCCCTGTGCTGGCCCTGCACCCCTGTGCTGTCACCACAGGGCAGCAGGCTGGACCTGTGTGCCTCCACTGTGGTGTGTCCAGCACCAGGTGGAAGGAAAGGAGGTGGAGTTAGGTAGTGTTTCCTTCCTCACACCGCAGCGTGTTTGGAGGGAAAGCATGTTGGGCCGTTGTATGCTGTTGGTAGAGAAACTGAGGCAGGGAATGACAAGGTAGAGCAGCTGGCTGGATGCAACTCCTTTCTCTGAATCTTTTGCCTGTAAATGACCATGATGTGTGTGTGTGTGTGTGTGTGTGTGTGTATACTTAAGTTGCAGGACAGCACAGCAAATGCCAGGTCTGCTTTTTTTTTTCCCCCCATGGTGTCTTTTTATAGTAATGGCAGGGAAAAAAAAAAACCCAGGCAGTTTTTAAAGCAGGCGTACAGTGGGTGGCACACGGCTCAGGAAGGTATTTTCTACACCAATTTCAGGGCTGAGATGGCAGGTGGTGGCGGAGGGAGAGAGCTTCCAAGACAGGCTTTAGGTTTGGGAAAGGGTTTGAAGTCAGCACCCTGTGACAGGAAGGCAAACAGAGACCCTTGTGGGATTCAGGAGAGGGTCTGGCTAGGATAGCCTCCCCTGGAAAGACAGGTGGGGGCCACTCTGAGAATGTCTGGCTCCCATGTACCCAGGGACAAAGTTGACAGAGCTCTGCCCTGTCCTGCCCATATGCTGTGTCGCCCAGGGCCAGTCAGTTAACCTCTCTATGCCTCGTGCTTCCTCGTTCTAATGGAAAGTCTGTGTCTCCTTTCAAAGATGTGGGTCAAAAAAAAAAAAAATCCCATATGTTGCACCCAGGAAATGGCAGGTGCGGGTACCAGGGAGAGAATAGACATCTGAGCGCTGCGTGCTGGTGTGTGGAGCAGACAGCAGGTGCTCAGAAGAGGGTGGGCTGGGCCCTTGCAGCTGATGAGCTCACACCAGGCTCCGAGGGAGCCAGGATGAAGCAGAGAACTCTGGTGAGAGTGTGGGCAAGCCCTATCCCCACAGGAGCTCAGTGGGGCACCAGACTGAAAACTAGCCAGGCGAGCGCCTCTCAGTTTGTTTGTTTTGTGGGGTGTGTTGGGCAGACCCAGAACCTGCTGGAGGGGCGCTTGCCACTGTCTTGTTCTCTCTGCCCACACTCAGCCCTTACACAGTGAGGCTTACAATGGGGGAAACAGAGAAACCCAGACAGGGCAAGGGACTTGCCCAGGGTCATACAGCTACTCTGTGGGTTCCAGGTCACCAGAGTGTGGGCTGGTTGTGGCCTCCCTGTGACCAGCCGTCATTGAAGGACGGCTTGGCCAACTGAGAGCTCTGGGCTCAGGGTGCCTGGGTTCTCCCATGACTGGAATGAGGTCATTTGGGCAATTCCCTGGTGGGGGCTGGGCACCGCAGCTCCTGAGAGCAAGATGGGTGGGGTGAAGCCACTGAGCATGTGTAGAAGGGCTGGGTGCTCAAGCCTCCAGGGTACAGAAGAGGCCTGAAAACATCTGGCTGTGCTGTCCTCTGAAAATGCAGCCCCTTAGCCAGGTGCCACCCCAACCCTTAGGAGACCGAAGCAGGAGGGCTGTCAATTAGACACCAGCCTGAACTGTGTAGGCAGACTTTGTCCCACACCAAAACCAAAACCAAAAGCAAAGGAACAAGAACATCCCTTCTCTGGAAAGGGGTGAGAGCCCCAGCTCCTGGGAGCATGTAAATGCATTTATCAGACGGTAGGAACGCAATCTAGGCAGGTTCCTTTTGTTTTTTTTTCCAGTGGGGTCCTGAGTCACTTGTGTGGGGGCAGAGACCGTTTCTACTTGGCAGGCTGGGTAGCCTTGTTCATGAAGTTTAGGGAACAAGTATGGGGCTCAAGTTCTGGTGGCTGCTGCAGGATCTGGGGATCTGATCTGAGCTAGACCTTGTCTTGACAGAGTCCCTCATTCAGCCACCCAAACTGCAAATGTCCCTTTGTAATTAGTGAGGTGTCTTGAGAGTTTATTCTGTGCCAGGCATTTGCGAAGCACCTTAAAACCCAGCTCTCCTTGCCATTTATCTACATCTTCATTGGTACACATGCTTGCAGAAGCCATGGGGTCAGTGTCCCGTGTCGGCCTCTGTCACTCAAAAACAGGGTCTCTCATTGAACCAGGGGCTTATTACCTAGACTGGCTGACAGTGAGCTCCAAGTATTCTCCTGCCTCGGCCTCCCAGTGCTGAGATCATAGATTCAAGCAGCCAGACCCAGCTTTCCATGTGGTACTGGGATCTGAACCCAGAGCCTTGAACTTGTGCATTGAGCACTTAAAAAAAAAAAAAGAATCCATTTTAAAGGTGGGAAAATGGAGCCTAAGAATGGCCTAAGGTGGCAGGCAATGAGTGCTCCCAGGTTACCTACAGAATTGTCCCAGTCTAGCGTCAGAACCTTTCAGCCACTCCCAGATGTGGGGCTTCTGCCCTTCCCTTGGGCTGCCATCTTCCGATGGCTTGTCATGTCCTGCATCTTAATTCCTAGGGGCATCGCTTAGGGAGGGGACTAGGCTTGTGGCATGGCCCAAAGAGAGAAGGTATAGACCCTGCCCCAGTATCCCAGAATCCCAGAAAACTTAGGACCACACTGCCCTGTGCTGAGCCTCATCCAAGACTAGGAGGGCTCCCTGGAGGTAGTGGCTCTGGACCGCACCTGGAGGATGGCTAGACAGGGAAAGAAGGAATCATGGCAGGGACAAGGTGGTGGTGTGGTGGCTGAGACTGTCTGAGGACCAAGTTCTTAGATGCCATATTCTTCTGGTCCTGAGGGGCCAGTGTAGCCTTAAAGGCCAAGGACACATGGCTCATTTGGTTCCAGAAAAGTCCAAGCTGCTACCAGGTGCTGGCCAATTTCCCCTGTGATGGCTGCACCAGGTGATTCCCAAGGCCTTTCCAGCTCCTGACAATGGTGTGAGCATTGCCATGGAAACCAGCTGTCCCTGAGTGGGGACAACCCCGAGAGTGTCTCTGAGCGCCAGAACAGGAACCAAGCTACCCCAGAACATAGCTTCGTCTTGTCAAAGTCCATGTTGGGGCCACCCAGGTGGGCATCTGGTGGCCCCACTGAAGTAGCTTCCTCTGGTGCTGACATGTGATGTCACCAAGCTCCCAGGCAGCCAGGCCCTTGCTCTCCCAATGCACTGTCCTCAGCTGCAAACCCCATAAATCACATAAGATGGAGGAAGGAGGAAGGAAGCCTGCGGCTCTAGTCCAAGGCCTGTGCAGCCCCAGCGGGCCGATCACAGCAGCACTTTAGGCCCAATCAGTAAATAACAGAACTGCGGGTAGTAACCTTGAGTGGAGGCCTCAGGCTGGAGCCGTGCTGGGTGCTGGCTAGCTGCCCGAATGGGTCATCTCAGCCCTGTTTGTGTGCTATGTTTCGATGCAGTGAGCCTCAGTTTCTCCATCTGGCTCTCAGTGGCTTGCTAGCACCCAGTGGCTGTGATGGTGGCAGCCGTTGGGAGCCACAGACTGCAGAACCAGCCTGGAGCCTAGGAACCCCCAAGTGTGACAGTACCCAAGGGACGGTGACTACAGAAGGCCACCGAGGAGGAAGGCTGCACTGTAGAGGAGGTGTGAGACTCAGGCTGTTCCCAGCCCTCAAGGGACCTGCAGTGGCCAGCTCAGGAGACACAGCTGGTCCCCTGCAGTGAGGAAGAAGCAGAAAGCCAGCTAGCTGGAGGAGGCCTGCCTACTGGAGCTAGCTGGGGGGCAGGGCCTTGGACTGGGGAGAAACACAGTGCTGCTTATACTACACCACACTGTGTTCCTGGGGGACACGTTTGGGGGCGGGGAGGGGACTGGGGACTGGGCCAGGCCAGGGAATGAGAAACAGTCTGGAGAAGAGGGGAGTTGGGTGTCTGGCTGCCTGTGGCCACCATCTGAGTAAGCCCTGTGGGGTCCAGGCAGCAGCCGCTCAGGCCACCAAACCCGGACTGTGCAGGATGCTAAGGAACTCACGCAGACACCTGATTGCTGTTGGTACCCAGCGGCCCCCTGGCAAGGCTTCTCCGTTCTTGGGCACCCTGACTCTGTGGATGTCCCCAGAGCCACCTGGGAACATTTACTGAGCAGCTGTGAGCTTAGCACCTCTAGTAGTCCTGTGTGGCAGGTGCTGTTACTGTCCCGGCCTCACAGATAAGGAAGCCAGCCAAGGGCTGGGCTGTGTGTCTCAGGGAAGGCCCTGCCCGCCTCTGTGCTAGGCAGCTCCTGGAGGTATCTTGATGGCCTTGGGAGGTACATGGGCTTCTGGGGCAGGAACAGTTTCCTCTGAAAGAAACTTCCAGAACTGAATCTGTCATCTCGTCCCCTGGCCAGAGCTGATACATAGTAGGTTTAAGGAATCTTTGTTCCTCAGTTTACCCTCAAGTGAGGCATTGCTTCTGTGGAGCAGCCATGTGCTCCTGTGCTGAAGCTGGGGGTGGGGCTTAAGGCTGGATTTCTTGGAGGTGAAGTTCTGCTTCTGATCACATATCTGTGCAGGCTCCAGACAATTTCTTTTATTCCTGAGACAAATATTAACGCCAAGGGCAGAGGGACCCAACCGGCTGGGCTATGCAGGAAGCTGCTGCCTGCCAAGGTCACCCTTTCTCATGGGCCTGCCACCCCCAGGTCCTCAGGAGAACCCTGCCCCATCCAGCCCGGATCCCTGTCCTTCTGCAGCGATCAGGCTTGAGAGACGAGGAGGTGTGGCTCCACATGGGGCAGAGATGAGGGAGGAGTTGCCCAGAACACAGATCTCAGACCAGCCACAGGTCAGGGGCACTTTGAGCGAGCCCTTGATGGCTTATGTTTATACTGACTGGAGACTGTTGAACGCAGAGAGGTCATGGCCTACTCTGCAGCTGTGTGTGTGTGTGTGTGTGTGTGTGTGTGTGTGTGTATGTGTGTTATAATAAGCATCATATTTGAACTAATTTTCAACGTACAGGACTGTAAGTTATGAAGGCAGGATGGGTAATCGTCTCCTGTGTCCCTCTCCCCAAGTCCCCTTTGCTGGCATTCCACACTACCACAATACCACACAGGATTGGGTCCCCTCCGACCCTCAGCTAAGCTGCAGAAGCTCCCAGTGGGATGGGGTGTGGCTCTCACAGAGCCCCTGTCTAAGAGACTCCACCCCAGAGCAGCAGAGAAGAAACCCTCCCATTGGCTCCCATTGGTCTGGGTGGTTAAGAGGGGAGTTCTGGACAGCTCAGTTGCTTCTGTCATCCCACAGTCAGCTATGCGACACTTCTGAGCAGTTCTGAGCCTCAGACAGGAGGCTGTCCCTAGGCCAGAGACAGCTAGCTGCACAGTAGGCACCTGGGATGGAACCTGGTGACCACGGTTGCCGAGTCTCATCCTCCTCTGAGTGCCTGCTGCGGAGGTGTAGAGGTCTGGCAGGGTCTGTGGGCAGGCTGTGGCGGGCATACTGTAAGCCCTCCTGGAGCTGGCTTCCTGGGAGAGAAGAGCTGTATTCAGCTGCAATTACTGAAGGAGTGAAATCAATAGGGCAGCCCTTTAATGGAGAGTGGGCAGAGCTGAGCTTGGCCCCAGGAGGCAGCCGGCTCAATAGGGAGGGGCTGTGTGCTCTCATGAAAGAGCTGAAATCAGTGGCCATTACCTACCCCATTTCAGAGAGGGACAAACTGAGGCTCTTACAGGAAATGGAGCTAGCTGCTAGATTTCATGCTGCCCCAAACACCTGCCTGCCCTGCGCTACCCACACAATAGGCAGGCCATGAACTTCCCTTGCTTTGCCGGCACGCCATGGCTGTATTGCCTTCCATCACTGCTTAGAAAGGAAGCAGCTGAATAGGATGTTTACACCTTAGTCAAAATTAATTTCCCTTCTTTAGTAAGTATTCACCCATGAGCTCTCCAGAGGGACCCGTCATGCGTCTGATACACCTGAATAAAGAGAAGTGCTGGCCGCTACAGTATTGTCACACACACACACACACACACACACACACACACAGAATAAGAATGTGTGTCTGCACACACATAGGGGATGGATGTTCACATGCACGTGGAGGCCAGAGGACCTTGGGTGTCGTCCTTACTCCTCACGGTCCTTTTCAAAGTGGGCTAGGCTGGCTGGCCAGTGAGCTGCAAGGATCTGTCTGCCACCGCCACCTCCACCTCCTGAGTTCTGGGAGTCCAAGCCTCTGTCACCAAACTCGTTGTTGTTTGTTTGTTTTAATCGTGGTTTCTAGAGATTAATCTCAGGTCCTTATGCCTTCAGAGCAAGCACTTGTCCAATGGAGCCATCTTCTAGTCCCTGCGCTTGTTTTGTTTAAGAGTCTCATATTGACTGACTAGAGCCTTGGAGGCTGGGTTACCTGGAGAGGAGGCATGGTGGAGCTGGGCCTGAGGGCCCAGACACTGGCTGCTAAGGGCAGGGCCAGTAGCAGGTATGGGCCATGGGTGGGAAGTTTCAAGAACTGCAGAGAAATGACATGGTTGGCCTTAAGTGTGGGTAATGGGCAGAATGGAAGGGGGCCCTGAGCATTCGACAGGATGAAATCCCTCTGCACACAGTGAGGACAGTGCAGCTGTGTTGTGGGGACGGTGGTGTGCTGTGTCCCATTGAGCTAGGAATAGGCTGGGGTTGTGTGGGCCACTTCATGAATGAGGTGCTAGGGAAGAAACTCCAGGCTGTGGGGCCCATGCCCCTGCTCACCAAGTTACGCAAGGCCACCCTCAGGGCCTCTGTGGGTGTCCCAGCCCTGCTCCTGCATGAGCCACTTGTAGTCTGAGAGTTCCTGGCCCAGGCAGGCAGATTCCCTCCACATAGATCATTCCAGCCCCTGTTGCTCACTTCTCCTTTAAAAAAAAAAAAAAAAAAAAAAAAAAACTTTTTTTTTTTTTTTTTTTTTTTTTAAGATTTTATTTTTAGGATAAGAGAAAGAGAAAAAAAAAGAGGTTGGGGGAAAGGCTTTTTCGAAAATTCCTTCAGCACAGAATTAATGGCTTGTGAACGTGAGGGCGGGCTGCGGGAGTCAGTTCCCAGCCTTTCCACAGCCTCCCCTCTCACCGCGGCCCACAAATCACCCCCAGCCTAGCAATGGCTCTGCCTTTCCCAGGATGGCACTCTGGCTGGACAGCCAGGCAGGGCTCAGCGGAGCGCCCAGAGCCGACTCCCACTCTGGGGGTCTCCCAGAGCTCATCTCCCACCACAGGGATTTTCAATATTTTAATTTAAAAAACAACTTATTTAATGACGCAAGTAAGTAATCTGTATTCAGCGAAAGTTATGTAAGTTGTGGGAGACCATGGTCTCGGTGGGACGGAACAGCTGTAGCCCTCGTGGTGCTCCAGGACAGCTGGGGAGGAGCCCCAGCCTGGGGACCATCTCGGCTCCCGTACATCCAGGACAAAGGCAAGTGGCTTGGGGCTGAGGCTCAGGTCAGGAGTCAGAGTGCACAGTGACTCTGTTTGCACAGTCTCCCTTACTCTCCGTCAGCCAAGGTCTAAGAGTAGTAAATGGAAAATTCCAGAAATAAACAATTCATGATCTTGAAATTGCTTGCTGTGCTGAGCACCACGGTGAAGTCTTGTGTTGTCCATCCCTACCCTGCCTCTGAGTCTGCGCTCTGTCCAGCGTTTCCACCCTGCCTAAGCTACCTACCTGGTAGCTGCTCAGAAGTCACGGCTACTGATGTCCTGTCCCTAAATACCAGAGCTTGGCTTGCATGGACCTTACTTTTCTTAAAGTGCAAATGTATGGTGATGGCAACTTGATACATCGCGGAAAGCCATGATGTGCCTGCCTTGGGAGAAAGGGTGGAAATTCTTGACTTGAAGCTGCCGAGGTCTGTGGTGCAGTGAGATTGTGAGCCAGAGCCCACACTTATTGTGCTCCATTGCCATGTTCTACAGTTGTCCCACTATTGCCACCCTTACAGAGACGACTGATAAACTCTCACAGGGAGAGACTGGGACCAAACTGTGTGTATAGGATTTGGTCCTTGTGTTTTCTGACATTCCCCAGAGGACTTGGGATGTGTTCCTGTCAGGCGCTGCTGTGCAGAAGCCTGGTAGACAGGGACAGGAGCAGAGACAATGGCCCCAAGGCAGGACCGGTGTGTGAGGCACAGATACAGGTTAGATGGTGGCATGGAGACTTGAGGGAGCTGAGCTGAGGGTTGGGGTCAGAGAAGCCCCATTGAGGTGGGTGAGGCCACAGGTTCAGAGTAGGCAGCTTCTGTGTGCGCAGCAAATATTCTGCCATTGCACTTATCCCAGTATCTCAGACTCCACCCATGTAGGAGCCTGTGTCTGGGGGTCAGGGGACAACTTTCAGGAGTCTGGTCTCGACTTCTACTTTGAGGAAGTGACTTTCTTGTTGCTCATGTGAAGTTGGGATGAGTCTCCTGTCTCTGTCTACCGTCTCTCCATAAGAGTACTGGGGCTAATGTGACACACTCAGGTCATTAGGTTTGTGTGACAAGCACCCACCCATACCCCCGCACCATCTCACTAGCCACACCCCCACCCCATTCACCTTTCTTTCTTTTTTCTTTCATTTTTTAGTTTTTATTTTTAAATTTTTAAATTTAAATTAATTTCATACAAAATATTTTGACCCTATTCTTTCCCCTCCCACATTGCTCCCAGATCCTCCCAATCGCTCTACCCACCCGGGTCTTCTCTCTCACTAGCTTGGAACTCACCAAGCAGCCATGATGGCTGGCAAGTAGTTCCCTGTGTGCCCCTGCAGCACTGGGATCCCTCGAGTACAACACTGTCTCTGGCTTTCAAACTCGGGTCATCATGCTTGTGTGGCAGATACTTTACCACAGCCTTCAAATCTATTCTGTCATTGGACTAGCACCAGTCATAGCTGAGACCTTAACTTCTGCCAACTCAGTCCACCACCGACCTTGTCTCAACCCCCAAAGGGGAAGTATGTGTGCATGCCCATTTTAGAGCTGAGTAAAGTGAGGCTCAGAAAAGCAAAGTAACATGGCCAGGGTCAGCCATAGCAAACCTCACAATTTGCCCATGGGTTTTAGACCCCAACCATATCTGGGTGTGTGGGTGTGGGGGGGGGTGTTGACCTACTCTAAAATTGTCCCAAGAAACCTAGGGGATGGGAACAGATGCTAGAACTGTGGGGGAAACACAGTGGAGATGGAAGGGACGCCTCTTGGGTGTCACTTCAGTAGTGAACTAAGGCAAGGATGACCTCACTGATCAAATATGGGCTCTCCTGGCCTCTTTGCTGTGTCTAACCAGGAGGAATGATGTAGCTGTGCAGTATTGCTCAGGCTGGACTGAAATTCCCAGGGTCAGGTGACTCTCCTGCCTCAGCTTCCCCAGTGTCTGGGACTGCAAGTATGTACCCCTGTACCTTTAGTCACTTAAAAGCCAAACTGACCAGTCCCTTGGCCAGCCTGTCTTGCCTCCTTCTCTCCCTTCCCCACCTCCAGTCTATTCCCCCCCACACACACACACCTTAAAAACACCAGCCATCTCCTAGGAGTAGCTGAGTCACCCAAGGTCAAGGCTAGACCCCAGTAGCATCTGGGATCTATTTAGCAGGGCCTCTGCTTGGGTCAAGCGGGGTCTGAGAGCTGAGATTTGCCTGTATGAACAAGCCAGAGAAGATTCCAGAGCCGAGTCTAACCTGCCTGTCCCCACAGCTGCAGCCGGAGCAGCTAGATTGTGGAGCGGCCCACCTCCAGCACCCACTGACCATCCTGCAGCCACTGAGGGCATCGCCCGTGTTCCGTGCTCCAGGGCTCACGGCCGTGGCTGTGGCCAGTGCTAACAACTACACAGCCGTCTTTCTGGGCACTGCCACAGGGAGGCTCCTGAAGGTAAGCGAGCTCTGCGGGAGCTCTCCGGGGAGGGCCACAGAGGGCCAGAGTCACTGCTTTCTTCGGTTTTCCCTCTGGGCCTCCACAGTGGCCTGTCATGGAGGGAGGGACTGGCCTGAGCGTCTGCACATCGTCTGCTTTTGGCATCTCCCAGCCTGGGGCCTGCTGCCTGCCCTGCTCCTTCTTGACCTTTGCAGTGCACAGGCTCCCCGCCCTGGGGCCTCTGCTTCCCCACTGGCTGCAGTTGTTGGGGGACACCAGCGCTGCTGGCCACTACCTCAGGGGTCCAGTTTCTGGATTAAGCATGAGGCCTACCCCCTTGCAAGTTTCAGAGCTAAGAGAAGGCAAAGAGCTGCTTCTCCTACCTCAGGGCAGACGGACACCCCTGCACGCCGCCTCTCTACCTCTCTGTGGGGAAGGTCAGCCCTGCAGCCAGGCCTAGCCTAATTGACTCAGACTCCATAATCGAATTCCCTTTGGCAGATGCCTGGGTGGGATGGGGGTGGGGCTTGGGCCCCACAGGCCTAGAACCACCTGTGGTGCCCAGGGAGAAGGCAGAGCCCCAGTTACTCAGCTTTGACCCCGGGCTCAGCTCTGTGGCCAGATGAGTGGCTTCTGCTTTTGAGGGTTACTACTCACTGTGTGACCTGAGAACATAGCTTGTCTCCTCTGGACTCCGGGCTCTCCATCCATTCAGGCAGAGTAGGACTGTGGCCAGAGCCCTCTCCCCCTTCTACCCACAAAACTGCAGTCATTAGGCACCTGTGCCTCAGGTACATCACAGGCACCACGTCCTTTAGCTCTCATGTTGAGAAACACAGAAGCAGGCCGCTGAGGTCCTTCACCAGAGGCGACTAGAGATAGCTAGAGATGGGGTCGTTGCTTTTCATTTTTAATTGATTTCTACGTGCCATGCTTAGAATGGGATACAGAACCTTGGTGATGGACGGGTTGGTGTCTCTCCTGCCAACCCTTTCTCTGTTTGGACCGTCTATCTTAATCCTCAGCTGGGCCCCCAGGACTGAGTAAAGACTGAAAAAGTGGAAATGAGTTGGCGTCTGTTTGGTGTCTGGGGTAGGTGGGCATGGTGTGAGCCATGGCCAAGCCCCTCCCAGCATCCCAAGAGGCTTCCCCAGAGGCCAAGCCTGCCCTGGGGGGACCTGGGAAGGGCACAGTGTTTACTTGGCACACCCCAGAATGAAAAGGCAGAGGTGCTGTCGGGAAGGCAAAGGTGAGGCAGGCCTGACTGGGCAAGGTGTATAATGTCTAACAGTGGGAGCAATGTGAGACCGAGGAGGGGTGTGGCTAGGGGGCGTGGCTAGGTGGATCCTCAAGGCATCGAATGCCACAGCCAGTTTCTTCCTGCAGGGAACCTCTGCAGGTTTTAGAAACCCAGAGGAAGGTGAGTGGGAGCCCCAAAGATATCCAGGCCGCCAGCCTTTCCCCTCCGATTGGTGTCTTGGAGCCTTGAGCACCCAGCCTGTGAGGATGAGAGGGGAACAGACAGCAGGGCTTTGCCAGTCTCCGGAGAGCCATACAGAGGGGCCTGGGACCTCGCCCAGGACTCTGCTCATCTTATCTCCTGTATCCCCACAGCCCTGTGGAACGATGACCATCCTGAATCTTATTCACTGGGGAAACTGAGGCTCAGGGAGGGAAAACAACTCATTTGGATTGTAGTGCGTGTCAGAAATAGAATTCAAGCCTTTCAGTTAGCCATGACAACCAGCAGCCTCCCAGAGAATGGTTTGGGAACTACAGCCCACACATACCTGGGGGAAATGTTGGAGTCTAGCAGGACTGGAGTTCCTGGTGGAGGCGCTTTTGAGTCAGTGAGAAAGAGTATGGCGCATGCACAATCCACCTAGGAGCCCCGTTTTCCTTTTCACCCTGGACCATCTGAACAGGAGGGGAGGGGAGACTCCAACCCCGGGGCAGCCTGACCTCCTGGGTGGCAGTCCCCTGGCACCAGTAGGTGATGGCCTTTCCTTCCACAGATCAGCCTGAATGAGAGCATGCAGGTAGTAAGCAGGCGGGTGCTGACTGTGGCCTATGGGGAGCCTGTGCACCACGTCATGCAGTTTGACCCCTTGGATCCTGGTTACCTATACCTGATGACATCCCACCAGGTGAGGAACTGTAGCCAGCCAGCTTTGGGCCTTTGTGCATGCTGACCGTCCTGTGGGGACACCTCCTTCCCCACCTCCATCTTTGCTCACTCATGTCTGGGACACGCTGCTTCGAGGAGGCCATGTTTCCCCCACATACCCTCTACGAATGCCTCCAGAGTTAGCCACCCTAGCCTCACGAGGGAGAGGTGGCCCCCTTGCTCAGCTGGGCCCCCTCTGCCCGCAGATGGCCCGAGTGAAGGTGGCGGCATGTGAGGTGCACTCCACCTGCGGGGACTGCGTGGGCGCGGCCGATGCCTACTGTGGTTGGTGCACTCTGGAGACCCGGTGAGTCTCCAGTGACCTCAGCTGACAGCAGGGCAGGGAGGGCTGGGGTGTGGGAGGGACGTTGGCCCTGGCCTAGGACCTGACCCCAAGGTGCCTGCAGGTGCACACTCCAGCAAGATTGCACCAACTCCAGCCAGCCGCATTTCTGGACCAGTGCCAGCGAGGGCCCCAGCCGCTGCCCTGCCATGACAGTACTGCCCTCAGAGATTGATGTGCACCGGGACTACACAGTGAGTGGAGCCACACCCACCTAAAGCCCGCGGGCACAACCAGCGACAGCCAGGCTCCATGGCTGGGTCACCTCTTCAAGGTTCTACCATGGCCTCTTGCAGGACCTAGTCAACAGTTAGGGCCATGCAACCTGAGTACATAGCAATGCACAGGGCCACTGGTGGCATTTAAATGGCAGTTTCTGAATATACTAACTGGGGACACCCAGATAGAGAATAAACCCTTCTTCTCTTCTTCTGTGAGTGTTAGTGGCCATCACTTATCCCTGATATGGGACAGACAGGGCTGGTGGCTAGTTCATGCCTGCAGCAAGTTGGGTGACCCAGCAGCTGGGGCCCTCCCAGTTCCTCCTCACTGACTCCCCTAAGGACAGGGCCATCCTATGTCACCCCGAGGGGTTCCAGTGGTCCAACCTGTCTACTCCACCAGGTCACATGTCAGTCATGCCCTGGCCTCATCCCTGTGCAGCCTGGGGTAGGCACAGTCATTCATCCCCTTGGCCATTCATATTGTACTGAGCACTTACTGGGTGCCGTGTGTGTACATACTCTGGGGACCAACCCTTGGCCTGGGAGGAGCTAATGTGCTCTTGAGGGAGAGAATAGGACAGGCAAAATGTAGAGGTGGGATTGGATGCAGAATAGAGTCAGGTGGGGCACAATGGTAGGCAGGAAAATGGTACAGACCGGCCTTGCCCTGGGAGAGGGTGTGGAGAATGAGGAAGAATAGCTTCATAGGAAACTACAGTCCAGGGGCCATAAGGTGGGAGTGAGGTCCACGTGTCTGGGGGAGGACAATGGGGTCTAGCAGCCGTGTGCTGCAGAGGCCTTCTGTTTTTGAGATACCGTAGCCCAGTCCAGCCTTGTACTTATAGCAGTCCTCCTGCCCCAGCTTCCCAAGTTCTGGGATTGCAGGCTGTGTCACAACACCTGGCTGACAGAGCCTGTGTGACCTCTGAGGTAGGGAGCCTCAAATGGAAACACTAAAGCCCCAGGTGTCTTCTGAGCAGAGAGCCTCGACTTCCCTGAGACAAACCATTTTCTTCCAGAGACTCTGGCAGGATCAGACAGATGCTCTTTTGCAATAGGATCTGTAAGGGGCACGAGCTGGGCCTTACCTGAGGGCATCTCTCCCCCAGGGAATGATCTTACAGATCTCAGGGAGCCTGCCCAGCCTCAGCGGCATGGAGATGGCTTGTGACTATGGAAACGGCGTTCGAGCGGTGGCCCGAGTCCCCGGCCCTGCCTATGATCATCAGATTGCCTATTGCAGTCTCCTCCCCAGGGCCCAGTTTCCATCCTTTCCTGCTGGCCAGGGTGAGTGCCTGGCTGTGATGCCAGCCCAAGGGTGGGACCCTGCCAGCATCACCTGTGGATGAAGACTTTTGTATCTCTGATCACTTTCCAGACCACGTGACCGTTGAGATGTCTGTAAGGGTCAAAGGACACAACATTGTCTCAGCCAATTTCACCATCTATGACTGCAGCCGAATTGGACAAGTCTACCCCCATACAGCGTGAGTGGGCGGTGGGAGGGGGAACAAGCCCCACCTAGCTCAGAGAACAGCTTCAGACCCTGGGAACACACAACAGACAACATCCCACACCTTTGCCTTGCATGTAGCAAGCTTTGACCAGCCAGGCCCTGCAAATTGACACCAGACTGGCATAGGCAGACTAAAAGAGCCTACCTGTTTCTCCCTTGCATACCTCTCATTAGTGGGAAGCTCACTACCAAACAAGATGGCCCATCTGCCCCCTTTCTCCAAGGCACTAGGGTCATCCTTTCTGAGGGGCCCCCTTGTCTTCTAGCTGTACCAGCTGCCTGTCCACACAGTGGCCTTGCTCCTGGTGCACCCAGCTGCATTCATGTGTCTCCAACCAGTCTCAGTGCCAGGACTCACCAAACCCCACGGTAAGCCTTGTCTTGGGGTATACCCCACCCACGTTGGGACAGGGGACTCTTCACTGTGTGTTCAACCAATCCCTGTGGCTGGGCAAGCTGGTGGCCTTTTTTCCTCCCCTGCCCTTGAATCTCTCTGGGTTACTACTCCAGGAAAGCCAGTTCTTAGAGGTAACACTTCAGGGCTACAGTGTGACCTTCTGGAAAGCCCGAGCCAGGCTGAAGCTGTGCCCTCCATCCACGGCGGATGCTAAGGGTGGAACATTGTCATCCGCTGTTTTCAGTTTCTCAGACACTTTAAGCCTTTGTCCCTGTGACTTTAAGAGGAGGTAACTTGTTCAAGGCCACCTACCTGGGAGACCTTGAACCCAAATCCCCCTTTCTTCCTTTGAAATATAGAGTTGGGTACTAAGACCCCTGGCTCTCTTCCCATCATGTGTCACCTTCACCCTGGAAGGCTCCTCCCTCTTTCAGGGGTCACACGTGAAATTCCCAGACCTTGGCGGGTGAATAGCAGCAGCACCTTGAGCTCAGACATACCTCCCCTTGCTTTATATCAGGGCTGTGCACCCTAGGAGGGGCTGTTGCTGCCTCAGCCTTACCCCCAGGTGAGCTTTCAGCAGTATACCGAAACCACACCCAGCTCACAGAGTGCGCACAGAACAGGGCTTCTCACTGACAGGCCCAGGAGTGGCCAATGGTCATACTGAGGGATGCTCTGGGTGTTGGGAGATGGTTAGTCTAGGTCCGTCATCCCTGTGGCTCTGGGGTTGGGGGCATCCTGGTTATGACATGTCCATACCTACAACCCTGAGCTGCATACACAGCAGGGGTGTGGTGACTGCTGAAGACCAGAAGTGCCCATTGCATCTGCCTGGTACATGCCAACCCTGAAGGACCAGGGGCCCACCTTACAGTCCACCAGTGCTCACTGAGTGCTGCTTGTAGACTTGAGTCTGTGCTAAGCACTGGGGAAAAGCCAATTAGATGTAGTTCTGTCTTTCCTACCACAGGCTCAAAGCCTTAGCTCTGACCTGTGGCTGTGTAATCCCAGGCAAGCTGCTGACCCTTTCTGTGACTTTCTCCCTCTGTAAAGTGAGGCCCACAGCAAGGGCTAAATTAGAGATCTGGAATTACTCCAGGAGGCACCAACCCTATACTTGGTCCTTAGATGATTGTTGAATCTGTGGCCACTGTGCATGGGTGCCCAGCAGAGTCAGCTCCTAAAAGAATTTTGTGTGGGTCTTGACACCTGCATAGGAGCTCAGCGGCTGGGAGGTGTGTCTGATGCTCGCAGCCAGCTTGTTCTCCAGGTCTGCAGCTCTCCCTCAGGACAGGAGTGGGCCAGCCCCAGAGGGGCTGTCGGAGAGCATTACTGTAATCTGGCAGGAGAAGAGGCAGCTTCACCAAGGCCTGTGCAAGGGTCTGAACCAGTGCTCGACTTGGCATTTAATTAAGTGCCAGTTAGCTGTGGAGGCGCCAGGCCTCCCGGGCAGACGGCAGGCAAGAGGGTCTGCATAGCCTCCGGGACCCCTGGCTCCTGGATGGGGGCCCTGAAGGTTGTGTTTGCAGCCACGTGTGCGTGGTCCCAGTGGCTCCCATGGGGAGGCTGCTAGGGCTGGCTCAGGGGTTGCGATGAGAAGAGGCAGGAAGGTGCCAGGTGGTCCGGGGCCAGTGTTGCCTCTCAGAGCCTAGTGCTCCCAGGGCAGCATGATGTCAAGCTTTGGAAGTAGGATGGGAAGCGGTAGCTGGATCAGAGCCTGGCGTGTTCCAAACCACAGGGCAGCACAGGGCTGGAGCCAGTGGCTGAGTGGCTTGATGGGTATTGACAGCCATCACGGACTGTGGGCTGGACCACAGCAAGTGGCAGCAGGCCAGGGGGCCCCGGGTCACTGGGTCTATTGATGCTTGTTGGCTTGGGATGCCAGTGCTTGCCCTCTTGAGCTTGGAGACACTGTAGGAGTTCTGGGCACTCCTGCGGCTCCATCTTTCCAGGAGCACGTTTGGGATCGTAGCCACCTAGCTCTGTGCCCTGGCAGCTCCAGCTAGGCAGGGAGAGGTCTGTGCCAGCCTGTGTGAACCAGAGCAGGCTCTGCGCACACCTGCATGATGGTAGCTGCTGACCACTCCCCGTCTCCTGTGCACTCATCCCTGGCCTAGGTGTAACCATACACAGCTTCCTGAGCCTGCAGGTCGGGTTGGCAGATGGGAAAAGCCATCTGATGGCCTGGGTGGAGACAGGAAAGGTAGTCCTGTAAGGGAAAAGCCCAGACTGGCTCTGGTCATGGAGTTAATCAGCTAATACCAGTGAACAGTCATCTTTAGGCACCACTGGATCCAGGAGTTCAGTGGTGGTGTAAGGGGTTTCTCAATAGACTCTTCACTTGTCTAGTTTAATCCAGGTCCCCCTTAAGGGGTATGTCCCCTGTGTGATTAGGAACTAATAGTAATAAGAAATGTCCCATGACTACCCACCTGTAATCTCAGCACCAGGGAGGCTGAAGCAGGAAAAAGCCAATTAGAGGTCAGCTTGGGCCTGTGACAAGCACATAGTAGGCAGAAGCTCGAAAGGCTGATGGGAGTGGCAGTCCACACGTGGGACCCCAGTACTTGAGGCCAGCCTGTCCAAGCAACATACTGAGACCCTGTCTCTAAAGGGAGAGGGCAAGGGGGAAGACAGAGGAAAACCCCAGGAGACGGTGTCCTTGTCCCAGAGGGTGACCTCCTGAATACACAGGTGTCCTAGCACTAATTCTTGCCCTGACAGATGTGACCAAGAGACCCCTGGCTAGAGTAGCCTCGGGGTGTGGGGTCCCTGTGACCTCTCGCTTCTGTAGGTCAGATATCGAGGTGGCCATAGGTAGGACTTCAAAACCCCAGCACAGGTATTTCCCCAGTATCCTGCTGAGGAATGTGGGGCGAGCATATCCACACCCTCACTTTCTCTGTCCCCCCCCCCCGCCCGTACAGTTTCCTCTGTACAACGCATTGTGGCCTCTGAGAGCCACAGAGGCAATTTTTAGCCCAGGTCTGGCCTAGTGATAGTGTTCTGCAAGGTTGGATCCTAAAGAACCCAGCCACAGAAGAGCTTACCACCACGCAGTTTCTAGGCACTCTGGGTCTAAGGAGTACATCCAGGAGGAAGACTCTGCATGGATGGAACATTTTATCTGTCTCCTTATCTAGAAAGTGGGGCTGCAGGCGTTGCTATGGAGACTGTTGGCACCCTGGGGAGGCACGCCTGACTGTTGGGGGTGGGGGCTCTGAAACATCCTATTTGACCCTCATCTTGTGTTTGGCTTGCAGAGCCCTCAGGACTGTCCCCAGATCCTGCCCTCACCCCTAGCGCCTGTGCCCACAGGTGGCTCCCAAGACATCCTGGTGCCCCTGACTAAGGCCACCTTCTTCCATGTAAGTAGAAGCTGAGCAAGGTCTTTGTGGGTTTCAGACTATCCAGCGCCCATAATGGTGGCCCAGCTTTTCTCTCTGAGCCCCATTTCAGCTGTATAAGACTTGGAGCAGGCAAGCAAGGCTGATGGGGGACAGCAGGCAGCCAGCAGCTGCCAAGGGAACCCTGGCCCAGGCCCCAGTACTCCTGCCCTGGAGGCTCCCTGACATAGTAGCTCAGCCCCCTGCCTAGCACCACAGTCCATGGGTAGATGAGGTCCACATGGGCTCTGCTTGCCCTGCCCAGGCTGAGCAAGACCCTGGGTGCTCCAAGCTCTGTGGAACATACTGGCCCAGTTCAAGGCTCCCATGTCTTTCCCAGGGATGGCCAGAAGAGGCCATGCCCCTAATTTCCGTGGTCTAGAGGGGACACTGAGGGAGGAAGTGTTCTGTGTTAGGGGATGTGGCCATCTCTGCTGTCCCCCCCCCCCAAGGAGTGTGGTGGGGGGGTGTTGATGAGTTTTGGAAGGATGCCAGCTCTCCTAATTCCTGGGACATGCCATCTGTCACTGCCACTCGGGAGCTGAGGCCCGTGACGGTTGTCACACGTGGGGGCCACGTGCCAGGCATCTGGGATGTGTCAGGGATCCTCTATGGCGTAGGGGCTCTTGAGAGCCAGGGTAGAGCTACCTTCCAACAAAAAGCCTACCCTGCCAAGGCCTGGAGGAGCAGGGTGTGGAGGCTCTAGCCCCCAATTTGGCCCTGGCTGATTCTCTCCAGCTGTGTGGCACTCTTGGTGCATTCTCTGCTTTTCCCAGTCACAGGAATCCCTGCCATCCATGCTACCTGACCCCCGGTGTTGTCCGCCCGCTCGCCTCACCCTGACCATGTTTCTAAATCATGGTCAGGGGTTAGGACTGGGGCCTGGACACTAGGCAGCCCTGCTACAGGCCGTTCTGTCATGTGCTGGGGAGGGGACCCATCTCCAGCTCCGCACACTGGGAACAGAACCAGCATTTGGCCCTGTCAGCAGCTTCTTTCCTGTGTTAGCTTCCGGCTAGGACCCCAGGAAGGAGAGGTTGACCTGCTTTTTTTTTTCTCAGGGTGTCACATCTGCCAACAGCAGGGGCATAAACAGGAAATAATGGCGCACAGCTGCTAGGGCCTTGGTCTGTCTGACACATGAAACCCAAGTTTATCACTCAGTAAATATTTATTGACATGACTCTTGAGGGAGCGAGAGGAGACTGAAGAGTTAGGCCCAGCTTGACACATTAACATTTATTGAGCTCTTCCTGCAGGCACACATTAGACACCTGTGCATGCAAGCCTCTAAAACCTAGGATGGTTGCTCTGCTCAGAAGGACCTGTTCATATTCACATGCTTGCATGAGGCCACACAGTGAGCGAGTAAAGGTGGGATTTAAAGCTAGGCCTATGTGAGGTTGAATCCAGGCTTCCCACCAACTTCTGCTGCTCTTAGGGGGATATAAAGGGCCCGCAAGCAGCTAGGACCTTCACCAATGGGCGAAGGGAGCGGTGTAAACAGCCTAAGCCAGCAAACAGGACATTTTGCTGGATGGGGCAGGCTTTGGGAGTAGAACAGGTCCCTCAGCCCATCCCTTTACTGCTGGGGCAGGATGGAGTGTGAGGTATCCTGATCCAAGGGGGCCTGGGGGTCCCAGGGGCTCTGCAGCTGGGTTTGGACACTGTGGTGCTTCTCACTGGTGGTACAAAGGAGACCAGCCCTGGCGGAGGCCTGGCACATGCCACACGGAGGTTGATGGGGTACCTGGGGTTTACCTCTGTAGGGCAGAGACCAGGGACTCTGACCAAGAGTCAGGCTAAGTCTCCTGGAGTTGGGGCATCAGGAACTGGTTTAGGTCACCGGTGGGGTCTCAGAGGCCTCTTAGACAACAGCCATCATTCCAAATACAGAGGTGACCCAGGTCCTCGCGGCCCAGGCACTGGGAACAGTCAGGACCACCCATAGCACAATTGTGGACACAGGACGGCACGGTAAGCCTGAGGAGAGACAACTCTAGAGTCAGCATCCATAAGGTTCATAGCCAGCTCCTGCCTATGCTGCCAGTTTCCCCAGTATCTGTACATGATGGCCAGGAAGGAGGGTCTAGCAGCAAAAGCCTGGTGGAGTCCCTAGCCCCCTCTGTCGGCGTAGAGGCTGCCGTGTTCTGACATAGGTCTGAGGCATGGGGGCTAGGAAGGCTCCTCTGTCCATTGTCTGCAGGGTACCTCCCTCGAGTGCAGCTTTGGGCTGGAAGAGAGCTTTGAGGCTGTATGGGTGAATGACTCACTGGTCCGCTGCAACCAAGTGGTGGTAAGTGGTAAGGCCCAGCAGGGCAGGAGAAACCCCCTCGGTCTCCTATCTCCTCACCCTGCCTGCTTCTGCCTCCCCCCCCCCCCCCCCCGTCCTGCCCTCATCCATCTTGGTGACACCCTTGCCCCTCCTCATTCTGCAGCTGCACACAACCCAGAAGAGCCAGGTGTTTCCACTGAGTCTGAAGCTGAAGGGGCCGCCAGACCGGTTCCTAGACAGCCCTAACCCCATGACAGGTGAGTGTCCCATCTGTCCCACAGGCCAGTAGGTGGGGCCCAGCCTGTGGGGGCTCACTGGCCGCCACAGACACCATTACCCCATAGGTGGCCAGAACTCACTGAGACAGCCTCACACCAATGACTCTTGTAACCCTCGGGACCTTACTTCCTTCTCTGAACCCTCTTGTCCCCGAGTTAAGTGAGGTCACAAGCCTTTACTGCAAGATTGCCAGGACTCATTGAACCAATCCCTATAAATCATGTCCATAAAATGGGGGAGTCAGTAATTCCTCCACACGGGGTCCCCATGAGGAGAAGGACTGTTGATGAGGCTGGAACCTGGACACAGGGCAACATAGTAGGAGCTGGCCAAGAACCCTATGGATGCCAACCCCAGAGTCGCCTCGCCTCAGGCTCACCGTGCTGTCCTATGTTCATAGTTGTGGTCTACAATTGTGCTATGGGCAGCCCTGACTGTTCCCAGTGCCTGGGCCGTGAGGACCTGGGTCACCTCTGTGTTTGGAATGATGGCTGTCGTCTGAGAGGGCCCCTGCAGCCACTCCCTGGCACCTGCCCAGCCCCTGAAATTCGAGCGGTAAGCACACAACACGCCAGGCACACACAGCATTACTGGCTCATAGGTTACTTCCCGTGGCTAATGTCTTAGTGGGGCACAGACACTGGGGGTGAAGGTGGAGGAAGCTGGGCTTTGATCCATTGCTATTTCACAGCCACCCAGGAAACCTCTGACCTGGTGACAGTTGATGATTTCAGCAACTCAGCAGCCTGATTTAGTTAGGGGGGAAAAAAAATCTCAGGGAAGGATTTTGATTGGTTTAGCATGGGTCAAGTGCCCACCCTTAGCCCAGTCAACTTCTGGCTTAGATGCTGAAGTCTGTGGTCAGGCGTGGCCACCAGGAACCAAATAGCATCATCAGCCTTGGGACCCATGCAGCGCAGCCACCTGTTGCCCCAGGCCTCTGAACACTGTGAACCTCCTTGTCCTCTGCTAGGCAGAGGGTCTGTGTGGCCCCCACCTGCTGTGGGCACACGTGACAGTGAGAGAGACACCCAGGCCTCAGACCTTCCCTTGCCTTGTGCCCTCCACCCCCGGCAGATTGAGCCTCTGAGTGGCCCCTTGGACGGTGGGACCTTGCTGACCATCCGTGGCAGGAACCTGGGCCGTCGGCTCAGTGATGTGGCACATGGTGTGTGGATTGGCAGTGTGGCCTGTGAACCCCTGGCTGACAGATACACGGTTTCAGAGGAGTGAGTGTCAGGCATTGCCAACCTAATCCTTCTTTCTCTAGCCCTGTCCCTCACCCAACAGGGCACATATCTGTGACTGGGCCTCCCCACTGTCTCTGCCTGGGCCACTCCTTTATCCTGCCAGCTCTCTGCTGCCTCCTCTGAGAAGCCCTCGGGGCTCTGCCTCCTGCCACATAAGCAGAGCTTTGATGAGAACCACCTTGCACTAGTGAAGTTTGGAGGGGGGAGGGGCTGATGGGGTATAAAGGTCAGGGTGCAACAGCTGCCCCAACAGGGGATGTCTGCAAGAAGGTAATTAGCTGGGCTTCCTGTTGAAAGGCTCTGGGCCAGGCTTGCAGATAAGGGCATCAGGTGGACAGCCAGTCTAGCTGGGCAAGCTGCCTGGTATCAGAGACCATCTGAGACAAGGCTCAGAGCCACTGATCTGGAGGAAACGGCAGAGTGGCGTGCCTCTCTTGGCCAAACATACAGTGCCCATCTATGGAGAACATTGTTGGTTCGGCATTACAGCCCCAGTGGGAATGGGAGGCAGAGGCCATGGGCGGATACAGGCATTGGCTCACCTTCTGCCCATATGCCTGCCCTGCCTTCAGGATCGTGTGTGCCACAGGGCCCGCCCCGGGGGCCTTCTCAGACGTGGTAACGGTGAACGTCTCCAAGGAAGGCAGGTCCCGGGAACAGTTCTCCTATGTGGTAAGTAGGCCACCACCTCTCGCCATCCAGCTCATTCCCCACAAGCCTGCAGCCAGAGCCTAATCCCTTCCCTTCTCCCCAGCTGCCCACGGTCCACTCGCTGGAACCTCCCATGGGCCCAAAGGCTGGGGGCACAAGGATCACCATTCATGGCAGTGACCTCAACGTGGGCTCCATGCTCCAGGTTCTGGTGAATGACACGGACCCCTGCACAGATCTTACGTAAGCTGTCCCCACAGCCTGTCAGATGGGCATACCTTACTCTGTCCCTTCTTGGCTTGGGGTGGATCTGGGAAGGAAGGGGCTGGACACAACCCAAGCCAGTGCGTGGCAGTGGGAAGGAGAAACTGTTTAGAATGAGGAAACACAAGGCTGTGAGGGACCTGCAGTGGGTGGACGACAGGGAAGAGCCACACTCATGTCACCTGCTCGTCACCCCCCCCAACAGGCGCACGGCCACCAGCATCACCTGCACCGTGCCAGGGGGTACCCTGCCCTCTCCAGTGCCTGTGTGTGTGCGCTTCGAGAGCCGGGGCTGTGTGCACGGAAACCTTACCTTCTGGTATATGCAGAACCCAATCATCACAGCCATCAGCCCAGGCCGCAGCCCTGTCAGGTGAGAGCCAGAGCCATGCGTGCCCACCCTGTCTCCCTGTCCAGGCTGCAGGGAGCCTGACAGGTCCCGATGTTCTCTCAGTGGCGGCAGGACCATCACTGTGGCTGGCGAACGTTTCCACATGGTGCAGAATGTATCAATGGCTGTGCACCACATTGGCCGGGAGCCCACGGTAAGGGGACACGGTAGGTGGGGGTGAGGAGGGGCTTTGGAGGTGAGATGGTTCTGTGCAGCCAGGGTCCTGCAGTCTCTGCCTGTCTGTTCCACTTGTCTCCTCCATCTCTCTCTCCGTTACCCTCTCCCTTCACTTCTCTACTCCCATGGCTTCATAGTACCCTGTCCTTGCAGTTCTGCAAGGTTCTCAACTCCACGCTCATCACCTGCCCGTCTCCTGGAGCCCTGAGCAATGCTTCGGCACCTGTAGACTTCTTCATCAATGGACGAGCATATGCAGACGAGGCAGCCGAGGAGATGTTGGACCCTGCAGAGGCACAGCGGGGCAGCCGGTTCCGCCTAGACTACCTCCCCAACCCACAGTTCTCCACAGCCAAGAGGGAGAAATGGATCAAACATCACCCAGGAGAGCCGCTCACCCTCGTCATCCACGTGAGCACCTGACTGGGAGGACGGGTAGTAGGAGGAGGGGGGCAGCTGACCTGGGAACCCCACCCGCATCCCAGCATCCCATCTGCACGCACAGAAGGAGCAAGACAGCCTGGGGCTGGAGAGCCACGAGTACCACATCAAGATTGGCCAGGTGTCCTGTGACATCCAGATCATCTCAGACAGAGTCATCCACTGCTCAGTCAATGAGTCGCTGGGCACAGCTGAAGGACAGCTGCCCATCACAGTGAGTGGGTGGGGCTCTGGGGGTGGGCCTGGCTTCTGGGTACAGAAATCGCTGAGCGTTTCATTATTCAATAACTCTGGCCAGGAAAGTAGAGCTTCGTATCCTTGACAGATGGAGAAACTGAGGCCCAAATCATTGGTTAGTGCCAGAAGCTATTAAACAGTTGGTTCCTGTGTGTTTTGGTGTCCCACCTACAGTGTGGCCTGCTAGTCATTGTGCAGAATCATGGAGTAGAGCAGAGGCAGCCCAGAGGGCAGGGCCTCTGCTGAGTCACTCTTCACCTGCCCCAGGACAGCATCTCTGAAGCCCCTCCTGCAGTCATTACCACAGCCCTGTACTGAGTTGGCCTCTGTGCCAAACTCTGGGTCACAGTCTGTCTGGCGCTGCCTGGTTGACCAGGAGTCATTGTGGTCATCTGTTGTCTGTGAGGCTCAGAGCATACACCAGTGAGAAGAGCTGAGACATGGCTCTAGCAAAGCCTGATGTGCCGCCCCCACCCCCACTGTGTGCAGATCCAGGTGGGGAACTTCAACCAGACCATCGCCACACTGCAACTGGGGGGCAGCGAGACGGCCATTGTGGTGTCCATCGTCATTTGCAGTGTCCTGTTGCTGCTGTCTGTGGTTGGTAGGTAGCCCTGTGCTTGGGAGAGTCCCTCTGAGAGTGGCAGTGGGTAAGGAGTGGGCACGGTTAGGCACCCTAGGGTGGGACAGGTAGAAGGTGGCAGATATTGGCAGGATCCTCTCTGGGCTCAGGCCATTGGCTTTGGATGCAAGGCAGGGGAATTTGGGGGTTACTGAAGAAGTTTGTCCAGGGGAAATGATCCTATGTGTTTAATGTACTCAATGCAGCATAAAGATCAGAGCCCCCCTCCCCCCAGTGCTGGGGGGACAAAGGGACTCTTGCCTCAGGAAATGGCCTGTCATTTTCTAAAAGTTCTTAGGTTAGGTGTAGATGGCTCAGGAAATCTACACCTGAGTATCTACCCAAGAAAAGGAAACACTTCCACATAAAATCTCTTTCACAGAGGTTTGTGGCAATATTACCTACATTAACCAAGAGGTCACAACAGCCCAACAGCTGCCATCAAATGATAAGTGGGTAATTAGGGTGTGGTATAGCCATACAATGATGTTTTCAGCCACAGAAACGAGTGAATTTCCAAAACATCCCACAATGTAGATGGGCTTTGAAAACATGGAACTTTTTTTTTTTTTTTTTTTTTTTGAGACAGAGTTTCTCTGTGTAGTCCTGGCTGTTCTGGAACTCACTTTGTACACCAGGCTGGCCTCGAACTCAGAAATCCGCCTGCCTCTGCCTCCCGAGTGCTGGGATTAAAGGCATGCGCCACCAAGCCCGGCTAACATGGAACATAAAAGAAATAGACACAAAAAGTTGCCCAACTGTTTTTATTTGAAGTTTACAGTATTCACAAAACCATAGACACAAACCCATAAGTGGTCATCTAGGCGAGGGAGGGAATGGGAGCGACTGCTGACCTGGTAAGGCTCTCCCTTGGACAGTAAGAATGGTCTAAAGTTCTGTGCTGCTGATGGTCACATGGTATGTGAGTGAACTCAGATACCTGGCCTGTAAATGGATGGTGTCACTCCTCAGTGTCTGTCATCTGGTTTTTGAGACAGGATCTCGCACTGGGACCTGGAGCTCACCGATTTTACCTAGGCTTACCAGCCAGCGAGCTCCAGGCATCTACCTTTCTCTGCCCTGCCAGCACTCAAATTATAGGCTTGTGCCACCATGCCCTGCTTCTTATGTGTCCTGGGGACCCCCCAGGTCCTCACATGTGCAGGAGTGCTCCCCTGCTCCTGTGTCTTGTTTTAATTTAAATGACTATGTTCAATACAAAAAAGCTATGAGAGAAAACAGGAGGAAGAAGAACACCCTGGATGTTTGTCCCTAAAAATACTATTATATATTATAGAATACACACACATATATACATATATACACACACATATCAGTGGATGTTACATCCCTCCCAAGAAAGGCAGGTACTATATACTGCCTTTGAAAAGTTTAACTCACAAGGTACATCAGGGCAGAAGAAGCAAATTGCCCATAATTCTTCTACCCAGAGAAAACCCCCAATGAGTGCTGCTTGACACATTTCTCTTTCTAAGAGACATCAGGGTTGTCCTGCTGTCCCCAAGCCCTGTATTGTCAGGGAGGGACAGACGGCAGAAAGGCTAAGGACACCTGCTCACCTCCTGCCCAGAGGCACTGAGGCCATTGGGTAGAGCCTGTCCCTCCAGGCCCATAACCTGCATACAGCAGGTGCCTGCTGGTGCCTTCTCATGGGTCCTGGGGACCTGAGCCGCCCCTCTGCTGCCCACAGCTCTGTTCGTCTTCTGCACCAAGAGCCGCCGTGCCGAGCGCTACTGGCAGAAGACCCTGCTGCAGATGGAAGAGATGGAGTCTCAGATCCGAGAGGAGATCCGCAAAGGTAAGTGCCAGGGCCGGGTGGCGCTGCCCATGACTGGGCAGGATTCCTACTCACAGTCGCTGGTCTGTCCCGCAGGCTTTGCGGAGCTGCAGACAGACATGACAGATCTCACCAAGGAGCTGAACCGCAGCCAGGGTATCCCCTTCCTGGAATACAAGCACTTTGTGACTCGAACCTTCTTCCCCAAGGTACACACCCTCCCTCCTGCATGCGCTGGTCACCACATGGAGCCTGTCCACACCCATCCTCCCCACTTCTCTGCTTATTTAATGCTCAGCTTTCTGTATGGAAAGCCGCAGTCCTGGCTCCACGTTGACCTGCCTCTCCCCTCACTGAGGGAGCTGAGCAGAGGGGCAAGGACTCTCCCAGATCCCTGCCAGACATCCTGGTCTCCACATCGCCTTTTCCTCCTGGTGGTCCAGGATCTGTGGGCTGACTGTTCCCTGTGCAGTAGCCCAAGGAAACACCATTTAAACTCTACCATTTAAAGAGCCCCGCCCCCAGCTTTTCTCAACCTCAGACATGGCAGCTTCCCTGCCTCCGTCTCCCCTGCCACACATGTGGCCCTTGTTCACCCGTCGGGTCCCTTGCTAGGCTACACCATAGACTGTGTCACTCTAGGGAGGGTCCTGCCACACTCCTCCATGTGCAGTGACTCCAGGTGCCAGGCAATCTGCTGTGCTAAAGCAGAGGTTTCTCTCCGCAGTGCTCTTCCCTCTATGAAGAGCGGTATGTGCTGCCCTCGAAGACCCTCAACTCCCAAGGCGGCTCCCCACCACAGGAAACCCACCCACTGCTGGGAGAGTGGAATGTGAGTATCCTGGTCCCAAGGGCCACGCACCCTGTGATCTGCATCATTAGAAGGTAGTTACCTTCCCTGGTAGGAGGCATTCACTCAGCCGTTCAGGGTGCTGCTGTTTACCGACACACACTCCACACACAGACCTGGCAGAGAGCACGGGCACATGATCACATGATGTCATGCCACTGCTGGTTAGATAGAAAGTGGCACAGAGTGGATATGGGGCTCCCTGCCACTGTCCTTGTGGCCTTTTGTCACCCTGCTGCTCCGCTGGCTCTCCAGTAGGAGAGGTTAAGGGCAGGTAGTGAACGTCCTATTCCAGGAGGCAGCTACACAGCCAGTATGGGCACGGGGACCTCCTGGGACACAAACCATCGGGCATTCCCTTCCACTCCCACAGATCCCTGAACACTGTCGGCCCAGCATGGAGGAAGGGATCAGCCTGTTCTCCTCACTGCTCAACAACAAGCACTTCCTCATCGTCTTCGTCCATGCTCTGGAGCAGCAGAAGGACTTCGCCGTGCGTGACAGGTCAGGCTGAGAAAGTCGCTGCAGGCACTGGGACGACCCCCCACCCCCAGGCATTCCTCATTGCCCACACCGGCTCCCAGCGCAGGCAGAGTCCTCTGGCTGTCCGAAGGCCACTCTGGTCCAGCGGGGAGGCTCAGCTTTGCCGACACTGTGCCTGCAGGTGCAGCCTGGCATCCCTGCTGACCATTGCGCTGCACGGCAAGCTGGAGTACTACACAAGCATCATGAAGGAGCTGCTGGTGGATCTCATCGATGCCTCGGCGGCCAAGAACCCCAAGCTCATGTTGCGGCGCACGGAGTCTGTGGTAGAGAAGATGCTGACCAACTGGATGTCCATCTGCATGTACGGCTGCCTGAGGGTGAGGCCCCTCTCTGCCCAGAAGCCCCGCCCCCGCCAACTGGAAAACCTAATTTCATTAAGGCCTGCCCTTTAGGGAGGGGTCACATCTTGACAGTGGAGACAACTGAAGCTTGGAGATCTGGCTAGCTGGCTCCAGAGGCACACAGCATCTCCAGGGCAAGCTGGAGGCTGGGGCTTGTCCTGTAGCCTTAGTCCTAAGCTCGGGGGGGGGGGCAGGGGAAGATGCAAGGGGAGGGTTTTTGGACTTTGGAGGAGAGTCAGGTCCCGCAATCCTGAGCTCTCCTCTCCTTAGAGGAAGGGTACAGAAGCAAAACCTCAACAGAACAGAGCTTGTCCCAGCCTGGCTGATGGTTGGTTGGAAAAAGGCAAGAGGTTTCCTGGAGCAGGTGACTCACCCTGCACCCCCAGGGAGCCGTGGAAAGGAGACAGGGTTTCAAGGCCAACAGGCAGTCCAGATGTAGGCTACACTGTGGGCAAAGATCAGGACTAGGAGCCATCACAGAGTTTTTAGCAGCCAGGGCCTCTCTCTGGAGTTAGGCCAGTCAGGACATCACGAAGCACAACTCGAGGGCCTGCTCCATGGTGGCAGAGGGTCCTGAGATAGGACCCAGAACCAGAGCCTTAACTGTTCTGGGTTTGTGTACTAGTCTTTGCTGCAACCTGGCTGTGTGGTTCTGGGCGAGTTATTACCCTCTCTGGTCCTTAGCTTCATTTTGTCAAATGAAGGTCAGTCAGAGAGTAAAAAAGAAGTAGAGATCCTAGGAGAGAAGCCACGTTCTGAGCTCTCAGGGACCACTGTAGACTCTGGACCCAGGTTTCTCAGCCACTGTGGGTGACCTCAGCCTGGCCTTCCCCTTCCAGACAATGGGGTGCTGAGGACTCCAGGCCAGACCACTACAGCAGGAAGCAGGGCGGGCAGCTGCCCTGACGCTGCTGCCAAAGCAGCCTGATGTTATTACGAACTTAATTCTCCAGCCCAATTCACCACGGGTCATTCCGTTCCCCCACCCACAGAACAGCTGGTCACTAGTCTAGGGGGATGAGGAGGGCTAGCTTGGGGCTGCAGTGATGGCAGTGACCAGTGCAGGAGGTGGGGTGGGAAGCCTGGTAGAGCTGACACTCACCAGAGGCATCCATCTGGGGTTCCCTGGGGGCTTCTTGGGCCCGCTTCCACTCAGCTACACCCGGGCAGGCTCCAACGTCTCAGGCATAGGAGTCCATAGGTCATGTCCCATGCTCCCTGGTCCTGCTGTGCATTGCTGTGCAGGATGCCTGCCCTCTCTGAGCTTCAGCGACAAGGGCTGGTCCCCGGGTATGTGGCCAGGACCCAGTGGAGACACCTGGAGTGGGTGTGCGTGTGGGTGTCAGCATCGGTAGGAGGGAGTGTGGGGGACACCAGCAGGCCAGAACCTGGAGGCTGGAACACAGGGGGGGGAGGGTGGTGAGAGGAGGTCCTGAACCCTGACCCCTGACCCTCACAGGAGACAGTAGGTGAGCCGTTCTTCCTGCTGTTGTGCGCCATCAAGCAGCAGATCAACAAAGGCTCCATAGATGCCATCACAGGCAAAGCCCGCTACACACTCAACGAGGAGTGGCTGCTGAGAGAGAACATCGAGGCCAAGCCCCGGGTGAGCCGGGGGCAGGGCCTGGGGCCCAGAGCGGGAGGGCGCTCTTAGCTGGGCCATCCTGAGCCTCCCCAGCCAGGTCACCAGGCCTTAACACGACAGTGGCCCTCAGCTGACACCCCCCCTCTCTTGCGCAGAACCTGAACGTGTCCTTCCAGGGCTGTGGGATGGACTCCCTCAGCGTGCGGGCCATGGACACCGACACACTGACGCAGGTGAAGGAGAAGATCCTGGAAGCCTTCTGCAAGAACGTACCCTACTCACAGTGGCCGCGGGCGGAGGACGTGGACCTCGGTGGGCAAGGGCGGGCCCCATGCCTGGCAGCTGGCAGCTGCAGCCTCTTTCCCTGTGTTAGTCAAGGCCCCAGGGTCCCCCTTGAGGAACAAACCCTTGTTCTGCAGCTGTGGTCAACAGCAAAAAGCAATCGAGAAATGCTTTTCAAAGAGGGCTTGGGGGGTTGGGTTTTGAAGGATGCGTAGGAGTCATGGTCAGACCGGTTACCAGAAACTGTTCCTAAAGTTCACCCTGAACCAGGCCCTGCCCTGGGGTGAACAGCCATGCTCCCAGCAGGGTGTGTGTGTGGCTTGCTTCTGATTCTAGGAGAATGGGAAGTTTCTCTTACTGTGGTCCAGGGTAGTGGCTGCCCCTGGGGCCACCTCTTCTGTAGTCCTGATGCCCCCTTTCTCCTCCAGAATGGTTTGCCTCAAGCACCCAGAGCTATGTCCTCCGGGACCTGGATGACACATCAGTGGTGGAGGATGGCCGTAAGAAACTGAACACGCTGGCCCACTATAAGGTGCCTAAGCTGACCCAGCCACCCTACCCCTCCCCTCTGACCTCAGTCCTCTAACCTCATCGCCTCTCCTCTGTCAGATACCTGAGGGTGCCTCCCTAGCCATGAGCCTCACAGACAAGAAGGACAGTTCCCTGGGCAGAGGTATGGCTCATAGCTGGGGAGGTGACCCAGGCGTGGTGTGAGGGAGCTCCCTTTCGGAGCTGTGCAGTGGGGCAGCTGAGTTTTGGAAAGGGGGTCCCCACCTCCATGCTGCTAGAGAAAAGCTGATTGCTTCCAGCAGCTACAGCAAGGCCCCAGGAGGGCACGTGCCCTTCCAAGAGGCCTGGGCCGTGGCCAGGTCTGAGCTGGTTGCATGACCTGTGGGCTCCAGGCCACACCCCGGCCTCCAAATCTAGACCATGTCCTTACAGGCCCTAGGCCCAGATCCATGGGGGGTCCCAGGGTCCATCCTGAAGTAGAAAGCCAGATCTTGGCTCTCCCCCCAAGTCTTCCCCTCTCACCCCCACCCCCAACTCGGGTTACCTTCCCAACCCCCTCATTTGTTTATCCTGTGTTTCCCTTTTGCAGTGAAAGACTTGGACACAGAAAAGTATTTCCATTTGGTGAGTGCCCAGCCTCGGGCCCTGGGGAGCAGGCTTTGCTGGGCGGGGCTTTGGCTTTCTGCCTCCCTGAGCCTCCAGGAAAGAGCTCGTAGGCCCTGGGAAAAGCCAGAGTGGGTGAGGGAGCAGGGGTAGGCCGGGTGCCGGGTGGTGCCGGGTAGCACGGGCAGACTTCCGTGGGAGGATCGAGGAGGGTTCCGTTGGGGACCAATCCTACCCACCTTTCAGGTGCTGCCTACGGATGAGCTGGTAGAGCCCAAGAAATCTCACCGGCAGAGCCACCGCAAGAAAGTGTTGCCGGAGATCTACCTGACCCGCCTGCTGTCCACCAAGGTGGGCCCAGCCTCCATGTCCACCCCGTAGGGACTTAAAGGGGGCCCCCCGTGCTCCAAGGAGAAGTCTGTGTTCTTCCTGCCACCCACTAGGCAGCAGAGGACCCAGGAGTACTTCTGTGGCCTCAAGCCACAAGACTCAGGCCTACACCCAGAGGCCACCTTCTGAGCCCTACCTCCCTGCTACCCGGGTCCTCCCCACCCCTCCAAGAAAGCATCATTGACAACTCAGTCAAGAGTCTTGAGGCTCAGAGATGTCCCGAGGCTGGGCTAATGATGTCCCATGTCTTCCCTGCAGGGCACACTGCAGAAGTTCCTGGATGACCTGTTCAAGGCTATCCTGAGCATCCGAGAGGACAAGCCCCCTCTGGCTGTCAAGTATTTCTTTGACTTCCTAGAGGAACAGGCAGAGAAGAGAGGCATCTCCGACCCTGACACCCTGCATATCTGGAAGACCAACAGGTGGTGGGATTGCACAGGGCGGGGCACCGATGGGGTTAGAGCACCAATGGTATGATGGCTTCAGGGCAGCCAAAGCACTAGGGCAGATGAGGGTAGAGCCAGGCCTGAATGCTTCCTGTCTTGAGTCAGCTCCTACTTGGCCATTTCCCCACTGTGTGGTCTCTGGTGAGAGACTTAGCTCTCGGTGCTGCAGTTTCCCCTCTGTGAAACCAGAAAGCATCATGTAAGCTTGCCTTTGGTCCCTCCTAATGCCCCATCATACAGAGAGAAACGAAGGCCCGCAGAGCAGCAGTCACCCAGGCCCAAGGGCATACACTGGGAAGTGGCAGTGCGCATTGGCTGTGACTCCCACGCCTAATCTGCAGCTTCCTTTGAGGCCCATCCTTAGCTTTCTGGGCTCATACACTACCCCCACCAAGAAGGTCCCAAAACTCTTACCCTCTTGCCCTCAGAGAAATGCCCATGCAAATTCGGTTGCAGTTTCTCTCTGCTCAGGCTGGGGCTGGGAGAGCAGGCACCCCAGGCTCTGCAGGGCTTGTCCCCAACCCTCTCTGGCCTCCTGAGGACAGTCAGCTCTGCCTTCTTCGTGCAAGGCCGAGTGGGGGAGGAGCGTGGATGCAGGCAGCAGGGTGGGGGCTTCTAATGAGAACCAGGAGTCTCGTGTGCATGCGTGCGAAGGAGAGGAAGGCTCTCTGGGGTGAGGGTTGGCCCCTAGCTGGCAGGGGAAGGACACAATATACCCAGAGACTGCAGGGGCTGTGAGGACCAGCATTGTCTACCTCCCCAGCTCTCCACTGAACTCCTGCACCCCCACTGTCCCTGCCCCCACAGCCTTCCCCTGCGCTTCTGGGTGAACATCTTAAAAAACCCCCAGTTTGTCTTCGACATAGAGAAGACGGACCACATCGACGCCTGCCTGTCTGTCATCGCGCAGGCCTTCATCGATGCCTGCTCCATCTCTGACCTGCAGCTGGGCAAGGTTAGCTATTCTGGTTGCTCCTGAGTGGGAGGGGGGCGGTGCCTGAACTCTACGAGAGTCATTCAAGACGGGCAGAGAGCAGATGGCCAGCCAGAGAGAGCTCCACAGGCACCTGCCAAGGGCAGAGGACATGCCGGTTTGGTGGCTAGAAGCCATAAAGAGAGGTGACCTAGGTGGCCCAGAACTCTGAGACCACGAGCACCCATGGGATCACAGAGCTAGGCTGGCTCGGGGGAGGGGGGAGGGCAGGGCTCAGGAGTCTTAGCCCACAAGGGAAATGAAATGTCACCACTTCACACATGCATTCCCGTGACAACAGAGAGCTGCCAGCATACGTCTTAGCACATGGTGCTTTCGGGGTGTTGGAAGTGCAGGGTGGGAACCATTCCCGCAGTCAGGAACCAGCTTCCAACCATCTCAGCCACCAAATCCTATCACCCTAATAAGGGAGTAAACAAGACGGGCTGCGGGCTGCGTGCAGCGGAGGACTGCTGGCACACAGCCTAGGAGGCTCTTCCCTTCAAATGAAAGTCCCCATGTGGGTCACCACCCTGACAGCACCAGCATCGTGGGGCAGGGCCTCCATGCAAGAGGGAAGGAGGGAGGAAAGGAGGGCCAGAAGAGACCAAGAGATCCTGGTCCAAAGTCTAACAGGATGGGGGTTGTTTAGCCATGGTTGAGGAGCCACCAAGGCCCTCTAGGTGGCAGCGGGGACAAGTCCCATCTTTCAGCCACCCAAACTGCCGGGGTCTCCCTGCCCAGGACTCACCCACCAACAAGCTTCTATATGCGAAGGAGATCCCTGAGTACCGGAAAATTGTACAGCGCTATTATAAACAGATCCAGGACATGACGCCGCTCAGCGAGCAGGAAATGAACGCACACCTGGCGGAGGAGTCTCGGGTAGGTGGCCTTTGGGGCCTAGGCCAGGAGATAGTGACGATAGCCTTGGCCTTGAGGGGTGGCCAAAACCAGCACCATTAGGATTCGGCGGGGGGGCAGTAAGAATTTCGGGGCAGTCTGTTTCCCATCTTTCCCTGCATCTTCCTTACACTGTATTTTCTAAAGTCCAAGGTCCAAGGTAGAGTGTTCTCCTGAAGGTGTGAGAGGTTAGAATCCCGGTTTCAGGAAGCCAGTGTATGCCCAGCTCACAGGGTATTCTATCAGCAGACTGTGGGAGTGAGCAGGCTGGGTCCTCATCTGTAGGGTTAAACATCCCCTTTTGCTGGTTGATGGTGGCACACACCTTTAATCCCAGCACTTGGGAGGTAGAAGTGGGTGGATCTCTGAGTTTGGGGCCAGGCTAGTCTACAGAGCAAGTTTTGGGACAGCCAGGGCTATGCAGAGAAACCCTGCCTCAAACAAATAAATAAAAACACCTCCCCTTTCTTCTTGCGCCACCTTTATAGAAATACCAGGATGAGTTCAACACAAACGTGGCCATGGCTGAGATCTATAAATATGCTAAGAGGTATCGCCCACAGGTGAGTTCCCCCTCCTCAGATTTGCCCATTTCAGGCCATAACAACGAACTTCCCGCTTTAGATTTGTTGGGGGTGTTGGCTCTTTGATGGCGTAGCTGGCGGGTGGCTTCCCAGGCTCTCAGGCACGGCACATCTGACTCACTGCAACTCCCCTCAGATCATGGCTGCGCTGGAGGCCAACCCCACTGCCCGCAGAACCCAGCTACAGCACAAGTTTGAACAGGTGGTGGCTCTGATGGAAAACAATATCTATGAGTGTTACAGCGAGGCCTGATGCAGAAGAGAGACTGGGAGCTTCGGCCAGGGGGACGGCACGTGGGCCTCTGCTTGGTTCTTCCCCACACCTCTCACTTGGGCTGGGAACTGACAGAGGAGCCTGCTGGGCTAGGAGGAGGGGACACTGGCCTCTTAGTGCCCAGCTGCAGAGCTCTCGGCCTTGTCCCCTGGGGCATCTCTGTCCGCTCCACCTGCCCAAGACCCAACTCTGGGATGAAGGCCTTGAATATCGATCGCTGCCAGTCCCCGATAAGACTTTCTCTGCCAACCAGGCCAGCCTGGACCATGCCTGCCTGTTCAGTGTTTCAGGCTGCTCAGCACACATTGGGAGAGGTGGCCATAGCCCAGAATACTACCTCATCCACCTGGCAGAGGGGATTTCTGCTTCAGCCACCAAGCAATTGTCTATGTCCCTCATCCAGAGGGGGCCCTGGCCACCAACAGTTCCAAGCGGGGTCAGCTGTTAGCTGTCCCGTTGGCCAGCGGCAGCATGGGCAGAGCCCATTGCCCACAGAACGGTGGAGAGAGGGGGACAGGCTGGGGGTTCCTGGTCCCTGGGAAAGGGAGGAAGGCGAGGATGCAGGGCTGTAGCTGGACTACTCAGTGTTCCTGGGAGTGTTTCTAAAGAGCACCACTTCTTTTGTTTTTTGTTTTTTAAGAAAAAAAAAAAACCTTTTATATATTAAAACAAAAACTTATGCACCAACTGTGAATAGCTGCCGCTTGTGCAGATCCCCAGGGGCTCCTGGTGACACACTGGAAATGACTGTTCCAGGGGACAGAAAATACTCATCTGTCCCCAGCACAGCCCCCCCCCCCAGCTGTTGGGACTGGCTCATAGCCCAAGGGGGCTGGGCTGGAGGGGAAGGCTGGGACTCTCTGGAACATTCTTTATAATAAAAGCCTGCCGGGAAAACCTACTATGGGCTTCAGCCTTTGTCCTGAGATGGCCGAGGAGGGGAGATGGGGCTGTCTCTTCATCCCGTCTGTGGCAGAAAGGAAGTGCAGAGCCTGACCTGACACCCTGCCTCGGCCACGGCCTAAGAGTAAGACCTCTCCCTATGTCTGCCAGGAGTTTGCAGCTACACCCTGTGGACACACATCGCCATGGACAGCCCTGACACCTAGGAGGATATCAGCACCTCATGTACTCCCAAGTGGGTGCCCCTCACACTTGTGCTGTGTGGAGCATGGGGCCCAGAGCCCTGTGCTGTCCTAAGCATACACTCTCCACTGAGCCACACCCAGCCCCCACACCCTTGTCTTTATTCAAACATAAGAGAAGCAGACATCTTGTCCTCATTTTACAGACAGTGTCAAGAGGACTAAAGGGGTTCAAGAGGTCACAGCCATGTAGGGCAAAATGGGGACCAGACAGCTGGGTCCCCTTCTCTCAGCCCAAGCTCCTCCAGGCGAGTCTCCACCTCCAAACTGACCATAGTCACACCCCCACATCTTTCATCTACTCTTAGGACATACACCCCATGTTTCAGACAAGGAAACTCGGTTTCTCCGAGGCCAGCTATGGCCTGCACCCTTCTCACGGCAGAGTCAGCACCTGACCACGGCACAGCTGACCTGGAGTGACACCCACTGTCCTGCCTGGGGCCCCAGTTTCTCAAGGCTGAATCTGTGAGGTTCCCCCCAGAAGCAGGATGTGGCAGAGCCAGCCTGAATGGTGGCCATTCACATGCGTCCCCTCAAGAAGGAAAGTCCCCATCGTGCTGGCCAAAAGCGAGCCAGGACCAAAATTCCCAACAACAAAATCCAAGGCCCAACCTAGAATTCACCAGCTCAAAAAAAAAAAAAAAAAAAAAAAAAAAAAAAAACATTTTTTTTAAAAAAAAAAAAAAAAAAAAAAAAAAAAAAATAGCTTTCTCCTGTGCGGGCCGCGGGCAGGCGGAGAGACCATCTTTATCTCTCAGATCTCTATTGCTGAGGCTTAGTGAGGAGCAGATTTGCTAATTTCAATTATTGGCAGATTTGATGGTTTGAATTTTTTTTCCTCGATGAGGTGTGACTCCAGAATGGATTCACAAAACCCTGAAAAATCCAACTGCAGAAATAGCCCGAGAGAATAAAAGCCTCGCATGCTTGTGGGGACACTCGCACAAGGTGCCCACCACACACAAGGCCAGGGCACCTTTGCTGTAGTGGATCCAGGAGTAAAGATGAATCAGTCCACCCTCCATTCTAAAACCTGACTTTTCCCTTGCATAACAGTATGTCAGGAACATCTTTCTAAGTCATTAAGTATTCCACAGTCTGGCTACACGTCTCATTAACACACAGCGCCTCACTGACATTCAGAAGGGAGTCTATGCGTAAATCTAGTTTCCAGGGTCACTAGCATTGCCAGGTAGGCAACCCCCATGAACGGCAGTCCTTGCGTGGGGCCCCAAAGACATGCCTGGCAGCCATGGATACCCAGGCAAGGACCTGGCTAGAGCATCCTCAAGCTAAGAATGCAAAGTGGGAGAAACCGACGCAGCTGAGAGCTGATCTCCCAAGTTTCTAAGACGAGGTCTATCCCCGCCCTGTCATGGGGCAGGGCTGATGGCTCCCTAGCTCCAAGAGGCAAGAGGCTATAGACTCTTCCCCAGCCTCACCATGCAGGAACAGAGGCAAAAGCCGAGCCTCTACTTGAGAAATGCCAGCTTGCCATCTGCTGGGTGCCCCTTGGGGCCTGCTGACAGGCACATTATAGATACCCCAGGGAGCCAGAACTAGACATGGCTTCCTATGGGACTCTGGAGAGAAGCTGTGGACAGCATAGAAGCTTGGGCCCCATACTGGTCCCTTCCCAAGCATCCTGCCCCCCTACTGAGAATGCCCCTCAGATGCACCCACCCTTTCGGCCTTGGCAGAGTACGAACCACACCAAGCAGACCCAGAACTATGGACTTACCTTTGACCTCTTTCTCCATCGGGCTACCACCAAGCCTCCCCTCATCTGTGCTATGCTACAGGGGAGCTCTGGCGGCTCCGTCTGTCTGCCATGCTCCCGGGGCCCCTCCCTCCTCCTGCTCTTTGATCTTTCCTTACAACCGTGACAGTCAACCCAGAGAGCCCATCCTTTGTGAGGCCCGCCCTTCATGGTGGAGTGCCTGCCAGCAGCCCCATCCTGTGAGTTCGGTCACATCATTCCAATGTTCAGGTGCCAAGAGCAGCACAAGCAATTTGCTTAGGCATTTGTCATGGGTACATTGTCCCTTTCCAGCCGGTGTCAACAGGGAGAGTTGGAAGGTAGTGACCGGAAGCTCAGCAGGACTGAACTGGATGCCTTGGCTCTCCATGGGTGGTATGAGCTTCCTTACAGCATGAGGGATGTCTATGAAAATACAGGAACCTCCAAAAGTGTACACACGCCTGTGTGTTGTGTAGGTACACTTAACCTATTCGTGCATGTGTGGAGTCCGGAGGTTGACACGGGTGGCTTCCTTCCTTGATCACTTCTCCCCCTCGTTTGCATCACAGAAGGCACACATATGGGGGTTGCATGTGCAGGCCCAAGGTTGATGTTAAGAATCATCAATAGCTTTCTCCTTATTCACCAAGGCAGTCTTAGTCAAATGCAGAGCTTCTGATAGGAGTCTTTTTAACCAGCCTGCTCTGAGGGTCCCATCCAAGTTAAGGTTTCTATTGCTGTGATGAAACACCATGACCAAAAGCAACTTGGGGGGAAAGGATGGATTTCAGCTCACAGCTTTATGGTTTTATCACTGAAGGAAGTCAGGACAGGAACTGAAGCAGAAGCCATGGAGGGAACCTGCTTATCGCCTTGCTCAGTCTGCTTTCTTATACAACCTAAGACCACTAGCCCGGGAGTGCTGTCCTCAGAGATCTGGGCCCAACCCCCCATAGCAATCAATCAAGGAAATTCCCCACAGGCAAATCTGGTAGGGATGTTCTCTCAACTGCGTTTTCTCCTCAGATGACTCTAGCTTGACCAAAGCTAAAAACTACAAGCCAGGACACAGTCTCCACCTGCTGAGGCTGAAATTAATGCGGTGCACAACACTCACTTGGCACTTATGTGGTTCTGGGGGGACAAACTCTGGTCTCATACACAGCAAGTGCTTTTGCTGTAACCACTGAACCACCGTTTTTGGTTTTTTTTTTCTTTTGAGACCTTTGACTCTTTCACCTGTAGCTTTCTGTCTTAGCCTAGGTTCTCTGGGTAGTGAGCCCTGGGGATCGATCCTCCTGCCTCCACCACCTGACACTGGGGTTATACACATGCACCACCGCACCCAGCTTTTTATGCAAGCGGTAGGGATTTGAACTCTAGTCCTCATGTTTATGTAGCCAACACTTTACCCACTGAGCCATCCTGCCTCCTCTGAAGCTCAAGTCTCAGATTTGTCCTGACATTGCCACTGCCCTCTGGTCAAGCAACACAGAGCTCAGACTCGGGATGAGGGGACAACTCCACCTATCCACGAGAAGTGTTTCCGATGATTTTAAAGCAGTGCAGACTTTGTCCCCGTGACTTGTCTCACTCATATCCCGGCCCTAGGGCCACTGGTGGATTACCAACTTGACCAGATTTGGAATTGCCTAGGGACACCCCACCAGTTGTGTCTATGAGGCCATTTCCTTCTAGAGATGTTTACGTGGGAAGACCAGAATTTTGGTGGAACCATCTTGTGGGCTGGAGTTCCACATGGAGTCCAAGAGGAGCAAGAGTTGAGCCACGTGCCACCACCCGTTCATTTCTCTGCTACCTGACAAAAGTCAGCCAGCAGCTCACACTCCCACTGCTGGGCCTTTGCTGCCATGATGGACCATGAGCTAAAAGTAAAGCCCCTCCCATGCTAACTCTCAGCTGTCCAGTACTGTATCATAGCAGCGTGGACAGTAACCAATACAGGTCCTTTGTGCCCTCCCCTTCTCTTGCTGAATACGATTCCATCCAGACTTGGGGGTCCTGCTCAGCGGCCCTCCCCTATCTAAAATTGCACCAAGGGCTGGCAAGATGGCTCACTGGACAAAGGTGCTTGCTGCCAACTTGATACCCCAAATTCCATTGGGATTCACAAAGTGGAAGGAGAGGACCCCCTTCAAATTGTCATCTGACCTCCATACATACACCATGACACAGGTACAGGTATACATTCTAAACTACAGTTGCAGCCAGCACGGTGTTCCTTGGCAGACAATATGCTGGTCCCCCAAGCTGTAGTCTGTCTGCCTCTCTGGGCTGAGACCTGATGGTTAGGCTCAGGAAGCTTACCCTCTCTGGCCCCTCAGGTCCTCCATCCCGCCATCCCTCCATCCCTCCTGCAGGCTTTGTAAAGACATCAACTACACCACAGCCTGCACTGCTCCCTGGCTGCCAACTGCTCAAAACCCACCTCTGCCTTCCTGTCCCACGGTCCAGTGTCCAACGTACCAGTGTGTGAATACAAAGTCTTTATTGATAAATAAGTTATGATTAAACATTGTGACGGTTTGTTAGCAGATAAAAGCTTCAGAATCGCCATCTCCCGGGCCCTGGCTACTAGCCTCAGGCTACTTGTTGGGAGCCTTGGAGGAGGTCCTGGGGAGTCTCAGGGGTCTTTGCCTTCCTGACCCTAGGTGTGGGTTGTGCTTTGTGTCCTATGTCCTGGGAGGGAGTGGGCACTTTGGTCTCCTGTACTGTCTTGGTCCCCTGAACGACTGTCTCAGTGTGGGCCGTGTCTGCCATCTTCCTTTTGTCGAGGGAAGCAACGCTATTCTGGACCTATAAAAAAAAGCAAGCCCGGTGGTGGGGAGATAGCTCAGCCAGCAGAGCACTCACCTCACAAGCACAAAGGCACAGGCTTCCTCCCCAGAGGACGCGAGACACAGCGGGCATCAGACACCTACCCACCTTGCTGGCCGGGGGCTTCGATTTCTCACGCACATCTTTGGTTTTCCCATGGGCATCTGCTTCTGTAAGATGAGGGAGTAATAAGAGACAAAGGGTCTACAGGCTCTAGAGTTTTCAGTCTGCCTAGATCCCAGGTTGTCACCTGGACAGACACCTGAAGGCCATGTGACCTGGGTCAGCTGTTTTACCCCTGAGTCTCAGGCCCCCGCAAATCAGATGTCTCTTTACACAACATGGGAACATCAGCTTGGTTGCCTACCTGCCAATGGTAGTACTTTAATGTTTATTATGATGTATATGTATATGTATATGATTTTTTTCAGGAGGGTAGAGTTGTTTGAGACCGAGTCTCATGTGACCCAGACTGATTTCAAGCTCTATATAAATGTAAAGATGTTGCCTTGAACTTCTGGTCTTCCTGCCTCTCATCCCCAAGTGCTTAGGATTATGGGTGTGCACCAGCTTCCTTGGTTGTCTTAAAACCATCACTCGAGGCTCCCCACCAGAGTCCTCTCACGGCTACTCACTGCCCCAGGATGAGCCCAGACTCTCCTCTTTGCAAAACCCCCTTGGATTTCTTCTGACCTCCCAGACAGAGACAGACCCCTGGCAGCCTTTCTGCTCAGATGCATGGGAGATGCCTACTCCAAGAAGCCTTTCCTGGTCCTGTCTCAAGGCAGCTACGGGTTCTCCATTCCTCTATCCAGGTCTAGCACTCAAGGCCCACTTCCTAGGGAGGGAAGCCCCTCCCACTCTACCCAGGTGGCTGTTGGGGACCCCCTGTCCTTGCCACCCGTCCACACACCTACCTTGCCTGCTCCCACTGTGTTTGACCTTCTGGCCTCCGTTGGCAGTCAGAGGGGCCCCTGCTTTGTCTTGTTTTAGGGGGCCCTTTCTGACCTCTTTCGGTTTAGCCTTGGCTTTCTTAGGGGCAAACTCCAGTGTGGCTGCCATGCAAGGGTGAGCCCTCCTCTTCTGCCCTTTCTCCATCGTGGCCTTGCCAACTTGGTCTTTTTTCAGCAATCCAGATTTCTTGGGGCCTGTCTTCTTGGCACCTGCAGCTCCCCTGCCGGCTTTTGTGGCACAAGCTTTCTTTGTCTTGGGCTTCGGAACTAGCTAAAGACAGAGTACAGGGTTGGGGTGAGAACAGAAGCTCTGGATATCTCTATACCCCAGACAGGACACCAAAGGGGCCATGCTCTCAACACCAGGGTTAAGAGGAGAGGAAAGAGGAGACATATCCTCCCCTGGGGTCCTCGTTGCATTTCACCTGGTGTTAGTCTCTTGTCTTCCTGAAGTGCCCTGCCACTCACTCCTAAGGATCTGTACCTGCCCTCTGCCTATCACCCACTTAGCCTCAAGCCTCACTCTGCCCCTGCTCCCTGAAGTCCCACCTCTTCTCAATGTCTCCAAGAACATAGGCTGAGGGGAGAGATGACCGATTTCCCAGCTTTCTGCAGGTCTGTAATTTGAGGCTCTATTGAGCCACCTGCTCCTCCCCTCCCACTCCAACTAGGTCCCAGTAGTGTCCCCTAGGCCCTAGCAGAGCTCCCCAGTATTGGGACTTCTTGAGATGGGCACCCCAGTAACCACAGGCACATGAGGTTAGTAGAGACTGCCCCCGCAGTGCCCTCCCCAGAAGCTGTGGGTCTGTGGCTATGTGGTAGACACAGGCAAGAAGCCACACACACAGACCCTGATACTGTGCAGGCTCCCCACACGGCACAATATGGGTCAGCAGAGGGCTGTGGAGGGAGATGTGGGCTGTGGCAAGAAGCAGTATGTACTAAGGGTCCGATGTCTGAACCTTGCACCAAGGCCTCCCCGTCCTTGGCTGTGGCTCACTTTGAAGCTGCCAGTGGCACCCTTGGCCTTGGAGTGAGCAGGCCTGGTGAGGAGGCCCCGACGAACACCAGTTTCCAGAGCCTGCTTCAACAGGTACTTGAAGCGGGTGGTGTCCACTGTGGGGTACTTGTGTTGGATGTAGACCTTGATGGCCACAACTGAAGTGCCCTGGCGCTTCTCCCTGGCCCTTAGAGCCTCTAGCACCATGCGTAGCATTGTTGGGTTCCGTTGGCCTGCTGCGATTCCGCGGCAATGTGGACCTGTGGGATAGACAGAAGGACATCACCCAGACTGCTCTCTGCCCCGGTCAAGGCCTGCTTTGGTGGGGCAGAGCACATGCATTGAGACCCAGCTTCCTGTGAGCATCACTGGCTGCTAGTCTGCAAGCCTTACACAGACCGCAGTCCCTACAGGGCTCATCAGGGTCCCTCCTTTTGAAGGATATTCTCTTGGAGAGGCAATCCCGGGTAGGTGAGCCGCCCGAGGGTATCTACAGCTGTAGCTGTATTGTACTCAAAGAAGTAAATCAGGGAGCTCTCAGCGAGGGCCATGTTGGCTTCTCTTATTCTTATACACACACACACACACACACACACACACACACAAACACACGTCACCTTGAAGAAGGCACCAAAGACCCTGGGACAGAAACACTGAGAAAGCAACATCTCTGCCAAATGCCACAGGGCCCTGTTCAGACTCAGGAAATCCGGGCGTACCGGTTACCCCAGGACTCCCAGACACAGGGGTGGAAAGACTTATTTCCAGACCAGCCTGGGGCTACAGAACGAGGTGGTACCTCAAAAATAGGATATACACAAACTCAAAATCCAACTGGACAAAGAATAGCCAAATATTTATAGACGCTGGGAAGAAAAGGCAGCACTGAAGTCTTGTTTGTTTGTTTGTTGTGCTGCTTATGAGCCAACCCAAGGCTTGGTGCACGCATGCCAACCAAGGGTTCTAGCACTGAGCTGGACCCCAGGCCTGACAGCCCTTTCTTAAAGGTTCAGCTCTTTGGAAATCAACCCTGGACTATTTTCAGCTGAAATGCTGGGCCTGGCACGTGTCTGAGATAAGCCGGTGGGTAAGCAAAAAGCAACCACAGCCGAGGATGGCCTCGCCTGATGGGCACAGGGGAGGGGCTCAGCTGCTCCGGGCCCGATTTCCTCTCAGTCTCAGAAGGTTTCCTAACAAGATATTAGCATCATCTGTGGGTCCTAGACTTTGTAGATATAAAATCTGTGTCCACAGCTGGAAAGAAAGTAGAAGTGAAACTCTCTGGGGAGCAAAGGAGTGAGGAGGGGGAGGGGAGGAGGACTGGGAGGAAGATGCTCACACATTACATTATATGCTTGCGTGGAAAAGGCCTCATGTGCAGAGTTAGAAAAGTGAAAATAAAGGGAACCTTACTGTGTAGCTCTCACTAGCCTGGAATTCACTCTGTGGACCAGGTTGGCCCTGAACTCAAGAGCTCCCCCTGTCTCTACCTCTCAAGTGTGAGTCATCATGCTCAGTCCAACATGTTTAAAATAAACTTATTTGGGGAAAAGCAAAAGTAAAAACAGTCACATTCCTAGATTCAGGCCCCCCCAGAAGTGAGACCGCAAGCAAGGGCACAAGGAGGGTGAAGAAGCCTGGTGTGCTAAGCGTGCCCGACTGAGACCCTGGGCTCCATCCCCAGCCCCGCCAGCCGTGTGCGCGAGCTGTTCTTCCCAACAGCCTAAATGCCCGTGACCACACACGATACACTCACACAATGGAATACTACTTGGCCATAAAGGACTGAAATGCAAGAGGTTACCACATAGAGTGCTTCTAAGTATAAGCAAGCACAAAAAAAAAAAAAAAAAAAAAAAAAAAAGCCAGTCACAACTGTATGAAATGGCGAGGGCCCACAGACACAGGTGGAGTGAAGCTGGGGAGTGACTGTTAATAGCACGAGTCAGCTTTTCTTCTCAGGATTCTCAGGATAGGATTCAATTCTGAAACAGATTGTGGCGCTGGGCACACGTGATAACATACTAAAGGTCGCTGCACGGTGAACTTGGGGGGGTGCAATGGGGTATTTTGAGATGGGCCGTCGCTTTTGAAAAGCAGCAAGAAAGAGGAGGATTTGGGGGAGAGAAACGGAGAACCTGTCGGCCACAGGTGCGTGACTTAAACTCAGAGTGATGCTGTCAGAATTATTTGCAAAATTCAGACTCAAAAGTTAAGTTTAGAAGTAGAAAGAAAAGGCCCTAGGCTGGAGAGATGGACCAGTGGTTAGGAACACTGGGTGCTTTTCCAGAGGACCAGGGTTCAATTCCCATGACCCACATGGCAGCTCACAGCTGTCTGAACTCCAGTTCTCTGAAATTCTAGTTCCATTGGGTCCAACACCCCCACATACAGACATACGTGCAGGCAAAACACCAATGCATGTAAAAGAAAAAAGAAAGAGCCATACGAAATGATGAGCCATACGAAATGACAAGCCACGAGCCTGAGCAAGTCCTGTAGCAGGGCCACGGCAGCCTGCACCTGCCTGAAGTCTTCACTGTGAGTCCCAGACCAGGAAATGGGCCCATCCAGCTTCATTCCCCACCAGGACTAGGTCTCCTCTTCCAATCCGAGTGAGCGGTGGGAACCAGCCTTAAGCAGCACGCACCTTCTCAGCGGCTGTCTCCAGGTTTCCAGGGACCTTGGCCTAGACTCAGAATTCCACTCTCTTGCTTACCTGGCTTGTCAGCCCCACGGAGCCCACACGATCCAGAAGGGGATGTGTCCCTGGAGGGCAAAGAGGAGGAAGAGGAAGAAACACTGGAGACACTCCCAGGAGCCATGACACAGGCGGCGGCAGGCCAGGCCAGTACTCGCTCAGGTGGCAGCCTCCAGACCTCCTGCCTTAAATACCTCTCAGCGGAATTTAACCAATGACCAACAGGCCTAGCACCTGAGCAGCCGAAAGCTACCAATCGGGCCTCGAGGATAAGACTCACTCTAAACACAGCACCCACCTCAACCCTGTGGGACCTGAGGCCACGGGAGAAGTAAGGAGGCAGCGTCACTGTGTCCTACCTAGCTGACAGAGCTGACATCCAACGGGAGACAACTGAGTTGGGGGGATGCTCACAAAGGCCCCCTAATCCACAAGGGCAGGAGTCTGTCTACCCTGTTTCAGACTGCTGCTAGCCTCAGTTTTCCACAAAGTAGGAATTGTGCCCAAGGGAGGGAGCGTTTGGAAGGAGCGAGCCAGGCTGGCTCCCAGATCTCTTCCTTCTGTGTCATTTTGATGTTTTAGATTATACTGCAGTTTGAGATGCAGGGGAAGGTGTGTCAGGGTCTTTATATGGCCTTGGCTGATGGTCACTGTCTTCAGTATCCTTGGCATTCAAAGACACACTGGGACAAACCTAAGTTGCTGTTTTCCATCACACTACCCAACACTGGAACTGGCTAGGGTGAGGGAACCAGCCGGTTGCCCCACCCCTACCCCCCAACAGGGTTATGACTTGGGAAGGGATCCCCCCGAGCCTGGCCATTCCGCTTGTTTCCTAGGAAGGGTTGAATCATCAAGATGAAAGACAGAAGTGACTTCACAGGAAGCCACATGGGTCTGAGTAAATTACTCCATCACTGTAAAACATGCTACAGCATATATGACCGGGTCTGATAAAGACCCAGTGGCTTGTTCTTGTTCCCACACTAGGGAAACTGAGGCAGGAGGCTAGGGCGTTTGGGGCTAGCCTAGACTGCAAACCCCTGACTCAAAAAAAGAGTCAAACCAAAAGGAAACCAAAATAGGACAGATTAACAACAAGCTGAACCTCTCTCTGCTGGCTGAATGTCAAAATTGCTTATGAAATACGAGACAAGCATTTCTCATAATGATTGTATGGGAATCACACAGATGCTGGGAGAGCTGACAGGCCAGCCACCTTAGAGGCAACTCAACATTTTATGGAGCAAAGATGGACTTGCTCCATGGCTCAGCCACCCTCCCTAGGGAGAAACAGTGGAACTAACAGGAACTTTGCCCCAATATCAGCAACAGTTCAAGGCAAACTAAAAACTTGTCAGGATCTGAACAGGCTCAGTCAATTGTTGCCTGTTGACAGGGAGATAGGACACAGCTGTGAGAATGGGGAGGCCAGCGCTGACACAGGCCTCCCTCCCTCCTGTAGGTAAGGTTTGCTCAGGAGTGCCGCACTTACTGTAATGCATGGCCTTGCAGGGCCCTGACTCAGGTCTACCAGGACTCACACCAGTGGTCACAGCAACTGCTTTGGGAAAGGTGGAGCTGGAGGATGCCCTACAGGAGACTTACAAGCTTCTCCCCTCTGTGTGTGTGTGAGATTCCTCTATTTTCTAGAATTTTCCCAGAGAACTCACCATCCATCGTAGGTCTGGTTTGAGAACAGCTGTGGCCCTCAAAGTTCTTTGCAGTGAAACAGACCCCACTCCACTTCTAGAATCTCCCGTGGCTCCCAACTTCCTTTGGGGAAAAGTTTGGGATTTTCCATCTGGCTCATGGTGCTCTCCCCTCCCTTGAATTCCACAATTCAACCACACCGCAGGTAGGACTCGGAGTTGTGGCTCCATGGTTGAATGAGGGCTTAGCATCTCTGAGATTCTGGGTTCAACTTTCAGTACTTTTTAAAAACTTTCAACTTTTTAAAAACTCACACCATGTGGCCTTGGAATGAACTATAGCTAAAACCAAGATGTCACCTTTTTTTTTTTTTTTTTTTT
>NC_034591.1:131609795-131639735 GCF_900095145.1 Mus pahari | reverse complement strand
CCCGAGTGCTGGGATTAAAGGCGTGCGCCACCACTGCCTGGCAGGATGTCACACTTTTCTGCTTCTGTGTCAAATTAATGTACAATGGTCCAGAGTTCCCATCTCTGCCCATATCTATACACACATTCAATGAGGCTCTGTTGATCTCAAGTCTTAGATCTGTGGTAGCCCTGTGCTGTGAGCTACCACAGGAATGGTGCTGTCGTGATCCCATTGTCACGGGAGCAAGCCCTGGCTAGCGTGTTGGATGCTGAGACCCATGGTCCAGTCACTCGTCACCCAGCCAGCATCCAGGCAAACAACTGGTCATCAGCTAGTCCTTCACTTGGCCATGGTTGCTGAAGCAGCCTAGCAGAGCTGGTCCAGGCTGGACCAGTCAGCAGCATTGCCTAGCTGGTCCCTGGAGCTAGAAGTGACTGTGGTTTATTGTTTTAAACTGTAAATTCTAGGAGTGTGTGTCACACAGCACAAGGTTGCTACTCCACCAGGCCAAGAAAGCCTTCAGACCCTACCTACCATCTCTGGAGTATGTCTTTCTCTCTCACGTAGGTAAGGTTTGCTCAGGAATGCAACAGCACCGCCTTACAGGTCCCTGAATCTCGAGCTGTGTGGTGGATCAAGGCTGTCTCTGGCACCCAGCTCAACACTAGCACACAGTAGGCCTTCCAGACTTGTTGTGGTGCTATGGCTCCAAGGATTGACCAGAGACCTGCAAATGCCCAGTGCTAGACGGAGAAGAAGCTCCAGGAGGCAAAGAGGCAAACGGGAGCTGGCACACACAGGGGCCGCAATTTTGATCCATTTGTGGGGCGTTTCCAAGAACTGAGAAACGCAGAGACTCTGTGGTGTAAACATTCCCACGAGCTTTGCTGAAACCCTGCTCCTAGGCTGTGCCAGGATGGAGTTTTGTGTTGGGAAGGGAGTTTGGGAAAAACTCAAGAGATCTAAAAATTCTCCGAGGGGTTTGCCACTTGACAGGGAGATGATAGCAAGTTAGGGAAGTGCTGGCAGAAGCGTGCCCTCTGCCAGCCTCCTGACTTCTCTGTGGGACCGGGCAGGGGTGAGGAGATGCTGCCTTCCTTCTGGAAACTTCTCCTTCCACCCTAGGACATGCTCCATTTTCAGAGATAAATGTCCCGAACTCTGAGATGGTCAGAGGATCTCTGCTTTGTACGGTGCCAGCTCCTGTGCCATCAGGACATTGGGACACTGATTTCCTAGTCAGTGCATCAGGGTGGAGTGAAATGGCAGCCACAGGCATGCCTGTATAAATACAATTGTATAGATCAGCATCTTCGTCACTTTACACATGAAGAGGCTGAAGTCCAGAAGTGTGGCTCACCCCACTCTCAGACCCTAGGCTGCATCCTGAAGCCCTCTGTACTAAGGATAAGTGTGGTAATCCCCAAATAGCCATTTTCTCTTGCAGTCAGCCTTCCCTTCAGAACTTCTTTAAGTCGCCCTGGCTGGTGAGAACCCAACTGTCGAAGTAGCCCTGGGCGAGCCAGACCCCGTTTCTTCTTTGACTTAGGGCCCATTTCGTGATCCAACAAGACTGTTGCAGCTCCAGTCACTATGATCACATTCCAGCCAACAAGGAAAGCAGAGGAAAGTGCTGGGCCCTTCTGGTCTCTGAAATTCACAGCCCAGAGTCGCATGCTTCTGAGCCATCCCGGAGGAGAAGGCAAGAGTGGAAAGCGGTCAGGTGCTCAGTTAGAACTTCCTCCGCCCCGCCCCGCCCCGCCCCAACCCCGCCCCCACCCAGGCCCGCCCCACCCCACCCCCACTCCCAACCCCCTACCCCTATCCCCTACCCCTGCTCGCTCGGGCTGCTCTTCCTCCTTCCCTGGGTCCTCATCAAGCTCTTCTCTGCACCTGCCCCTCCCCCACCGGGGCTGCTGCCGCTGAACCCTGGCCTCATCCCTGGGCAGGGCAGCCTCCGGCACTGAACAGCTGCTGTCTGAAGTGCCATCCATACTGATGTCTTCTTGATTCTTCAGACACTATTTCTTAGGTTCTGGGTCACAGGTCCACACAGGGCACTGGGGGGCGGGGGGAAGGTGATAGAAACTTTGGGAACAGTAAAAGTTTCTGAACATACAACGATCAAGAAGTAATTCAAGGGGAGGCAAGATGGCTCATGGGAAAGCCTTTTGCTGGCAACCGGATGAGCCAAGTTCCATCCCCCGGACCCGTGTGGCAGAAGGGAGCTTGACTTCCAAAAGCTGCCCTCTGCTGTCCACATTCACACTACGGCATGCCTGTGTTCCCTCTCCTCTGATAGGTGCAATAAACAAAATGTAATATAATTTTTTTACATCAATTCAAAATCAAACAACGAACCTGAGGTGTTTGGGACAGTGCTCACCGGTGTTGAGTCATGTGACTCCACAAAGTCTTGGTTCTGCGCATACTTGTGCACTTCAGACTGCCCATGCCTTCGTACCACACAGTGCCAACAAACTGTCTGAAGTGCAGCTTAGATTCCAGACTGCTGGTTGTTGTGAACTACAGTATTTGGTTTGATTGGCTGATTTGGTTGTATGTACAAAGTTTTCTGCATTACTAGAACAATTAAGAGTTGAATTGTAGAAAACAAAGACTTTCAACATTTTCTTACCATCACTCCTCAGCGTGTAAGGATTAAATGAGTGAATTTTGAGGTTGCATTGTGTTAGAATGTTTGATCTTTAAAACTGCTGTTTGAATAGCTGACTTGAGTTTCAGGTGGAAGTCATTTGCTTTGGAGCTGGGTGACCTCTTAATTAGGATCACTTGCTAAGCGAGGATGAGGACCTGAGTCTGGGGCCCCATCCCCCATGGAAAAGCTGGGTGTGGCCACATCTGTGACCTCAGCTTCTCCACTCTCATATACACAGGTGATAGCACCTCCATATATACATGGACACACAGGCGTATGCACATGTGCATGCATACACGCATACCACACACACACACACACACACACACACTGTTCAGTGAATTTTGGATTAGGATAATGAAACAACTTCCAACAATTTCTGAAATAGCCTAGACATACTTCTTAATGTTATGCTATGTATTTATGCGAAGAGGCATTCTCAGCATCAATGATTATAAAATCAAAATACCAGCTCTAAAGAACATTGTATATGCTGTGTCCTACATCATTAAATATTCAGCTAAGATCATTCCTTGTGAAAAAGCAAGCAGATCCATCTCATTAGAATGCAAATTTATTTTCATCTTTAATCAATTGTAAAATTGCATATATATCAAAGACTTCCTTCACATTAGGTTTCTTTATGATTATCAGTAGGTGTTTGACCTGTGCTCCTATTTAATTCCCTATATATCTGGGGTCACACTCACTGTTCTCAGAGGTAAAGCGACCATAGGTGGAAACAAGTACAGAAATAAACCCTCCACCAGCTAAGATGTCTCTCATTTTCAGCTCAGAGCCATGGCCTGTGTAGTCTAGGGACTTAACCTGGGACTGGCACTGTGTTTCTCCGAGGCACCCCAGGTTACCTGATACCCCAGGTGTCTCTTTATTGGGGTGACAGCCCTATCTGACCTGCGATTGACTGAGTGTGTTGTATGCTCCACAAATACCGCTTGCTTGGAGCCTGGCAGGTGACCCTGTGGGAACTCCAGATCCCAGCTCACAGCAAGAGTCTTCTGTCTACACTCACAGTGACTGTTGAGGGAGGCTGACAAGAGCATTCTGGTTCTAAAGGGGTATTTTTCCTGGGCAGGAGAAGGCAGGAGTAAAGATGACACCCCACAGGACAAGTGACCTGGGCAGAGGAGTGAGGTAGGTCAAGGCCAGGCAGCTAAAGTAGCCTTCCAACAGGCACTCCTGCCCATAAAGCATGAGAGACAACCAGAGGTATGGCAATCATGGAATTCCCTTCATCCATGACACCCCGGAGCCTTGTCTAGCACATCCCAGTCCCCACCCCTCAGGGCTGGTCCTGATCCTGTTCCCCTGGTTTCTTTTGGGGAACACATCCTACAGACTCCTTAACTATGTGGAGTCAACTTTATCTTGTAGTGTAGGAACACATTACAAGTGGGGGAGCCCTATATCAGACATAGTGGTTGGCTTAGAGGTGATCAGGTAACCCAGGTCTAACTAATCAGAAGATGAATCTCCATCTCAGGCCTGTTGATTGACTTAGAGGTAAACAAGTGACTCAGCCCTGGCTAATCAAATTAATCTCTGTCTTAGACATGATTGGCTTAAGGATAATCATTTAACCTAGGTCTGCCCAATAAGAATCTGACCTGTCACCACAATTATAAAGGGAAGGAAAGCCCCTTTCTGGAGGGATTTCTGGCCCTGGGACTGCTGCAGACAACTCTGCCACCTCTGAAGATAGGCCTGTGAGTAAAGTCAACACAGAAGAGAGACACAAAGGGTCACAGGTCTGAGCTTCTAATCTAGCCAGCCTGAAGTGGAGGGGAGTGGGATTTCATGCCTATAAGCCAATAGTCAGCCTCTGTTTCAGCAATTGGGGTGAATTTCTTCTCACTTGTGACCAAATGGAACCTCATCACTGATGGAGAGAGCAAGCAAATAACCCATTGCTGGCACTTGCCCTTGCCCAACATAGCACCAAAGGGCTTTCATCCCAGACCCTGGCACCCTTTCCTTCTTGGAAGATGGTGTCACTCCACATCTGAGGCTCCATCCCATTCTTTTGCTAAATGACAGTATCCTAGTAAGGGCAGCCCTGAGCTAAGGTCTAGAATACCAGAGTGTACCAATGTCTTCAGCATGCCAGGAAGTAGGCTGGCCACATAAGCCCCTTAAATCTCATATAATCCCCTCAAGGGCAGGTCTGAAATCCTCTTTGCAGATACAGAGACTTACAGAGGTCACCATGTCTCTATACTGCTCAGATTGGGTTTTTAAAAATGATGGAGCTGCTCTATCACATTCCCCGGGGACTCTGAACTGTTTGTCCCCACACAGTCTTGTCTTCCATTGCCAGGGGTCAGGGAAGCTTCCCAGTTTCCATCCATTTTGAAAGAGCTTGAGAGCAACAGACCACCACTGCCACCAAGTGTAGGAGCTGAGCTTTTAATGCCTCTGTTCCCATGCAGAGTTGGACCTGCTGAGGGCCCAGCTGTGGTTCTATAGAGAAGTGCAGACTGAGGCTGCTCAATTCTGGCACCCCATAGTTCCTGTTTGCCTTAAAGCCAAAACACTCTGGGATAAAGAAAAGACCAAAGGCCAAGGAAAACAGTATATCCAACAAGGGAGCTAGGAACTGGATCCATGAGCATCCTAAGGATGAGGCCTGGTCAGGTCTTGCACTGTGTTTCTGAGCTCTTCAGCACAAGGGTGGCATCAAGGACTCAGCTTCTCCCTGAAGGTGGGCATATTGGCATGGCTTCTAAAACTCCATACTGGCCTGGAACTGTTGCCACTTGGTTGCTGGTGTAGAAGAGCAAATGTATCCAGAAGCCAAGAGGAAGGGCTGGATCTCCACAGGCCAAGGAGGCTGAGGGATATGAGGCAAGGTTTCCATACTGAAGGGAGGACCTAGACCTTGCCTGAGACCCCTGGTCTCAATGCTTTCTTACTCCTAAGAGCTGCAGCTCACGTTGCTGTCACTGTCATTTATCTCTGTAATCCAGCTCTAGCCCTGCACAGGCCTGAAGGCCTGGGTCATTTGCAAACGCCTACTGAGGCTGGGGGAAATACCTTATCTGAGTGCTTGGGCTCTGCCCAATTCCCAAGCAGTCACTTACAAGTAGAGACCATTAGGATGGTTAATTAATTATATTAGTCGGTGTTACTTGTAACATAACTACCAGCTGTGCTTTTTATATACAAAGTGTTTACACACACACACACACACACACACACACACACACACACACACACATGAACACATTCTCTTTCTGTGTCTCCCTCCTTCCCTCTCTCCCTCCCCCCTCCCTCCCCTCATCTCTCTGTCTTTGAAGCAGCCACATTCTGTCGGGGCCGGACATTCTATCTGGGGTGGGGGCAAAGAAAACCAGAGCAGGTATGTAAAACTGCTTATAGATTTTAGCCAGACATGACTGGATCTGCCAGGTTGGGCACCTGAGGACATCCATGTTTCCTTTCATTAATCCCTTCATTCATATATCCATTCAGTCAGTCACTCATTCCTCCCTTCATCCAGCTAGCATTTATTAATCAGCTACTATGTGTTCCATTCTGTCCTAGACACTTAGCCCTAAGCCGGGACACTTGTCATGTTCCTGAAAGACAAGCTGAGGGAGAGGTACAGATCCCGCTGGCCCCCCCGGGAATTGGGGACTCCAGGTTGGGGGGTCTTGGTGGATGGATGTCCTTTGTCAGGCTGTCCCCCTTGAGTGGGGAGCCTCGTTTTGCTTTCATGAATTCATTAAAAACAAAGAAAAGAACACTGAGGGAGCCTGCATGACCTCATTCCAATGGGTGCTGCTCCTGGTGGGGGCTGTGGCTGGGGTGTGTGGGGACAGGAGACTCCTACTGTCAGCCACAGTCTCTGGCCAGGCCTAGGCTGGAGCCACCTGGCTGGTCTCCGTCTTGGAGGCGGTGGCAGAGGCGTCATCATCACCCAGTGGATTCTTGCCACAACACAGCGTGGTGAGCATGCAGTTCCGGAACTGGAAGACAAGAGGCACCAATCAGGATGGGCCCTACCACTCGCCCGGCCTCAGCCTCACCTCCAGCATGTCCCCTGCACTAAGCCTGGCTCCCTGGGGAGCTTGCTAAATGTATGCTGCCAGGTACTCAGATAGCACAGGGGGTTTTGTCAAATGACATTCCATGTGTCCTGTGGGTGTGAAGGGCCTTCTGTGAACGATCTCAATTGATTTGAGAGTTTATGACTTGGCCCTTCCTATACATAGGAAAACAGAAGTCCAGATGGGGAGATATCGGACTCACCCAAGGTCACACAGCCTGAATGGGACAGAACTAGAACTTGAACCCAGAGTCTAGGTCCAGAGACCACATCCTTTTCTGCAGAGAAACTGTGGCTTTTAAAAGTGGCGTAATCCCTAACTTCCTAGAAGTAGCGTTTCTAGCAATTTCCTCAGCTTCACCGTGAGACCATTCTATTCCCAGCCTTGGAACCACTTGGTATTTTCTGGTTGCTTCTTGAGACAGATTCTCATGTAGTCCAGGTTGGCTCCCAAATCACTATAAGGCCAAAGATAGCTTTGAATTTCTAATCTACCTACTTCAGTCTCCTGAATGCTGAGATATAGCAGTGTACTACCACAGCCTGCTTTGGGGACGGGGGGCACACATCCACTGTGTAGCCCAGGCAGACCTGGAGCTCAAGATCCTCCTGCCTCAGTATTAAGATTACAAGCATGCGCTGTTGCACCTGACTTCTAGCCTATTTCTAAAGTAGACTTCCAGAACCGTTTGGTCAGCTGTATATCACAGGAGTGGACGGCAGGTCACCCAGAAAACTCACTCCAAGAGACTGGGGGTTTGCCAGCCTGAGAGCTCACGGGCTGCCAGCAGTCCGAGTGCAATGCCTCCCCTGCCCCATTCTTCCCCTCTTGTTCTCTCCCTCACTCTCCACACGCCCTGCCTCCACCCAGGCACCTGCTTGTTCAACATGATATAGATGACTGGGTTATAGATGGAAGAGCTCTTAGCAAAGAAAGCTGGCAGGGTCATGAAGATGGGGCCGAAGTTGGAGCCCTGGTGGGTGAAGATGTAGAAGGCCACACCGGCGTAGGGAAGCCAGCAGATCAGGAAGAAGATGACCATGATGACAACCATGCGGGTGACTTCCTTCTCTGCCTTCTGAGTGGTGGCTGACTCTTGCTGCTGGGCGGCCGCCTGCAAGGACACAGACCTGTGTCTAGCCCGTGGCGTCCGTACGAACCCTGGCACCCGGCTCTGCCCACCTGGCATGGGGCTGGGGCAGCCCCCGGCTCATACCTCCTTGACTGTGAAGACCAGCTGCCCGTAGCAGAAGAAGATGACGGTCATAGGGATGGTGAAGTGGACCACGAACATGTAGATGACGAAGGATTCGTTGTTGACCTCGGGCTTGAGTGTGTAGTAGTCAATCCCACATGAACACTGCATGCCCTCAGGGATGTACCTGATGGGTCGGATGATAAAACAGAAAGAGAATACAAGCCCAGCCAGATATAAGCATGCATGGCTATTACCTGCTGGCCCCATCAGCTTGTGGGACTTACTGGTCTCCGCCCTTGGACGATTCTTAAGCTCCCTGCTACTTGACCACACAGCTCTCCTCCACCATCCTGCTGCCCTGCCTTCGGTGGTTAAGGGAGTAGGCAGAGGATGCTGGAGAGGGGAGCTGAGGCCTTCCCTGGGAATGCTGCAGTTTGTGCACGTGGGTCTCTTAGTAACAGCAATGCTCTCTACAATAAGGGTGGGCTCGCTGCTGCCATCAGAGCCGTGTGCAGCTTCTAGAAACGAGGATGTTGTGATGATATCTGAGGACGGTGACATTGGGCCATTCTCAGAAACCCAAGTGTCCACTGAGTGTGTCTGTAACGGCCTGCCAAGCCAGGTGGGTGAAGGTGAGGGAAGAGGCCAGTGAGGAGTGAGGGGCTCTGACTCAGAGAGGGCCACTGGGTGGGGCTCCTGGGGTGGGGAGTACATGAGGGCAGAGAATGGAGATCCTCTGAGGCTCTGTGTACCTCATAGCCTGTCCAAACCACTGTCCCCACCCTCTCTTGTCTCATTTAGATGTGGTGGCCTGGAAGCTGGATGGGACCCAGTTCCTGGGGCTACAATGTCACCATGCATGCTGGGAAGGTTCAACCTCTCCAGGGGCTAAGGTCCAAGGTGTGTGTGTGTGTGTGTGTGTGTGTGTGTGTGTGAGAGAGAGAGAGAGAGAGAGAGAGAGAGAGAGAGAGAGAGAGAGAGAGAGAGGCCCATGACAAGAACTCAACAAAAGAGGATTGTGGTTTGGCCTTGGCTTAGCCAAGGATTAGGGACTCGGCCAAGGTGAAGGGTTGGGATATCCAGGGTTCTCCTTGTTATGGGTCTCGGACATGGAATAAGACCGATTGGACCACTGCAGTCCCTCTCTTCTCCCCTGCCTTAGACCTTAGCCTGGGAAAGTCACCAGGATGGTTTTCGGGGGGCAAGACCACGTTACATTATGCCTGGAACCCATCCGAGGGCTCTGTGTCCTCAATGGGAATCCCACAAAGACCTTGCCAGACCCGATACTCAGTGCCATTACCTGGACCAGCCAACGAGTGGGGGAGCAGCACAGGCCAACGCCATGATCCAGGTGAAGACCACACCCATGATGGCATGATTCTCCCCGAAGCGGAAGTTGCTCATCGGCTTGCAGACCACCACATAGCGCTCAATGGCCAGGACCACCAGAGACCACAGGGCAATTTCACCTGTAAGGCAGTTAGTAGCTCTGACCTCACCCCAGAGAGAACAAACCCCCGCAGAGAGGACGGGCTAGGAAGCAAGCTTCTGCTGTGAGGCTTGAGCCAGGCCTTAGAGACTGCAGTGAGTCTGGGCTGGCGAGGAGAAGGGATGGGGTGAAGAGCCCGTGTGCCAGTGGAAGTGAGCAAGGGAAAAAAACGGAAGCTCTTCTGTTTGGTTAGAGCTTTAGGCTCATGAGAGACTGCCTCAGAGTGACTGGAGCTGGGGCTTAGGGCCACACCCTGGCTAGTGTTTTATCAGGGGAAGAAGATGGGTAAAGAGGGGGCTCCAGACATTAGTCCATATGTCACCCTCAGAAGCCCAGTATGGGGAAGGACCACATCACCAACTTCTGAATAACAGGAGTGCTACCAGCAAGAATCCTGGATGGCAGGTGTGGTCTGGGTCTGACCCCATAGAGACAAGCTCACTGGCATGGCACCCCAGCTTCTGTCCAGAACCTGGGTGTGTGACCACAGAAGGTAGCAGAGACACCCAGCATTGCCACCAAGGCAGTACCCTGGACACGGGGAGATAGGCAAGCTCGACCCACCCGGCACCCTAGCTTTGGGCTTTGCTCTACCCACTTCTGTTTCCTCCTGCATCCACTGGAAACATCTCTGGGTCCCAGCCAGGGGACCCTGTCTCTGGTCCTGGCCCTTCCATACCTCTAGATGTGATTTTTGCCTGCTCCCTGCCTCGGTTTTCTCAGCTAAACAGGCTCCGTCACTTCTCGAGAGAGCCTCATTGACTTTCCAGTTGAGTGAGAGAAAATGTTTGGAAACACCTGGCTTAGCATAGTGGTCCATGCCTGTGATCACGGCGCTTGAGAGGCTATAGGGCAGGAGGGTCACAAGGTCAAGTACATCCTCAGCTGCAGAACTGAAGGCCAGTCTGGACTGGACTATGTGAGACTGTGCCCCACTTCAAAGATAGGAAAAGACAAGAAAGGAATGAATCCTTTGAGATTCCGGGTGTGTGGAGCATGTACAGTGATGGGAGCTGACAGGGCTGGCCAGGCAGTGAGATGTGCAGTTCACTGAGCCGATTCTTACCTGGACCACAGTCTTGAAGGGCCTAAACCTATGTGTCTTTTCTAGCTCACTCCTGGTGCTCAGTCTGTCTGCTCCAGCTCAGCTGCCTCAGAGTCACACACTGTGATCCCTGGTGAGTCCTTGGCCTCTCTGAACCCACCATGTTTCTTGCATTGCTCAAAATGAAATAGATGAACATTCCGTGCCTGCTCTCAACAACAGCCTAGCTCAGGGTCACAGTGTTTGCCAATGAATAAGCTGGGCCTTTACTTGATACCGATTAAAGAGACTCGGTAAGCTGCTGCTCCCATGCTGCAGATACCCCCAGGCCCTTTCGTGCCCACTTGGCTCCCATGTTATACACCCCAGTCTCACTGCTCATACCTCCAAGTGTGGCAAAGAAGCCCTCGAGGTCGCAGCCTGTGGGCCCAAAGACGAAGTAGCCATGTAGTGATGTGTAGAGGGTGGTGGTGAATCCTCCGAAGACCATGAAGAGGTCAGCCACGGCCAAGTTGAGCAGGATGTAGTTGAGGGGTGTGCGCAGCTTCTTGTGCTGTACGGTGACATAGAGCGTGAGGAAATTGATGGGGAAGCCCAGCACGATGAGCAGGAACATGTAAGCTGCCAGCATGGAGAATTGCCATGGTTCCGCCAGATAGTACTGCGGCTGCTCGAAGGGGCTCCGCACCACACCTGTGACGTTGGAGAAGGGCACATAAAAATTGGGGCCCTCTGTGCCGTTCATGGCTGCGGCCCTTGAGGCTGCCCCACGGGCTGTTCGTAGACAGAGACCAAGGCTGCTTGGTGAGCTCAGCCACCTACGGCTCCCACAGCGCAACTCCAGGCACTGACCCCCCCCAGACCCTTATAAAGTGACCTTCTCTCCCTAAGCCAGAGGCTGATTCAGCATCCGGGAGATATCATACTAATGCTAATCCCACTGCTGCCACCAGGGGCCTAATTGGCTTGCAGAGGGGCCAAGGTGACATCGGGTGGAGGCCCTTAGGTAAAGAAAGGAAAGGGTATCTCATCTTATCTGTCCCAGAGTCCTCCGGGAATTCCTCCCCATGCCAGTCTGGTGGCCTCAGGCTGCGACTGGAATCTTTGGGCCCTAAATTCACTTCTCCACGTGGTTCCAGTTGACAGTGTCTCCTCCTGAACTCACCTATCCCATCTCTTCCCAGGAGACCCCCTGACTTATCCAGTCCCCAAGCCCTGACAATGGCTCACTTGACAGACAGATCTGAGCTTTGTGTGCAGTCAGCTCCGTCCACTGCCTCCAGCCTCACCCCACCCCCGGCTCAGCGGCTCGATAACTATTTGTTGCGTTCAATTGGAATTTGTTCACTCACATGTACATTAAACATTCATGAGCCAGCCACCTGGGAGATGAAGGAGGAGTCCATGGCCCTGCTCAGAGTGCTTCTAGCTTAAGCAAGACTCAGCCAGGGGAAGAGGCACAGTCCAGTCCAGGGAGGGATGACCATGGGCTATGGAGGCAGGATGGCCGGCTGGGTGTGGCAGGACGTGGTCCCTGCATGAGGGAGCAGGCTGTCAGGTTATTCAGGTGAGCATGTGGGGCCTAGAGGCCACAGGGAGGGGCATAAGAAGTTCTGCCTTACCTAGAAGGCAATGGGCTACAGCTCAGTGAATCTCAGGGGCAGAGAGGATGACCAGGGACCTGAGGCTCTGGGGCGTCAGAACTCTGTAGGCTGAGAGATGATCCTACTGGCCTGCTGGGGATGAGGCCCTGGGCTAGGCCTGGTGTCTGAGGATGTGAGGCCAGCATCTCTGACATGCAGCTGTGATGCCCCAGGATGACTGTCAGGCTGATATGTGTGTGCAACATCCACTGAGTCCCAGAGGAAGGATTTGATTCTGGGGGCCCGAGGGAGACAAGAAAGCACTGGACGCAAGAAGCCAGCACCCTGTGAGAGAGATGCTTCTGAGGGAGCAGTTACAGGGGTAGACAGGGGACAAAAGAAAAGTCCCCACTGTGTAGTTACACTGCACAGCCTTTCCGAGAAGGTAAGGTTGAGCTAAGAGCTGATGGTGGGGGAAGATGCTATGCCCCTTGCCACATAGGTATCCAGGCAGGACAAAGACCCTGGAGCCTAGGCACAAGGCTGACCAGGGAAGTAAGTATTCCTCTCTGAGCCTTGAGACCCTTAAGCACTCCCTCGCTTAGTCTCCTCACACGGCACCCGGGATTCCTAGATGCTTGCTTAGAAAAGCAACCCCCTTTCTTCCATGCAGGTGTCCTGTTTGAGAACAGGAACACAGGGCAGGGATGTGTGTCAGGGCCTGGGAGTTGACCACTAGCAGTTTAAGGAGCTTGGCTTGATGATTAAGACCAGCATTAATGAGGTCAAGGTGGAGGTTCTGATTCTGACATGACCCTGGTGGTCACCCCCAGATCTACCCTGCCCCGTCCCCAGCTCAGCCGTGCCTCAGCAGCCTCTGCAGCCAGCTCGCGCTTGAGACAGCTGGGAAGCCTCATCGTGGTCTCCGCAGGGACACTGCCCATCTCCTAGGCTCTGATGTGAGCCTGCAGGGTGGACTGGGTAAACACCGGCTGATCCAGTGAGAGAATGGGCAAGCAAGGTCACCTCTGGGGGCTCTGGCCCTCTTGGTAGCACTACAGGTTGAAAGCTGTCACTGAGCTGAGGGGACACTGGAGTCTGTACAGGGTGTTGACTCAGTGAGACAAGCTCTGTGTGAGCTAAGAGTATTGTTAGAAGTCATAGGCTGATGGGCGCTGTGTATCTGCACTTATAGAGGCTGAGGCCTAGAGTCCAAAGTAGGTCACCAAGGTCACCGAACTAGCTAGTAACAGCCAGGGTTATAACCACACAGTCTACAGAATTCCATTGCCACCCCACCCCCACCCCGAGTCCCCCATCAAAACATAGTTCTCAGGAGAGGGCTGCCTGTCTGCCTCATCAAAACAATAGTCACTAGAGAACAGGGCCTGGGGACTGAGCCACATGGACTCAGATGGGACAGTGAGCATCCAAGGCAGATTCTAGCCTGTGTCTGAGTCACCCCGATACCCTGGGAAGCTCCACTTCCCACTCTGGGTCTCTGTTTGCTGGGTCTGGGGACTCTGGGTGTCACAACCTGTCCCTGACAGTGCAATCAAGGCACCATGGCTCTTTGGCATGGCTTGATGTCCCGTGGAGGACCTGGGCCAGTACAGTGGCACCCCTTCCTGACTCCCTGCCTCTGCAGGCTGAAGAACCTCATCACCTCGCTCCCTCTGCTTCTCCCTTCAGGCCTCCAAGGAGAGCCAACCTCACCTCGCTCCACAGCAGGGCCCAGCCCCACTGTGTACTCTGTTTACTATGTTGACACCACCCAGACCATTGTGTTGCCCTCCTGTTCATCCACACTCATTTGTGGTTCCGGAATGCCGGTCAGCTGAGCCCGCTTCTGTGTGTTTAGCTCTTGGTCCATAGCAGCAGGTATTCATGACACACTGTCCCCACGGGCTAGGAACCCTCAGCACAGGTGAAGTTTGCAGAGTCTAGATGACCTGCAGTTTGAGTTCTCCTCAAGTCAGGGGCACGGAAGAGACCAGTGCTGCCCACGAGTGTGGTCAATGAAGAACTGTGAGATGCTGGGAGTGTGGTCAATGAAGAACTGTGAGAAGCTGTCTCTGGGGCTAGCTGCAGCCATGTTGGCCCTTCAGGAGCAGGGGCAGTCGCAGGGCATTGAATGGAGGATTAGGGATTGAGTCACCTATGCTAATAGCTCTTAAGCCTCAGAAGGAAAGAGTGCTGCTGGGTCAGCAGGCCCCCCTTCTCCTCACCTGTGGCTTAGTCCTCTTGCTTGTGTCACCACAGCTTTGCTGAGGACGTCAGGGGACGTCACTCCTTTCCTTCCTTACAGGCCTACTGCTTGCTACACATAACATTATATTATATTCATGCTCTTATTATATAGGTGCTGTGGCGTCTCAGGGCAGCAGACAACGAACAAGAGAGAAGCAGCAGTTAGCTCCTCCTGCGCCTGCCCTGCTCGGCCCTGCCTTCAATGTGGAAATGGAGCTAGCGAAGAGGCAGGGCTGAGGAACGCTAACTCTGGCCTCAGCAGTCTTTCAGGAAGAATCTATGGGAGTCTAAGTCTCACAGGAGCCTAGGTGGCCAGGATGACATCTGCAGCCCTCAGACAGGTAGCTCCAGGGCCTTGCGGGCAGGCCTATGAGTCTGGCTGGACAGCTGGCATTCAGGAGCCACTATGGGTCCCAGACAGAGAGGGTGCAAAATTGCATCTGTGCTTTAGTTAGGTGCTTGAAGTCTGGTGAAGGACGGGGAAGCAGATGGGTTACAGCCTTGCCTGGTGGTGCCTCAATACCCCATCACCTCAGCATGGCAACCCCAGGCCAGGGAAGAGGCATAACAGAGGCAGAGCATGGTGTGTGTGTGTGTGTGTGTGTGTGTGTGTGTGTGTGTGTGGTCTCCTAGCTTCAGAAGCCACAGAGGGAGGGGAAGGTTAGGAAACAAAGACACACAAGGACATTCCACTCACTGGCTGTGGCCCAGCCAGTCATCTCCTATCTTCCATTTCCTTACTGTGGCTATGACATGTAGCCTCAGGACGCAGGCCCTGATTAGTCTTACCAAGCTGTGTGCTCCAGCAGTCACCTGACCCTGGCCTCTTCCTGCCAAAACTCCAGAAAAATCCCTGTCTTAACTTCCCCCAGTTAGGGTCACTGAGCTCCATTCACAGATGCTGGCTATAGCTGAAGATGCTGTATTCAAGCTGAAGAAGGGCCTCGTGTGCCAAGTGCGCTGGGCTGAGTCCAGGTAGGGAAGAGAGCAGAACATGGCGCACGGCGGTCTGCAAATGGGTGTGGGTGGGTCCAACTTTGGCTCAGCATGTATGTTCAACAGTGCAGTCACTGAGCCTCAGTTCACTACCTGTAAAAAGGTACCTCTAGAGGCTGCTCAGCCTCAGGGTCTTGGCTCCCAGCAGGAGTCACCTGAGTTTCTGTGATGTGCGCTGAGAGGATGCACGCCGGCATCTCAGACAGCCCCCCTGCCTCCAGCCAGAGACCATCTGATCTGTCACTGTGATTGACGCCTGTTGGGGAGCTGGCACTGTTTCCTCCCTCGCCCCACTTTTTCCCAGCCATATGCAAATGATTTCAGTTCAAGGCACGCGCTAATGGAAATCCTAACACATTAATAAATGTTTAGTGGGAGAGAGAGCATGCATGATCATAAGCAATTAGACACTCGACGGAGGAGTTGTGTTGGCACAACTGTCTGGCTCCCTCCTTCATTCCCCCTTCATCTCCACAGAGGCAGAGGGGGTGGGGAGGGCCTGGACCTTGCCTGGTTCCCTCTTTCATCTCCACAGTGGCAGAGGAAGCCTGGAAGGGCCTGGACCTAGCCTGGCCTCTGCCACTCACTCTGCCCCCATCTCTGCATCCCAGCAGTGGGCATGCTACCACCAGCCTCACACAGGCATCTTCAGCATGCCTCCATCTCCCTGCTTCTGCCTGTTAAGAGAGTGGGGGAGGGGTGCTGTGCGCTGTCTGTCCCTGGGCAGGTGGCATCAGGAGGACTCTAGGGATTACCAGTCTAGGTGCCCTCCTCATGGCTGGAAGCCCATGGGTCCTGGCACCCGCCGCTCTCCCAGCCATAACCAACACAGGGGCTGTGGCTGGACAGTTTCCCAGTGCGCGTGAGTTTTCCTTCCAGACTCTTCCTGAGACCCACAGCATTCTGTGGATCCCAACTGGAGCCCCGATGCTTCGTGCCCTGGAGAAAAGGAAAGGGGCCACAAGGCCGAGGAGCCGGTGGGAACACTCCTAGGGCTCCAAGGACAAGACTGTCAAGATAGATCCTCATTAAACCAAAATAAATAAACAACAACAAAAACACCCCTGCCCCTGCCCCTTCCCATGGTGCCGTTTGATTAGATTACATTTTAAAGCACGCAAAAGCAATGTTCCTTTCGGATCAAATTAGAAACAGGTGCACTTTTGCATAAGGAAATTAAGTTGCAGACAATATGAGGATTTGCTAAAACGCAGACACTGATGAAAACGAGTAGCCCTTTTATTTGTCATTATTGAGGCAATCTGTTGGCAACGTGTGCACGGTAACGGTCTGACGGATCTACGGACTCCAGCAGGCTGCTATGAACACATGAGCCCTTCTAAAAGTAACAGATTTTTTTTTTCTTAGAAAATATATGTGTGTTCTCTTCCCCGTCTCCTGGTGCTATTTACAAGGAATGAAATGCCATAAATAGGAAATCTGTGGTTACACAAGGCAAGGCCCCTCCCCAACATACAAACTTCATCTGGGCAGGAGACGTGTTCTGAGGGTTTAATTCTTTTTCTCAACAGTCTGGGGACAGCAAGGAGACCATGGGAGCAGGTGGTCAGGGGCCAGTGTCGTCGATGCGCCTTCGGCAGTAAGGGCAGCAGGCGTGCTGGAGCACAAGCAGCTCATAGTCCTCTGAATGGAACATCTGAGGAAAGACAGCCCGAGACACAGGGAGGCAGGGCCAGCTGCCCCTCAAGCCCTGAGCCTGGGCTGGGACATGCTGCCCTGAGAGGAAGCAGCTAAGGACTGAGTTGCAGCAGCAACCACAGACCTGAGGCCTGGAGGGCTCTTTATCTGAATGAGGTTCACAGGTACAGCATCCCTCACTCGGGGAGTGCAGAGCAGGAACCAGCTCCAGCCAGCTGGGCAGATGCAAGTGAGAGGGCAGGCTGTGGACAGCTCACAATTCCCCCATACACCCAGCTTCCCAAAGGAGATAGGGAGAATGGAGAGGCAGGAGAGACAGCCTGAATGGAGGCGCTATAGGCCAGGTACCTGAAAGCAGGAGGGGCACATGGTGATGGAGGCATCAGGCAACAGCGAGCGGAAATACTGCCACTGCAGGGGCGGGGGCCAGCGCTTGATGAGAACATCCCTTCGGCTCATGGAGCGTAGTACTGACCGGTTCACCACCACAGGCACAAACTCAGAGCTACCTTGCTGTGAGGGGCGGGGGAGGTACATGGGTTTTATGCCCTTGGCCTGATCCCAGGATCCTTGGTGGCCAAAGGGACAGTACCACCTCTTAACTCCAGCCATCCCTAACAGTGACATGCTCCCTGCCAGCAATGGAGTGGCCTCAGAACCACAATCATTAGAGAAAGCTATCTCATCCTCTTTCTCACTGCTGTGTCTGAGGGTGGGTCCCCATGTGCCTGGGAAAAGCACTGGTTGCACCCACCAGGCCTCTGAGCACGAGGCACTGTCTCACCTCAAAGCTCAGCTTGGCTGTAAATGGGTCATCCTCTCCTATGGAGTCCATGGTCTCATCCAGCTTTAACGTCTGGGAATCTGGAGGGGTCTGGTCAAGGGTGGAGCCCAGTAAGGTCAGGTACAACACCCTGCAGCCCACACAGTGACTCCCAGCTCAGCTAGGTGCTGCCTCTCACAGACTTGGGGGAAGTGGTACAGTGGCTGGGAGAGACCTCCAGATGGAACAGGAGAAAGAGAGAAGGGGTCCTATCCTCTAGTCACACCACGGCTCACAGAAGTGTCCATCCAGGAGTCCTGAGTGGGTGGAAACCATAGGTCTAGAGCTGCCACTTGAGGAACTCGGCAGTCACAGCCACAGAGGGAAGGGCAAGGACCATCACAGGTCCCCATCCTATGAGCCTTCCCTCCGCCCAGTGGTGTTGGAGCTGGCTGAAGCACAGGCAGGAGGGCCTCATGGTGGGATTAGGTGGGTGTGGCCAACTGTCCATCGAGGACCACAGGTGTTGAAATACCTTCTGCCTGTCCTAGAGCCTCAGCCATTTTACTGGTGTCCACCTCTCTAACTGCTATGGAGGTGGGATGAACTACCCAAGGAAAGCAGAACCAAGGGGATGCAGAGGCCTCCAGGACAGTGGGGTGGGCACCTGGGAGCTTCACACTCGATTCTCTCAGCCTGGGTACTGATTGCTTCCATTGCATGAAAAAGCTACCTGAGCAGAAACCTAGGGATCCCCCAAGTACATATCCCATAGCTCCGCTTAGCTGTGGGCAGAGTAAGGAGCAGTGCCTTGAGGAGCAGGGCAGGGAGTCCTCACAGGAAGCTGAAGGGGCCACTCTCCTTGTGCCTGCAGGCCCTGGCCACTCTGCCCACCTCTGCTGTTAGTCCTCACTATGTGGGGACCTCCCCAGCCTTTCTTGATCTGATCCTTTTTTCCCTGCCTGCTGCCACAGTCCATGCTGCGTCTCCTCCCCACCTCCCTCCCCCTGCCTGGTCAGAGCCAAGAGCATAGGATACTGTTGCTTGAGGTCTCTCGCCACTTGCCCTCCCTCTTGTGTCTTGGTGCCTCCAGGTCGATGAGGGCAACAGCTTCTTCGTCAGTGATCCCCTCTTCCAGGTAGAATTCCACCAGGTGCAGCACCTCTGCGGGGACAGGGAGGGGCTGGGGGATGACTTCTGGAGAGCTTTGGGGCTGTCACTCACACCAGGCAGTGTGTGAGCAGGTAGAACAGCCAGAGCATGTCCCCTTTCCCAAGCAGCCACTATGCAGGCAAGGGACAGGGTGCATGTGGGAGGGCCAGGTCTCCAGCAGCCCCTCCCCACAGTGACTTTTTAAAAGAGGTGGGGCCAGGCCTGCTCCCTCAGCCTCTCAGACCCCAGCTGAGAGTGGGGCTTCTGGCTGGGGACATGCTGGGCCTTGCCTCTGTGGATTCTGACAGCAATTCTGCATCACCTTCTGCACAATGCCACGTGTCTGTAAGCAGTGGAGAGCTCACCATAGGAAGAGGCAGAAAAGATGAAGGGCTGGCGGCAGTTGATGCAGACGTTGCCAAGGTTGTTCAGCAGCGGGTTGTTGGTAGAACAGCGGTAGCACAAGGGTACCAGCTCCTATAGAGCAAGGTCACGTCTGCCCAGGCTGAACCAGAAATGTGTGCACCTCCACCTCCTCCCAGGGCCAAAGACGGCATGTTGTGGGGAAGCTGGCCAACTGAAGACCACTCCTGAGGCTCACAGCCCAGACACCTGCTCCAAGCCAGACCGCAGCAGGATGCTATCTTCATAGGAACAACTGTATCCACTGTCAACTCCTGCAACTCGCCAGGGTCTAGGCACTGTGTCAGGTACATCATTTACGCTACACAAGTACCTCCTACCATCTGTGGGGAAGGGTTTATCCATACCCACCTGACAGAGCAGGAAACTGAGGCACTGAAAGCCTAAGACACAGCTAGGAAGCGAAAGACCTGGGATCTGAACCCAGTCTATCCCCGTGCACTGGCAGGGGAGCCATCTTCCAACAGAACCAGACTAGGTTCAAAGGCACCTTACCTCACTGTCATGGAAGGGCTTGGAGCGGATGGTCAGGGTGCCCAGCTCAATGGACTTCTGGATCCTGGCGGGGATCTGTAGCCCCCGTAGCTTGTCATAGGCATGCCGGGCCAGCTTATAAGCACCCAGAGCCTTGCTCTGCTTAGCCAGTGTGAAGAGTGTATTCCTGCCATTGGCAAGGTTAAGGACAAAAGAGGTGTGACCCAGAGCCAGCACTACCCACCCCTGGGCTAGAAAGCATCTTGTGTCAGCAGTCACTTCTGTGTTTCTATTGGACAGTACCAGGGGAAGCTCAGAACCCAAGTTAACCAGCCTGTAAATCCACAGAACTTCTGGGGCAAGTTAGACTCGGGTACCCAGGGGAGCAGGGATGGCTATGGTGGCTCCTTTGGTGAGCCTGGCGTGACAGTGAAAGGCGTTATCACAGTGAAGGCCCTTGTTTGGGGTGTTTCCCCTGAAGAGTAAATAATGGACCATCCAGGAAATGAGTTCTTAATGGTGAGCTGGGGGTGCTTTCCTGGGGCGGGCTCCTACAGGAGGCAGCCGGCCAGCCGGGTGGAGCAGTGACATGAAGCTACTCTCAGGCCTGTGAAATGCTGGACTACTTCCCCTCTGTGGCTCCCACTGGCAGAGGAGAAGCAGACTCACAGGATTTGAAGTACTCCACACAGGAGCTGGGCTTGTCCACACCTATTTCACGGGGCCTTGCTATACCACCCACCCTATCTACAATCTTCCCTGCTGACCCTGACTAGACCCAGTCTTACTTCCATCTTACTTTTGAGCACAGGGTTCATAGCTCTGAAACAGTCTTGCCTCTCATCACCCCTACTAGAAGACAGCTTTGTCACCTTGTCTGACATGGTCCCGGATCCAGAGGGCTCCCTGGTCTCAGTCCCACCCTCCTTTGTGGGTTCTGGGAGGCCTGGGACAGGTGCTGGTCAGAACTGCAGGCCGGGCACAGCTAGACAACCCTGAAAGCCAAGCTCCCCTTGGCACTGGCTGCTCAGTTGCCCAGCTGAGCCTCTCCCCACTCCCCAGTGGCTACTGAGAGAGGAGCTTCTGCCAGTAAAGTGCTCTGTGGAGAACTGGGGCCATTAGACAGAGGGCAGGGAGGGAGGTGGGGGAGGATACACTTTGGAGATGCCCAAGGGGGTGGCCTTGGTCAGGCTGTGCAGCAAGAACCTGGAGATGTTGAAGAGGGTTTCGGGGAGGTCAAAGCTGAATGGCTCCTCCTGCAGCAAAAGAACAGGTATAGCAGTCCCCACTGGAAGGAGCGGGGGCACGCTGACTACCTACTGCACGCCAGCCATCACAGCTGGCCCCACTAGCTTTCAACACAGGCTTGTAGGCAATTACTTTCTGTCACACTGTACCAGAGGAATGTGACGTCCTGATAAAGGACAGCCCATGTTACCTGAAGACTAGGGCAGAGTGGAGATTCGCACCCAGAGCTGACCCCTCAACCCTGAAGAACATGCTTCTCTCAGCTCCTGTGTCCCTGGGGATGCTCTGCTTCCTGAGATCAAGGCCTTTTATGGGAATGAGGACATGACCTAGTGGGGAGCTTAACTCCTTCCTGAAGGACACAGAAAGGCTCTTCTTTATTCTTCAACAGCTACCAAAGCAAAATGTGCCACCAAAGGCACACAGTGTCCAGGCTGGCCCAAGTTCTAACAGGTCTCCATAACCACTGGTCATGAACAGACCTGTACTCGGGGGCTGCCTGAGGTACAGCCCACCCCATCAGGGAAGGCCTATGCATAGTGAAGACCTGCTTTGAGGGAGTCTGACACTGCAATCCAGCTACAAGTGCAAACCATACTTCAGATGGTCGCAGGATGGCCAGCTCCCCTCCTACTGGAAGCTCTCCCAAGGTTTAGTCAGGACCTCCGTAGCAGCCACCGGGACAGGCCCTCGTGAGGCCCAAAGCTGAGCAAAGTGACTTTCTACTTTGGTTCAGAGCCCAGTGACTTCTCCTGAATTCCTAATTACATTTCTTTCTGGGGTTGTTTGTTTGTTTGTTTTTCCCCTTTCCTTTTTTTTTGTTTTTGAGAAAAGGTCTTTAGCTTAGGTTGGCCTGAATCTACTTAGGTAGCTAAGATGACCCTCCTGCCTCCACCTCCTGAGTGCTGGGATTCCTGTGTGTGCTACCACACTGGTTTACCCATTTACATTTCCACAGTTTCTGTTGGCTCCAGGAACTGAGAGAAACCTGAGACTCATGCAGGATCTCCTGGGTGTGAGTTCTGGACTAGGTAAGCAATAGTCCGGTCACCAGTGTGTCCCTAGGGAAGAAGCCCTGAGCCGCAGGAAGAACCTGCACCCCTCTCTGCCTTCTTAAGAGGGGCCCCTGCTTGGCCCCGTGTCAACTCCTCCACTGTGCTGGCCACCAGGCCTTTGCCAGACCACAGTCTGCCCGCCACAAATCCTTTCCCCTCTCCTTCTTCACTTGTGCCCCTCTTTGGTGGAGGGATCACCTCCTCTCAAGGAAGCCACCTCAAAGCTTTTCCCATGAGGGGCTGCCCATTTACTATAGGGGGAGGGGTTCCTTGTGGCAGGGACTGTCTTGCTTATCACTGTTCCCAGGCCTCATCACAGGGACTGTCACACAGAGGCACTGGTTGGGGGAATAGCCCAAGAAAGCAGCTTTGGCCACCCATGGACCCCTAGCTCAGTACTATGTGCATCAGGAACAGAGCTCAGCTGTTAGGTGAGGAGGCCCCTGCACAGACACAGTGAGCAGGGAGAAGCCCGAGAGCTGGGAATCAGGAAGCTAGGACTAGGCACCCAAGGTGGCTCAGCACAGCCAGCCTAGGCTGGACTGCCTCCAACACCAGCGCCCATCTTCATAGCTTCTCAGCTGTTTGAGACCAAGGGCCTAAATGAAAGACGGGTCTGCTTGAGCCCATAGATGCTGCTGGCAAAGAGATGTTCCCAGGGCAAAGGATAGGCCAAGTGGGACCTAATGTTTCCCCGAGGCTTAGACAGTGCAGAGAGAACACAGGAGCAGGACAAGGAGCAGGACACTTGGGGAAAGCAGGGCCTCTGACACTGGACTGAGGTGAGTGATCTCCTATAGAAGCTGCTCTGAAATCTGAGGTATAAAGGGGACCAGAGTCACATTTTCAAAGTGAATGCACTGGGCCCTCTGAGATGGAGACTAAGCCTAGACGTATGGCATTTCCCAAGTCACTCATCCCAGTGGGGCGCGAGGCATCCAGACATAGCTTGTGAACCCACATCCTAGAAACCGAGAGTATAGCAGAGACTCAAGCCCAGGCTCTGCCACTCACTGAGGGGCCCCATGGGTCAGCGGGACACTATGGCTCTTCTCTGTGTGGCACCTGGCCTTCCTCATCTGCAGAGGTACTTATCTCATAGTGTGGCTGGAGGATGAAATTAGTCCATATGACAAAGCCTACAACATATAGCAGGAACTTGCTAATGGGGGGGGTAGGGGACCCTGGTGGGGCCCAGCTTGTTGACACAGGATAAGTTCAGTGTGGGTTAATCAAGACTGGAGGGTTGTGAAGACACAGGATGAGGCAGATGGTACCTCATTTAACAAGGCCTTAGCAAAGGAATCATGGAATGGGGCTGGGTAGTAGTGGCACACACCTTCAATCTTAGCACTAGGGAGGCAGAAACAGAGAGATCTCTGTGAGTTTGAGGCCAGCCTGGTCTACAAAGCAAGTTCTAAAACAGCTAGGGTTGTTACACAGGAAAAAAACCTGTCTCAAAACAAATAAAAAAAACAAACAACAACAAAAAACAGAAACAAAACAAACATCAGGGAATGATCTTAACTAACAATGTGTCTTTGGAGATCAGGCAGCCCTCTTGTTTTATAGAGGAGACTGAGGGACAGAGGCAGAACTCGAGCCTTTGCTGATCTAGAGAGGCATCAAATACTGAACTCAAAACTAGAAAGGCTCAGCCCTGTAATGCCAAGCCCCGTGGCGGCTGAGGGAGCAGCGCCTCCCTCCCGGAGGAGGGCAGGGCTTCTGAGCAGCTCATCACATACCCCATCTCTCTGAGGCCCTTGCTGAGCATGTGACACCAAAGGTGCCACACCAGTCTCCTTGCCACCTTACCGTGTATCGGTGAATGGTTTGGTAGCCATGGTACAGCTCAGCCAGATGCTGAAAGTGGTGGAACTTGTCCAGCATCACGTCCTTCTGGGCAGGATCTACTGTGCAGGAGGAGCGCAGGAGGGAAGGAGGGAAAATGTGTCAAGTGGTATCTTTTCTTCCTGTGCTGCTCAGAGGGGCCAAGAGGGCAGCGATGGACAAGTGTCCTGCTTAGGAGTAGTCTGTCCTGGATGACAGTAGGTCTTAGCTGGGTAGAGCTTAGCTGGCCAGGAAGCACCTAAGTATAGATCCCTCCTGGCCCTGTCCACTGGTCAGCACCCGTTACATCCAGCAGTGGAGGAGGCCTACAGCCCAGACACACCAAAGGATCCTGGTGGGATGGGCAGATGGCATCTTCCCTGGCTCTCTGTGCTCACGTTGCACCTTGGCTTGTCAGCCATTTATCTGAGATGCACATCAATGGCCAGGACAGAAAAACTCCACCTGGCACCTGGGCCTGGCAGCTGTGACTCAGGGCACACTGTCGCCCTGCACACTCTGCATCCAGTGCCCTTCCACTACTGCACTCAGCGTACAGCTACCTCCTTCAGAACTCCCCAGGGGATCATGGGAAGCCACATGAATGAAAGTAAGTCTGAAACTGTCCTCCTGCTGGGATGAGGGAGATTCTGGAGTGAGTTATTGTAAAGTGATCTCTTCATCTTTTCATTTAATTAAAAAAAATTTTTTTTTTAAGCCAGGGCTCACTTGGGCCCAGCTCCAGGCTCCCAGGTAGCAAGAGAGGGAGATGTTCTGAATTAGCAATGCAGGGTGGGACCTCCTACCCACAAGACAGACTGCCAGCAAGTCCTGCTTACAGGCAAACTTGAAAGAGATGACAGGCCAGATTGTGCCATTGCAAGGCAGGCTCGGGGACAAAACACGCAATAAACAAGCCCAGTGCTTTAATGAGACAACCCTGCTCTTCTGATTTTATCTGATGCCAAAGAGGGGCCAAGGAAGAGGCCAGCCGGCTGTCGCTCACTCACCTTGAGCCATGTCGAGGCACTGCATGGACAGCATCCAGTAATAATAGGCAGCGTCGTTAAACCTGCTCTCCACCACAGCATTGTGTGTGAGCTGCTCCAGCACCCGGACTGCTTCTCCCTGCCTCCCGGCCTTGTGGAAGGCTAAGGGCCATGAAAGCACACACGTCACAGGGGTCAGCATGGAGCAGGGAGACTGCAGGGTCTAAACTGAGACCGCTCGCCAGGGAGACAGGCCACTCATTGGAGCATCTGGGATGCCTCGCTGCTAAGATGCTTCTCAGGCCTCAGGCTATAAATAACCAAGGCTACATCCTGAAATAAGCATGGGGAGATACACTCCTTTTGGCTGGGAAATGGCAACCTACTTTAGTAAGGCACAGCAGAGAGAAAACCTGAAGCACCGAAGCCTGGCACAGCACACAGGGACCTGGACTCCAGTCCACTCCAGACTGAGACTTTCTGACTCTCGGGTAGCACTAGCAGGTCCCACTACACTGTGGAGCTTGGTGGTTCACAAGATCCCTTCACTATTAATTAATCCTCAGGACAAAATTCTAAAGATGGAGAACCAGCCCCACCCCAACCCCTTTCCATGAGAATGACGGGTTTTGCCAGGTAGAGACAAAACCTGCCAAGGTCAAAGACCAGAAGCCGGCCCAGTACTGGGCCCATCTTAAGCTGGGTGCTTTCAGACCCCAACCCTGAAAGATCTGGCTCAGCTTGCAAAACCAGACATTTATAAAAACAAGCCTATGGCTAACAGAAATTTCCTGTGCCCCTCACGACCATGTGGCAAACTTCTGGGGACCCTGGGGCTGCCAGAAGACTCGGTCAGAGCTCTGACACCTGAGCATGTGTGAGCATCCGAATGACCCACATCTTCAACCTGCAGAGAAGGAAAGGCCTGGCCTTGGCTCATTCTCATCTTCTGTCTCTTGTCTGAGTACCAAGTTACTATGGCGATAGATTCTTGGAAGGGCGACACAGACAGATGGATAGGTTGATGTGTTTTGCCCAAACATGCAGACACTTCAGCAACTGGGTGCTCTGTAAATGCCGAGGCAGTAGAGAACTGTCCTTCACAGGGGCTTTTAACCAAGGAGCTCCAACAGGGGACATTTGTTCTGCAGTGTGTCAGGAGGTGGTAACTGCTACCATACACAAGTGTAAATGAGATGCTATGGAATATGACCCACCCACTTCAATTAGGAGACTTTCTAAACAGGCCTAAGAATTAGGCTCCCAGTTGGACAGATCTGACTCAATTCCGGCTCGGCTGCTCGCTAGCTTCACACAGCACATGGAGCCTCTGCAACTCTGCAGGGCTGTTGGCAAGACTCAAGGTTATGCAGGTTAAGTGCCCAGCCAGCACCTGCCACAGCGAAGGCGGCCACATCGCTAACTGATGATGAACGTTGTCAGTTAATGTGCCATACTCGCCTTGGCTTCTATTTCAGATGCCGTCACACCCTGTGTACGGCTCATTTCACCAAGAGAAGCACCAGGGGCAGAGAGGCTGCTTGGCTTGCCTGAGTCAGAAACAAAGCCCATTTCTTCCTCAGTAGAGGAAAATGAAGGTGAGACTCTGCTAGACAGCAAGGGCTGCCCTCTCACTTTGTCCTGACAATGGATGCCTTGGCTCAAGTAACATCTCTGCAGCTTCCCAGCCAGAGGACTACAGGCAGACTCCTCCATCTCCTTCAGCATCAGTTTCCTCCATGCCAGAGAGCATCTGAAGATCAAAGGGAAGGTGCAGGTGCAGGTGCTTTGCAAGGTTAACAGGGAACTGCTAAAGAGCAAGGGCCTGTCTGGGGTCCTGGAACAGGTCATGCAATAGGCCTAGGGGGCGTGGCCTCAATGTCCCTGTCAGCACACACATCTTGAGCCAGGATGAAGGTACTTGCCCTGGGACCTGCTGAGGAAGGGGCCAGGTGGCCTCTGTGCCACGCCTCAGTGGCCTCCCCACCCCTTTACACAGTGTGCTCTGTGTGGCCTACCTTTCTGGGCTTCCTCAAATCGGTCATTCTCCGCCAGCCACTGTGCGTAGGGCACGTAGATGTCATCCTTGAACTCAGGGTGCTTCTCACCTAACGCAAAGGCCTAGAAGGAGGATGAGGCATTCTTAATGAAGCGGCCCCCTGCCACCCCTGACAGTGTGGCACTTGGCTGAATCTGTTAGGGATGTCATATTTTGCCAGCCTGAAAACTCAGAGGGGGAGAGCGTCTCCCCCTCCAACCACCCCCAGCAACACAAAAACAAACCAGCTCTTTGAAAACAAAAGGCAATTAACAGCAATATGCAACCGACTGGATTCAATAACAACACAGTCTGTTTCTGGACCACAGAAGCAGCACAAAATCGGAAACATTTTATTTTGAGGGTTTGCGTGGGCTCCTGTAGCGTGGCAAACAGATTTCTTTTAATTGTAGGCGACACCTAAGGAAACAGGATTGACAGTATCGTCATCACTAGCTGTCAGAGAGGACTGAGGACAATGTTGCATGGGACTCAGTGAGGGCTTCATTAAAGCTGCAGCCCACCTGCCTAGCCAGGAGAGCGGCAGACAGGGCATGGGAGGGTCTAAGACATGCTAACTGCCACAGCTGGATAACCTGTGCCTTGAGGAGCCAGTACTGCTTCCAACCTAGCCTGTTTTTCTTGCCAGTGACCTGTCACCTCACGAAGTGGAGCCACCTGGAGGGCAGACAGGAGCCAGGCTGCTTATACTTAGGAAGTGCCTTGCTATAGCTCTGTTAGAAGACTCATAGCGGGTGGATGGCACTAATTGTCTTCAGGCAACACTCTCTCCAGGGCACAGGCACCGGCACAGGCACAGAGGGGCTCTGCCTTAGCTGCCTAGGTGGCCTTGGCCCCAGGACAGCTGTCTCTGACTTGCCTGGCTGATTCTTCTCTCTGGTCCTTTCACACAGTCGTCAAGACTGGGAAGGGGACAAGGGCAGGGAGCAGCTGCCCTAGAACAGCTCTGGTAGCTTGTATCTGAAATATATGGTTGATATTTTTTGCCAAAATGCCACCCAGGTTTTTATGCCATACTGGTGTGCCCCTTCTTCTGAGGTGAGCCTGAGGCTGTGGTGCTGGCCAGAGGCAGCTCAGACCAGCAGCAGGTGCTGGGACTGTCATGCTCACACATCCCTAGTGCCTGTCGTGGGCTGGCCTAGAGCTGGCAGCCTCTATCAGTTTTTCTGAATGAATGAATCAATGAATGAATGAATGAATGAAAAAATGGGAAGTTTGGTGAAAAAAGGCCCTCCAGGATATTCTGGCTCAGAGATTTTGAGGCAATGGCCTCCATCATGAGGACAGCTTCTCTCCATCTTAGCCCCCATCTGCCTAGCAAGTGTGCTCTCTCACCTCATCCCAGCGCTTGGTGTCCACGTACAGCTGCACCAGAGACTTCAGGTCCCCGATCTTCAGGTAGGTCTCAGCAGCATAGCCAGGACTGTCCAGCTTCTTAAAGTAGCAAGCGCACATGAGCAGGGGCTCCCGCTCTGCCTTGTCCAGCTTCCGAGCAATGTCTATCAACCTGGAGAGGTGGGGAGGACGGCTGTGAGGCCTCTGGTACCCTCAAGGGCAGGCTCTGTGCCAGTTCATTCTGCTCTGCCCAATGCTAACAATATGCTCTGGCCCCTGGGAGGGGCTCCACGGGCAGATATGGAAAGAATGGATATACCATCCAAAAGCAATGGCAGAGCCAAGAGTGACTGCAACTGGGGACACTGCCCAAGCAGCACGCCCATGACCCCAGGTATGAAGCTGTCAGTAAGGCCTGGGATCCACTCCGGACACTGAGGTGGACTCATGAGACTCTAAATCATCTTTCTCACCCTCCCACCATCCCAAACAGTGAGATGACTTGAGTCTATGTAAGGGTGGCCCAAGACCCCACAGCAGGAAGGGCCGGGGTGCTTGTTCCAGCACTGTCAGGAATTCCCACAGGAAAGTAGAAGCTGGGGCATGAGGCTGCCTCAACAACTGACAGACTGGAGGAAGTGACAAATGTGAAGCCTGTGCTGGGACAGAAATCCTGGCAGTATCCTCACTCCAGGGAATGTCCCCAAGGCCCAGTCACTTCCCAGTTGTGATCACCTTCCTACTGCTCGTCGGTACAAGGCTGGCTTCAATGTGGGTCAGCCAGCCCAGGATTTGGGGTAAAGTAGCCCTCACAGGGTGAGGACTCTCCCAGCCTGCTTTCTGTGAGAACAGAAGAGGCTCTAACAGATCCGAATCTCAGACAGGCGGGCTCAGGGAGGCCTGTCAGTCTGTGCTTAGAATAATAATGGCGCCTAAAAATAACCCTGCTTAGCAGAGACAGGACGTGTTTTAGGGAAGGTAGCACAGACCTTCCTGAGCCTAAGCCCTACCCACTGAAGTGACACTCCTAGGGGAGAGGTACCTGTAACTGCCAGGAGAGGGACAGAACAGACTTAATGTCTCTTCCTTCAACTTGTTAAGTGTCCCCAGGGGAACTTAATACATAGCACTTGCAAATGAAACTGACGAGAAAAACTAGTGGGAAAAGTAGAGACCATGAGCCTGCCTGGCTCCCTTAGCATCACCCCTTTTTGTAGAGAATTCTTGGGGCATAATCTAAGATCTAAGCCTGTGTCTTTCTGATACAATCCTCAACAAGGGAAGGTTGGGGGTAGGGTAGCCACTAAGGTCCCTTGGTGGAGGGCCCACACACCTGCCTCTCCTGTTCTCCAGGGCCTGACTACATCACGGGCTAGAATCCGAGGACCACACTGTTGCCTCCTAAACAACTAGTAACCTTTATAAGCTCCCTCTCCTCAGCTGCCCCTTGCCCAGGCTCACCTGCAGGATGGGTGCCCAGTCCTAAGATGGAGCCATCATGTGCCTGCCCCCTCCTCCATTCTCTTGTATCTAGCTCCCTCTCTGTTCCAGCTCCTCCATGCTCCCTTGGGACCGCAAGTCATCACCATCCATGCTGGCCTACTGTGTCTCCTGCCTATGCTCTTTCCTGCTAGCCTACTGTGTCTCCTGCCTATGCTCTTTCCTGCTGGCCTACTGT
>NC_034591.1:131588188-131609709 GCF_900095145.1 Mus pahari | reverse complement strand
CTACTTGTCTCTACCTGAAGGTTAAGCAAGGCCACTTCACGGAAGGATCTTCACAGAAGATGCCATGGTTCCTCCCAGAGAGCTGGGACCCCTGAGGGTCTGAGGGCTCCTCTTGTGCTCCTTTGGTACCATCACGCTGTGTTGGGGGCACTGAAACCACCCCGACAGCCTAAGGCTTAGCCCTACAGCTCTCCAGACGCTTGGTCCTTGAGGACATAGCAATCCCTCAAGGCTTGATTTCCTCATTTACAAGATGAGTGTAGAGATACTGATCTGGAGGCACAAGGGATAATCTGAGGCCTGTAAGGTCAACACAGCATCTGAGGGGCACCTGTGTGTGTTCCCTGGGTCCCTACGACCCCCTTCTCATACTCCTCAAAGGCAGTGCTAGTTGTTCAAGTTCTTCATCTCCCAGAGAACCTAGTCATTTTCATGTTTGGTGCAGATATTTAGAGAAAGCATTCTTCTCTTGTCAGTCAAAAACTCAAGAGTTACCAAACTGCTGACTGTTGCCAGGCAAGGGCCGAACCTACATGTCCACCCAGCCATGGCTGCCACTGATCTCTATGGCCTTGGCATGCTCCCCTGCTGAGATGTACATCTCCACTGCAGCTTTGGGCTCATTGATGTTTCTGGCCCAGTCGGCCTGCTTGGTGATGAGCATCTTCGTTTCTTTAGGGTCTCCAGACCCAAGGAAATCCTGAGGAAGCACAACAAACAAAACCATTCCGGATTAGGACTTCCTGTGCCAGCATCACGTCAGCTCCAGCAAGTAGGGGAGGGAGAGCTTCACTTGGCTGTGCAAAGGAGCAGGATGCAGGAGAGCCCAGCTCTGTGTGACAACTGTGTGTGGGTTAGTCCCAGGTGTCCAGGAAGGGAGTGTGCTTCTGGGGCGAAGGGACATGTCAAGGACTGCACCCTCCCTGTCTCCTTCCCTTCACACTTGTTCACACCTCACTGACTGCGGAGAAGGGGCTGGGAGTGGTTAATTTGTGACCTCCACACAGTTGGGTAGAATCATGACGGGCTGGGAAATTACAAATACTAATCCTATAATCACTAGTCACACTGAGATGACACCAGATGCCCCAGACTGGTGCTGCGCACATGGTTTAGACTTAGGCACACACAGTGATGCAGAGTTCTGCGGTTGGTCCCTTGTGCCTTCCTTTGAGGCCACACTGAAGTGCTTTTCTCATCTCTTTTTCTCAGATGCTCTGTGGCCTGAACTCGGCTTATTCTGTTGGCTTTGCCCCTAAGATATATCTATGACAGAGCTGACAAAACACTCCTTGATTCATCCCCACCCCCTCTTTTTTTTTGAATCAGGGTTTCTCTGTGTTGCTCTGGCTGGCCTGGAACTCGAGACCTGCCTGCCTCTACCTCCCAGTGCCCAATGGCTCACTTCTTAACTGAGTGACATCAGATCTTGCCTTGAGGTTGGATCTGCAGAAGTAGGACTATGACCATGAAGGGATGACAGGAGCCACAGATGAAGGAAATAGTCCTTTCTAGGGATTCAGAGATTGGGCAGGGCCTGAGGTCCTTTTACCCCAATAACAGGGAGGGGTGTTGCTCCAGCTTCTCTTAAGTTCCCACCAGAAACAGCCTCAGAATGTTACCTCTTTTCAGAACAGAGCTGCCACTGTTGAAGCTGCCTCAGTGCTGACACTTTTCAAGGTGGGGCTTTTCAAAATGGGGAACTGAGAGATAACGCGCAGATCTGCATTGCTAGTGAGCAGTGGTTTGTCTTAGGAGAACATACCCTACAGAGAGTGCTCTGTGTCAACCTCACTAAGTATGGAAAAAGCACTCCTTTCCTTGAGATTAACACTCATTTGTCAGGAAAGTGCAGTCGATGCACGCAGAAACCCACTTGAACAATTAGCTCATTTCTTTTTCCATTTGCTTTCAGGGTAATTATGTAGCCCCTAAAACCATATATTAGGTTAGTCTAAGACAACCAAATGATTCAGGAAGGGGAGGAAGGGCATCTTTTACCTGTTACAGAACAAATAAGGATAGGGTCACCTACAGCTGTCCTCTGCCTCCCCTTGGGGCACAGAGAGAAGAGGCTGGAGCAGCCCCGGTGGACACCTAGCTTGGGCTATTACAGACACACTTCCCTCTTGGCAGTTATGATGACATCAACACAGAGCTGTCCCGCTCAGCTGCTGCATGAGGTTGGTTAGCAACAGAGACGGGCATGATAAAAGCACAGAACTGTCCTTCAAAGGGACGTTTGAGTGCTCAGTGAGATAACAGAGGGAAAAGGTCAAAGGCTAGGGGCCACAATGGGAGGCCCCTCCCCAAGGGGACTATGTGGGCACACAGCTCACTGGGACAGGATGTTCGCCTCCTCCATCCCAGCAGCCAACACAGAGGCTGTGGCTTAACTCAAGCTGAGTCTGAGCAGTTCCTTCAAAGCTCAACCAAGTGGGGTTTCAAAGGCGCTTGGGTTCTATAAAGCCAATTTACACGTTATCTGGGGGCCACAGCAAAGACTCTGTCCTGGAGTGGACAGAAGGAGGCCGTGCTGAGTGATGAATGAGACTGAACAGGGTTCTCATGCTCGGAGCTCCTGATAAGGACGCACTATGCAAGAGTTAAGAGCATTATAATCCCCTTATCACCACATAAACATGTCACTTGTCCGGAAAGCATACAATTTATTTGTACGTGGGAATGTAATTTAAAATTTTTCCAAAAACCAGATTGAATCTTGGGAAGCAATTTCAAGTAAACAAAAACATGCCATGTTAATAAGCACCGTATCTCCCACCCCCAACATAATGTGTATGTGTATACACATTTCCCAAATGCAGACTACCAAGCCAAGGTGGTGTGTGTGTGTGTGTGTGTGTGTGTGTGTGTGTGTGTGCAGGCTTGAGTTGGAACCAACATGCTGGGAATTGTGATCAAAAATTAAAATCAAAACAAGCCCAGAGTATTTACCTTCATGGAGAGCCACACCAGATGGAGTGTATGAGCAGGCTGCACTGCTGGGTAAGAGGCCATGGGCTCAGGAAGTGCAGGTGAACCATGAAAGGAGCCAAGGGGGTGGGGGGTGGCCAGAGAGAGGTCTAAAGGCATCCACCCTGGAGTCATACCTGGCCCTCCCACTTTCCTAATGTGTGTGTGTGTGTGTGTGTGTGTGTGTGTGTGTGTGTGTGTGTGTATGTGTATGCATGTACTCGTGCACAATGCATGAAGCACTGGAATTGAACCCAGGGTACCTGTTCTACTACAAAGGAAGATACGTCCTTAGATATGGATTTAATTTAGTCACACGCCTCATCTCTCTTTTTTCATTTTTTATTTTATTTTATTTGACAGGGTCTCTCTATGTGCCCCTGACCGTCCTGGAATTCACTCTGTAGACCAGGCTGGCCTTGAACTCACAGAGATCTGCCTGCCTCTGCCTCCTGAGTGCTGAGACTGAAGGCATGCACTATCATGCCTGGCTATTCCTCCCTAGAGCATGGCATGTTAGGGTTTTATGCATTGTTTTATACAGTTCTCAGAACTCCACTGAACGATAGCTCTGCTATGCTCTTGTTAGTTTTCCCCGCTGGAGAACTGTGGGTTCCACAATCATACTTCACTCTGGATGTCCAGCAGCATTTCGGCTGCACCACACCACAGTGGCCCACTAGCAGCTCTGAGGGCTTAGTCTCAAAGAGCAACCAGGGCTGGGGGCCATGGTGCCTAAATTCTACCCCTAGGATCTGTTCCTTTCAGTGGAGTATCTCATGGAGTGCTGGATATGTTTGGGTGGGAGCATGGAAGAGACTAAGGAAACCTGGAGCCCAGATCTGAGGTGTCAAGGGGAGGAACCAGGAGCAGCCCACTGGATTATCCTTATATGAAGGAGTCACAGGATCTAACAGATGGGTAGGAAAAGACCAACCGTGGTTAGGCACAGATAAGCATGGGGAAGCTGTCCTACTTGGAACTTGTGAGCTAGGTGATTAGCAGTAACAGCCACTGATTGGCTGTGGCTAGGACTTGAGGACTCCACAGGATTTTGAGGGCCTCCAAGCCCCTTTGTGGAAGGAAGAACCTCACTGTTTCACATCTAGGCTTTAAGCATTGTTGAAGGCTAAGCTGTTGACACCTGGAGAACTCTGGCTCTTCAGTGGGGCTCATGTGTCTAGGAAGCTCCTTCAAAAGTCTAGAGTACCTAGGGGCCACCCTTCAGATGCAAATGGGGACCTTCTGGAAAAACCCATCATAAGGGAGCCACTCCTCCTGCCAGGCTCAGTAAGGCACTCTACACTCAAGCTGCTCAGAGCAGGCTCTCTGGGGAGTGCTGGCTTCAGGGACTCACAGCACTGCCTTGTAGGATCAGCTTGTCACTTAGGATACTGAACCTTGGTGGCTCCTGACCCAGGTGTGAGGGAATCTGTGGAGACTTCCCTAAGCCCCCAGTACCAGGTGACAGCATCATGCTGGCATGCTCAAAGCCCACACAGCTGTTGATGACAGGTACTCCAAATGTGCTGTCACTCTAACATCCAGCTTTAGGTCCTGTTTATTAATCTGCCCACCCTTTTCCTAAGGTCATCCCCATTTTATTTTATTTTATTAACTAATTTATTATTTACTTTTGGGTTTTTTAAAACAGGGTTTCTTGTGTATTCCTAGCTGTCCTGGAATTCACTCTGTAGACTGGGTGGGCCTCACACTGACAGATATCCCCCTGCCTCTGTCTCCTGAGGCTGGGATTAGAGGTGTGCACCACCACCCAGACTTATCCCTATTTTCTGTCTGTGTCATTGCTTAGATACATGACTTAAGCCACTGCAGGGGACGGCTGGTGGCAGGCTGGGCACGTTACCTTGGCGTACTCAAACATGCAGAGGTCAGTATACATGTCGAGAGCGAGGTTCTCATGCCCGCTCCTCTTGTACAGTTTGGCGGCTTCATGGAACTTCCCTTGGTAGGAAAACACATCTGCCAGAAACAGGTCACTGTTGGTCTCTCCCCTCTTCTTCCTCTCCTGGAAAAATTAGAAGCACAGGAAATGGCCTCTACAGCCATGGCAGGAAGCAGCCTGTACAAAGGCTAGCTGCTGCTATTTCGAGTCTTCCTACTGGAGCCTACACTTGGCTCCTGGGCTGCTATGTCTCTCACCTATGTCTCCATTGGGAATGCTCAACAACAAAAGCAGACATGTTCTTTTTTTCAGACCACTGAAGATCAAACAAGAGGCGAACCTTTGTTTGCTCAGTGGAAATTCCACAGGGCTGTTTTCCTGTATGCTTGCCCAAGGATTATGCACTGGATTGTGCACTGTCAGAGTTAGGGACAGCCCCTGCATCCTCAAGATCTCCAAAAGGTCCAGACACCTGGGTGGCAGAGCTGTGACCCAGAGTGATAACAAACAAGGACTAAGTCTAGAATTTTCAATCAAGATGGAAGCCATAAAACAGAATCACAAATCTGACTATGCTCCTGTTTCTAAGCATTGCGGAGATATTCTGTGTACTGTTTGGTTTTATGTCAACTTGACACAAGCTCCTCAATTGAGAAAATGACCCCACCAGATTGGTCTGTGGGTAAGCCTGTGGCATGTTCTCTTGATTGATGTGGGGAAGTCCAGCTCTCTGTGGGTGGTGCTGGCCCAGGCTGGTACTCCTGGGTGCTGTAAGAAGGAGCAAGCATAAGGAGCAAGCCAGTGAGTAGCACTCCTTCATGGTCCTTGTTCCAGCTCCTGTCTCCAGATTCCTGCCCCGACTTTCTTCACTGATGGGCTGTGATGTGGAAATTTAAACTGAGTAAACCCTTTCCTTTCCAAGTTGCTTTTGGTTAGGGTATTTTATCACAGCAATAAAAACTCTAAGACACTGTGTGCGCTAAAGTCCACTTCATACAGGAGAATTCTACTACTCTGTAGAGAAGGATGGTAAGAAGCACATCAGGTACAGTCAAGGTCACACAGAGCTCATTCTTCATAACCCATGATAACTTGTGAAGCAGAGTCCCTAACACACTCCTGGTGTGCACATATATGTGTACATGCAAGCTCATGCACACTGAAGCACCCCCACACCTTCCTCCTGTGTTAGTCTAAAGCTCCAGTATTTGTAAACACTTGCCAGCACTCAGCCCCTCAGCCCAGCAGTTGCCGTTTGCTTGTTTTCTATCAAGTACATCACACTGGAGGAGGATGAGACATGGAATCAAACTTCTCACAAGCTGGTACAAGTTTCCGCAGCTGGAGACAACATGCCTCACCAGTGACAGAAATCATTTTTAAACCTTCACATAGTACAGGCTAATCAACCAAATAAGCTGACATCTAAAACTTGTGAGTGAGCTAAACTCTTGTAGTGAGATAGGTGTCAGTCATGGGGAATGTGGGCCACAGAAGCCCATGTCTGTAAAGGACTGTCAATATGGAAGGATTACTCTGTCACCAGGATGCTATCATCCCAGGTATTCAGCAGGAGCTCACCGAGGCACACAGCTCCCTGGTCAGTGCTGGCTCCCCAGAGTCCAGAAGCTGAGGCCTCGGGACAGTCACAAGAGATCAATAGCGTGCTCTCTGCTTTTCCTCAGAGACAGTTCCTTAAGCACAATTCTCAGCTCACAGATCATAAGCAAAGGTGGAGCTGAACTAAGACAAGACAAGCGATAAGAGTCAGCGTCCTCTCTGGCCGGTTACTTTTGTAACTGCAAGGAAAAGTGATGTTCTGTAGCTTTGGATGAAGATCCCAATGGCTAACACACAGCATCGTCCCTGAGACAATGGCATCCAACCAGCCCTCGCCCACCTGTGTGGGGAGAAGGGGCAGGGAGGGCTCACAGGGCAAACGTGGCAAAGCTTAGGGAGAGCAAGGGAAGTGTCTGGGTTCCCCCGGGGTTTTGAACATGAGAATGTGGCCCTTCCTCCCCTACCTCTCCTTTCTCCCCCACTGAACAGGGCTGACAACACCACCTGGCTCACCACACTAAGGACCTTGTATGTGTCGCTCATACTTTGGTTGCACATGAACAGACTCAATGAACAACAGTTACCATATTGTAGTCTGCCCTCGCTCAGCTCCGCTTGCTGCCCCCTCTCCTCCCCCACCCCACACAGGGCTGAGGCCCACGATAAGCGTTTACTCTGCTGAACTGAGTTAGAGGGGCAAGACATTTGCAATTTCTTCACTGCTTCCATCTGGGAGCTCCAATGTGTCTCACATTCCCTTAGCCTCACAATAAATCTGTTCAGGAGAAAGAAATATGTATGCCTTTTTTACAGACAGTCAGACAGCACTGAGGTACACAGAAGTTAAAAATAGTGTCTTCCATCACCCATAAATGGTGCAGTCAGACCAGATTCTTTAGCCTACAGCAGGCCTTCTGGGCAGGAGGATGCCTTAGTAGACCATGCTGGGAACACTTGGGAAAGGCTTTGTTCATTGTCAGACTACTCGATCAGGAGGACGGCAACAGCTACTCATTCCAGAGGGTATACCAGGTTCTAAGAGTGACTCTGTCTTACAGCAGTACCACAGGATAGACCCCCATCTTAAGGTTTCTCTGTGTAGCCTGGCTGTCCTGGAACTCACTCTGTAGACCAGGCTGGCCTTGAACTCAGATCCACCTGCCTCTGCCTCCTGAGTGCTAGAATGAAAGGTGAGTATCACCGTTGCCTAGTATATAGATCCCGTTTTAGGAACAAGGAACCAATGCTTAGAGAGACCCAAACCCTCTACCTCAGTCAACTACCAAGCGGCTAAGCGGGTGTTGTCTCTATGGGCCACTCTATCCCCAGAACAGACTACAGGGCCTTTGTCCTCATGTACTCAGGATTACAGGCCATTGCATCCTGTGACGGAAGACGCTTTCATCAGTTACCTCAATACTGCTGATCAGTTCTAGGTATCGAAGGTCCTGGACTCTGGTGAAGGCCTATGGGAAGGAATAAGAATCGTGTCAGCTGCCTTCTTGTTCTCCACAGGCTGATGGGGGTGGGATATGACAAGCTCTAGAAAGAGAGCCAGCAAGCAGAGGAGGGAAGCTCGATTCATCATTGGGAGGTGTGCCACCCAGAGAGGCTCAGCCTGTCTACATCTCAAGGATTAGTCCTTACAAAGAACTGTAAAGAAGTCCTGGGAGCATCAATCATTTTGGGATTAGGTAAAACAGAACTATGATCCTATAGTCTACAGTGGAACCCCTTGCCAGACACTGCTCATAACGGAAAGGCAAGCCGGGCTGATTCAGGTCCATGGCATCTGCAGAGTAGGCAAGACACAGAGACAAGAGCCTGCAAGCTTCTGCCTGTGATTTGGATGGGAAGCAGTAGACAGCTCTGCTCACTCACAGGGCACACAGGGAGAGGAGGAAAAGGCTCGGGAAAGAGCAGTTCTGAAGGAGGATGGTAGGGAGTAATCTCCTGGTCTCTAAAAAGTAAACTTGCATGTTAATCCTGAATGCACATCCCCTGCTTGGACTCCAGTAGGGGTAGAGACTTCTGATGCATGGATTTCTAGAAGGTTGTGAGGGTCCAGCAGACTGGTGCCAGTGAAGTGCCTTTTGCTGTTCTCAGGTACTACGAGGGACTTGGGGGAACTGGACCTCTGTGTGCTCTGATGGCAACATCTACACCCAGCTTGTCCATGTGGAATGGACTGACACATGCCTGGAGCAGCAGCTTCTGAGCCATCCTGGTTTAGAATACACAACAGCCCTTGGCCACTGCTAGGCACTCTCTATGCTAGAAGAATGGGGGAAAATGATCATGTCATCCAGTTTCCGGCTGCCTCACAGATGGCCACAGGGTGATTTCATCTTTCTACTCTACAGGGCCACAAAGGCTGGGGACACAGGAGTTTCACTTGGCCTTTGTCTCCTTCCCTAGTTCATGGGTTCACAGTGGAAATGGGGAGCTTGGAGCTAAATCTCCTGAGCCAACGGCACAAGCACGAGGCAGATGCCCTAGGGAGGGCTCTTCCTGTCTGAGCCTGAGCGGTGGCAGACGGCAGGACTAGGCAAGCGCTGCCCAGAAGGGGCCTGGCAAGTGGCTTTCTTTCTCAAACAGGGACTGACCATCTTACCTAGGCTGACCTTGAATGTCTGTGCTCAAGGGATCCTCCTGCCACAGCCTGCTGAAAAGCTGGGGTGACAGGCACATTGCACAGTACCCAGTACTTGGTTCTTCTTGAGGAACTGGTAAAGGGTCAATCAGGCAGGGTGGACAAAAGTAAAAGCTGCCTTCCTGATTTGTGTTTTTTAAACCATGTACAGAAGCAGGTCCCTGGTAATGGGCAGAGTAGGAAAAAAAAGACTCAGGTCTCAGCCCAACAGGACCTTGAGCTATTTCCTTCCTATGGATGGGATCCAGCAGCCTTCTTTGTGGTCAGGCAAGCAAGTGACACCTCTTCAAGGGCCTGTCTGGTTCTGAGCACTGGATTCTTGAATTTGATAAGTCTGTCACTGACATTCTTCAGCCTTGATATACCGCAGTCAGGGTGCAAATTCGGAGTGGTCAGTCACAAGACTGTGAGTAACTTCCACAGAGGGAAGTGGAGAGCAGGGAACAGATGAGCTGGCAGCTAAGCAGCTCTCCTGTGCCATCTAGTGGGAGCACCCTTCTAGGCCAGGCCCCTCCTTCCACAAGTCTGAGTCCTGAAAGACTGATACCCAGGGGAGAGGAAAGCCAAGGATTCAGGATTGAAACAAAACATCAGTCAAGGTCTATGTTCAAAGCTCTACGACTTTTCAAAATATCATGCTACCCACAAGAAATATACACACAATTTTCATTTTTCAAATAAAATGACTAAAGAAATACCATTCTAACAAAGAACCCAGTGCTTTGATATGGTCATGTCTATCCTCAAGTGTTCTGAGATGCAAGGTGGGTTATGAAATGAAGAGAAGGTAATATCCTAGCTCCAGTTCCCTTTATCTGGACATACGCTCAGTGAGTCACAGAGGCCACGTGCTCTATAACAGGGCAGTACTAACATGAGTGGGCTCTTAGGCTCTAGGTGTGAAGGGTAACTATCTAAGAATGTAACTTTATTTCTAGCTATAGACTGAAGACACCCTGAAAACCTATTGGTATTCCTTACAGGCTTGTATTTCTAGGTGGGGCAGGAGAAGGAATGTCCCCTCTCTCCTGAATTCCTAAAGCCCTAGTCTAATACTTCCCAATGCTTATCTGATCTAAAAATATGTAGGCAATTATTGGGTAGCTTGACTTTTCTTCATGCACTGTGTACTGAGACAGGGCCTTGTGTATGCTAGCCAGTGCTCTACCACCGAGCAGCGACACCTCCAACTCTGTGTGACATAGTTGGCATTTGCACAGCTACTCCAAACTCCTTTACCAGGCCTGGGGAGGCCTCAAGGTGAGTACAGAATAGAGGAAGAGCACCATGCATTTTAGAAGCAGGGATAGAGAAGTCAGGCTGAGAGAAAAGGCTGGGAAAAAGCTCAGCTCTGATGTGTGCTCTGTTCAATGGTCCTCTGTTTAACAAGAGGCAGGTACCACATATGTCTGCAGGCACTTCAGTATCAGTAGCCTGGGCAAGAGGAGACTCTCCACTTGGCTATGGGAGAGAAAGCATGGAAAGAGGACAGGAGAGGCTGGAAGCCATTCCCTCTTCTCCCTCGATCTATCAGATGGGCACTTATAAGTCTAGGAAAGGTTAAATGTTTTTGGCCATTTCCTTAGCTTTTTTGGCTAAACTAGGAGTAGCACTGTGAATCATGCCAGGAGAATATGGGACACTGCCACACTGCTGTGGGAATCAGGGAGCCTGACCATCTCCTCTGCACTAAGCCAGTGCTAAGAACAATGGTGGGGTGATAAATGGCTGGTGCTTAACCCCAGTCTGAGATACCTGACTAATAAATGGCCACCATGAGCAGGCTCTATCTAGGTTCTTTACATAAATGATTACTACCAAGCCTGGCAGCCAGACTCAACCAGATGTTTTACTGGCATCATCTGCGTAGATTGTCCCAGCTTCCTGAGAACAGGTCCTAGTCTTCCAGAACCCTCCAGAAAACCACCCCGGGAGGGTAGTTACCACCACTGTGAAAGGGTGACTGAGACTTCAGAGCCCATTATGGTCGCTTTCTGCCCCTTTGGTGTTACCGGCACCCTCCTGCCTCACCCTTTCAAGGACCAAATTCTAGCTCACACTACTAAGTGCATACCTTCTTTGCCGTCTCAAACTCTAGTCCTTCTAGAGCTTCCATGGCCAGTTCACGCCAATCAGTGTCTGTCACTCCCAAGCAAGCGATCTGGTATGCTTCTTTGAACATCTTCCTATCGAGGTACTGGTACATCGGAGCAGACTGCAGGGTTTCAGGGAGAAAGAGAATAGATCAGAGGAGTCAACGAGGCCGGGCAGTGGTGGCGCACACCTTTAATCCCAGCACTTGGGAGGCAGAGGCAGGCGGATTTCTGAGTTCGAGGCCAGCCTGGTCTACAGAGTGAGTTCCAGGACAGCCTGGGCTACACAGAGAAACCCTGTCTAGAAAAAAACAAAAACAAAAACAAAAGACAGTAGTCAACAAGTCATATTACAACCAGATGTTCACAGTGACATTACCAGAAACACCTATCTCAAGCTTCTGCATCTTCGCAGCCTCACCCTGGCCCACCTGGGTACCTCCTGCTGAGCTCTCTTCACACTTTTGGCTGTCATTTGCCTTCCTCTTCCCTAGGTCTACATAACCCTAATATGTCACCTTCTCTGGGAAGGATTTGCCCTGCCCACCGTCCCACCCCTCATGGAAAATGCCTACTTGGCCTTTTAAAGCTCTCTTAACAGATCCCTCCTGGAAGCTCTCCTCATGCCCCAAGAGAAGGAGTCTAAGCTGTCCTTGGCCTCTGTGTAGATAAACCTTGTGCTGTACTCCATGTGGGTCTGTGGCAGCAGCAGGGCTCTAGTCACTCCCAGCAGTTCCTCCACCAGGGGAACAAGTTCACTGACCAGAAGGGAAAGATCTGGGACGGCCTCTTCTCAAAGACTATGTCTGAAAAGGGCACGGATATGGAGCTTGCTCCAGACAGCCCAGAAAACTCTGAGGACAAGTCCCTGGGGTCTCTGATGCTGAAGACCAAGCTGCCTATCTGAGAATATCTACAAGTATCCCCTAGTGACCTCTCTCTCTCTCTCTCTCTCTCTTTTTTTTTTAAGGCTACAAAGACAGTTGTAGTTGTCCAAAGAGTCATGTGTAAGGAGGTGTTATTACCTTTGATAGCACCCCAGGAGAGGGAGACTCCTGGAGCAGACCTGACTTGTCGGAGGACACAGACCTATCAAATTAAGATCCTGATGTCTATCAAATTAAGAACCTGATGTTAGAGCAAGAGGTGACCTGATATTCTTGGTCCTGTGTTCCTTCTTGTGTGTGTGTGTGTGTGTGTGTGTGTGTGCACGCGCGCACGCGCGCGTAAGAACACATGTATACAGATCAGGCTAGAGCTAAGCTGGGCCTGGCATCTGTAGCAATAAAGACCCTGTCTTGATTTGAGGCCAGTCAATACACTTCAGGGACCTTTGTCTCCCTGCTGGATTCCTGGGCAGTAAAGATCAATCAGCCAGTACCTCTGTACTAATGGTTCCCAAATGTGAAACCGGAAGTGCTGCTTTCTCCATTTTCGGCCTTTATCTTTGACATTTCCGGTCCTTTTGCTCCCCCTTCAGAATTAAAAGAAACCTTTTTGCTTTCAAGCTGATCTACCCTCTGACAGCAAGGCACAGCTATTCCCAGGGGCTTGTTTTCCTGCGGTAATACACCATACACTTTCCCTCCTACTGTAGGGAGGCAGCTGGCCACAGACTAGGAGCAGCTGAGCTAGTACACTGGTCTGGCTCAGCCACATCCTCTCCAGGTGCCTTCTGCTCAGAAACTCTGCCCAGGCTTCTGTAGTTGAAGTGGCACTCTGAAAGGGGCAAAGTACCCATCTTCCTGGACACAGGTTTCCTCATCTCCTTAAGCTTTCCCAAACCCCACCTACTCTGCCCTCACAATGAGCTCTCGTCTCTAGACTCCTCTGGTCCACTTTAGCTGTTTTGTGGCTTTTGATATTTCACGACTGTCTGTAATAAGGAGGAATAATAACAGGAATTGGGGCAGGCAAAACCTGAAAACGGGTGTAATTAACCCCATTTCTCAGTGGCAAAGCCTGGAGTCTCGGCTGCTCTGGGGAGGATCACTTCAGCCCTGGAGTTCAAGACTGTGAGCAACATGGCAAAACAAAACCAAACCAAAAACCAATGATCCTATCACACAGAAAAGAAATGAGGCCTCAAAGAGGAAGGTATGGTGTTGAGGATGCAGTTAGATCAGGTTACAGAATCAGATTCCAAAACCAGGGCTCCTTTTCCCAAACTGCAGAACTTCCTGCAACAACCGACTCCCCCATGACAAGGGAACATTAAAATGTCACACAAGATGAGCTGATTGTACAGCAGAGAGGTACAACGTGAATGAGGATTTGAAAAACATCCTAATGAACCAGTTCCCTCCGAGCAAACCCTTATGTGGCTGCTGTATTCCAAGCCTGACATCATGGAGCACAACTCAGGTTTACTGCCCTACTTGGCAGCTCGGACACACAAGTTCTTGCACAAGATGATACAAATTTCGAAAGGAAACCAAAAATCCCAAGGGCAAAAATGGGGCTTTTTGCCTGGTCTGGAGGCCCAAACCACAGGAAGACTAGAGGCGAGGCGACAGATAAACAGCCTTTGTCTCAGATCGCCTTTCCCAATGCTTGGCAGCTCTGGCCTGCTGCATCAGCAGGAAGGCTGCTGCAACCAACAGAGCCTTTGGCTACTGACTCTTGGGGCTCTGGCAGAAGGAGCCCCAGCAGCCTCTCTGGCTCTTTGGCTGGCTAGAATCAGGGAGCAGCAACTGCATTTATTTCTGAGGTTAGGATGGCAGTCTTGGGAGAAAACCTTTGAAGAAGCAAAGCCTGTTTGGCACAGATGAGGAAGAGTGGGCTTCTAGCAGATGTGGTGCTTGGGTTTAGGATGCTGCTGCGGAGCAGATAAGGACAGCACGGAGAGTCACACGGGCAGGCTGTCCTCAGCTGCCACCACACGTCGCCCTGTTCCCATCTCTCAGGCTCTCTTTCCCCACTGTTCATTCCCATCAGAATTCACTGCCATTGCTTGAATACTCGGTAAGGAGCAGGAGCTGATGTGGACACTGCTGCCGTCAAGCCCTGCAGGAACAAGTAACAAGGGCTTCCACGGCTCCGGGAAGAAGGAGGCAGAGTCTGCAGGCCAAGCAGACTGACAGAGCATTCTAGAGGAAAGGCAGTCTAGAATGTATCAACATCTTTCAATGGACAAGGCCTCTGGCCCAGCAATTTCAGTTCCTGGAACTTATACTATGTCAGGACCTACACAAGGAAGACACCCACTATTTGCAAGAGCAAAAAACTATAGGCAGCCAGGCCTGGTGACTCACACTTTTAATCCCAGCACTCTGAGGCAAAGACAGGGGAGACTGCTGTGGGATTGAGACCAGCCTGGTCCACACAGAGTTCTAGGGCAGCCTGGACCAATACTGAGACCCTGTTTCCAAAACAGGAAAAGAAAAACAAAAAGGCTGTAAATAATATAAATGTAGGTGCCGGTGGAATAAGCTATGACTATCATGTGATAGAAGAGCTGCATTCATTACAAACAGAACTGGGTACACAGCAGGGAGGGCATGGGGCCTGCAGCAGGAAGGCACTCCAGACTGCACAGTGGAGCAAAGGGACAACTGACTGCATTACAGTCTTGCACATCACTACCTAAGGGGACTTGAGCGGCACACACAAGGAATCACTTGTCCTTTCTCACACACAGATGTGAGCCTGCAGCTGTCTTCCTGTTTGAAAATCCTGGTAAGTGTATTCACTGACATGGCACCGCGTTTCTAGTAGACTGCTGAGCAGAACACCAGATTAGTAGGTGGGGTGCTTGGTTGGGACAACTGTCTTTGTTGTTAGTGGGGTTTGTTTTGTTTTTTGTTTTAAGAAAAAATATTGTGATGCATCCCAGGCTGCCTTTAAACTTGAATCCTCTTGCCCCATCCTCAAAGTGCTGAGACTATTGGGATGAACCACACTGCTAGGTTAGATTGCTAGTCAATAATTCGTCAAGGGGATGGGCCTAGAAGAGCTAAATGTCATGTTAAAAGAAGATGGCGCAGGAGCTGGCAAGATGGCTGAAAAGGTAAAAGTACTTTGCTGCACAAGTGTGACAACCTGAGTCCAACCTTCAGAACCAACAACGGGAGAAACAATGCCAAAAGTTGTCCTGGGACTGTCGGTCACAGGCGCTCACACACACACAAACTTTAACACACTTTAAAACAGACAACCCTAACCCTGATGGCATAAAGTGATTAAAAGCTCCATTCTCTTGTTTTGGGTCCATAGTCAGTACAGTCAGTACAATAACATGCCTGAGGTCTGGAGGGACGGTTCCGTGGTTAAGAGGACCCATATCACATTCTCAGCACCCATTTGAGGTGGATCACAACCCCCTGAGACTCCAGCTCCAGGGAATCTGATGCCCTCTTCTGTCCTCATGTGCACCACATATATGTATATATGCACACATACACACACATTAAAAACAATAAAATATTCTCTTGAAGACAGGATGCTGGGTTCAAGTTTCTCCTTAGTGCTTGCCTTGGCTTGATGACAGTTCTGTAGAGAATGTCTCTCACTTTAGGGGCAAGCAGACAGGCGGCTGTAACTAGCAGGGATGCCGTCTGGGTCCCTGTCTGTTTTTCCCTTCTGTTCCTGTGGTTTCTAGCTGGTCTCTCCTCTCTTCAGGAGACTATGCAGGACCCCATGTGCCATCTCTGGGTCCCATCCCTCAGACAGTGCCCACTACCTGTTCTCTCCACACAGTGTTCCCACTCATGCACTGACGCTCCACCTGTGGGCTTGCCACTAACACAGTACTGAGGACAACTAACACAGTGCAAGGGGATCAGAAAGAAAAGAGGGCAATGAACCAGTGTGCTCCTAGGCTTATGCCAACTTGACACAAAACTATAGTCACCTGAGAGGAGGAACCACCATTGAAAAAGATGGCTCTATAAAATCAGGCTGAGGCCAGCCTATAGAGCATTTTCTTAATTAATAATTGATGGAGGTGGGCATAGCCCATTGTGGGTGGGGCCAGTGCTAGGCCGGTGTCCTGGGCTCTGTAAGAAATCAGGCTGAGCAAGCCATGGGAAGTTAGCCTATAAGAAGCAGCCCTCTCACTTGGGAGGCAGAGGCAGGAGGATTTCTGAGTTCGAGGGCAGCCTGGTCTACAGAGTGAGTTCCAGGACAGCCAGGGCTATACAGAGAAACCCTGTCTTGAAAAACAAAAACAAAAACAAAAAAAACCAAAAACAAAAAAACAAAATAAAACAAAACAAAACCGCCCTCCACAGCCTTGGCATCAGCTCCTGCCTCCAGGTTCCTGCCTGGTTTGAGTTCCTGTCCTGACTTTCTTCAGTGATGGACTACAATGTGGAACTATAAACTGAATAAACCCTCTCCTCCCCAGCTTGCTTTTTTTGGTCATGGTTTTTCATCACAGCAAGAGAAACCCTAACTAAGACAACGGGGCTGATCTCCTCCAGAAACACACGGCTACACTCACCCAGTCCATAGCACCGTGAGACACCACAGATCCCACACCTCCCTCCTCCTTCTCCTCCTTGCTGCTCCCAGCACCTGTCTGAGGGTCTGACCATTCTGTTTTGCGTGCCCTGGGGCTGCAGAGGAGTGGCAGGCACAGGGTTACCTGTGGCACCTCCACGGCAGACATAGAGAAGACATGAAGGCAGAAGATCTTGGAGCCGTTGTAGCCAACCACGAAGCCCTGCAGCTTCTGCTGGTGCACTGGGAAGGTGCTGGCCTTGATGTTGAGGTAGCCTCCTCCAGAGAAGCAGAGCATGTCCTCACACTGCGTGTTCCAGGCCACGCTGTTGGCGTTCGGTTCCTGAGGGACAGAGGCCTGTGAGGCTCTGACAACACTCCCACTTTTCACCCCAGCCATTTTTAAAGTCTGGGTGGCCCTCAAGTACAGACAGCAGGATGAAGAGAAAGAGGGAAGGGGATCAGAAAAGAAGGGACGAGCCAAACTCCTCTATGTACTGGTAGAGTGATAGAATTTTTGGATATGTGCCATTTTCAAAATCAATTATCCCCTCCATATTTTAATCATTCCACAGTAGGTGGAAATGGAGCAAGGTAGGATCCCATTTCTGTTAAAGGAAGCGAGCAAGGTGCTGCTCTGTGGTAGCTGACTAGCATGTGTAAGAGGCTGGGTTCCTTTCCTAACGAGTTAGGAAAACACACACACACACACACACACACACACACACACACACACACACACACACACACTTCCACACATACCTACCAACCCGGGAGGAGGCTCACAGGTTCACCCTGAAGATCAGCAGTGACTGCTGTGGGGTGAGTAGACCTGAGAAGAATTTCTATTTTCTATTTTTTTTTTTTTTTCTGGTTGCTAGTCTGGTTTCTTTGGTCATGAACTTCCACTGTTTTTTATAATAAGCAAAAGAATGGGGAGTTCTTTTAAAAATTAGAAAATAACACATTGTCTCTGCATGTATAACTCTTATACTAAAACCACAGTGACACCAGGAGGTACCCTCTCCACCAGGATTCTGCTCAACTTTAGAGGCCTAGGACCTCCATGCCCTGAGTCTTCTACCCTCAGCAGAGACTGTTTGGATGAGGAATATTGGTACTTCCCGTGTGAGGAGCAAGCGCAGGGGGTGACAGACTAGGAAGGTTGTGTCTCCTGGTAAGGCCTGAGAGCCACCTTGGCTACTTCGGCAGAGAAGCTGCAGTAAGGGCCATGTATCTTTCAACCTCTCTCTACACAGGACACACTGAGGAGCTTCTAACCACCTCCAGGTCCAGGCAGGGGTAGTGCTGAGGCTGGGAGAAGGGCACCATTTAGGGCTGGTTATGCCTAGCACTGAGAACACAGTAGCATCTTGTTTGCTCCTGGGTTGTTCTGTGGCGAGTCTATGAGAATGCAACTTCTAGCTTCATGTTAGCATGGGGAAGGAATGTGGTTTAGTTAGCATGCAAAAGGTACTGGGTTGGATCTCAGCATAATATAACATCTCTAGCCCCAGTACTTAGGAAATGGAGATAAGGGATCATCCTAAAGTTCATCCTCACGTGGAGGCTAGCCTGAGCTATGGAAAGATCCTGTCTCAAAGGAAAAAAAAACAGAGGAGGAAGGAAGGAAGGAAGGAAGGAAGGAAGGAAGGAAGGAAGGAAGGAAGGAAGGAAAAGGTAGTTTCATGTTAGCTAGATTGAGACTCACAGGGGTCCGTGAATACAGGTTCTTTCCCCTAAACCCTCTGCTTCCTCTGTGCCATGACGTGATAATAACTGAAGTCATTCTGGGCTACCTGTAGCCATGTAGCCCTGTCCAACTGACTGAGGAAAGCCAGACACTTCTACCCTGCTGGTTGTGTTGTCAAGGACAAGGAGGGCCTTGGAAGAAGACCCATGTCTATCTATGACATTGGGAAACTGTGCAGGAGAAGCCAGAGAGCAGAGGCTCCAGTCTCAGGGGGACCTCATAAGTAAATTAGCTCTGACCTCTCACAATGCCTCAAAGAGGCCAACAGCCCTAGTGTGGCAGAAAGCCAGCCAGGTGATGGGTACAGTCTTTGGACTGCTCAGTGATACACTTCTTTCAGCCACAGGACCAAAGACTGTGGAAACTATGCCCACTACCAGTGATCCACGCAGCTATTGTGCTGCAGTGTTCTGTAGAGTAAGCTTAGGTGAGCTTCTTCATGTCCCTCCTAGTGTACTTTAGGCCACTGGCAGCAACTAGCAGTCCAGGGTAAGGGACTCACAGACTTCATCAAAAAAGTCACCACCACACATTAACATGGCCACAAGACATGTCACAGTCCACTCAAGTACTGCTTATGGCTATGTGAAACTGAGGTTCCTTGCTCATCTTCCTGACACGGAAACGAGTGCTCAAGAGGCTGGCCCAGCTACCTCGTCCCTGGGGCTTCTCAGGATCTACTCCTGTGCTGGGTCCCAGGCCCTTGCTGTTCCTCCCAGAAAGGGCTGGGTGCCTCCTTGCACAACTGGGAGGCTCAAGGCAGCTCCCTGTTCCAAGGACTGGGTCTCCATCCAGGACTCCACCTGGAAAAGCAGCTCCTTCGTGTGGATGTCGTATACCAGGCATGTGTCATTTTCATCCACCACAGCCAGCTTGTTCCGGGAGGCACTCATGTCCAAGCAGCGCACGGCTGTGGCCTGCTTCAGCAGGACAATAGCAAAAAGATTGTCCACAAAGATCTTCAGGATCTGGCGAAATTTCAGAGAAATAAGTGTGAGTTACCACGGCAACCAGACCCTGGACCACTGCCAGACTCTTGGCATCCCATGTGTTCTACAAGAACAACACCCACTAACTCCTCCAGAAGCTGTGTGCAGAGAAAAGACTCATTAAATAAACTTGGGGGGGGGGGGAACCATCCTTAAGAGTCCAAAAGCATGGTTCATAGGAGGTCACTGAAGCAACAACAGACCTAAGACATGCCAAACTGACTAATGTCTGTGTGAACTGGAGACATTTTTAATGATACTGCTTAAACTGCAGGGTAGAGGAGTCATACACTAACACAGGAAGGGCTACTGTAAACACAGGGGAGACATCTGGTATAAAGTAATAATGACGGTGCTGATGGTGACAGCTGCCATTCACTGACATCCCTGTTTCTGACAGCCCTGGGAAGAAACAGTATTGTCCTTATTTGGATAACTTGAGCCTCAGAGAGGCAAACTCATCTATCTGCCCAGGGCCATACAGCTCGTGAGAAGGAATGTGGTCCCAGGTTAACCTGACCCCAAAGTCATGCTCTCAGCCTCCCATGAGACCTGACAGCTGACTGAAGAAGCTGCAGACTCTCCCCCACTGGGGTGCCACTGCTCGTCAGCAGATACTGATCTCATGCTCCGCAACTTCCGTCCCCAGCAAAGACCTGACAAGCTTCAGCCACAGCCATCTGCCACACAGCTTGGTTCTCAGGCTAATGCAGTTATATTTTCACTTTCAAATTTCTATGTAGCCCACATAGAACTTTCTTATTTTAAGCAAAGAATGTAGATGAACACACAGCGAATCTGTTCAATTTCATGTAGCCTAGATTTCCTAATCGATTTGTCCAAACAGTCCAGTTTTCTTTTAGGTTCTAGTAACACCCTAAGGACTAGCACCGGCTAGGCCCCAGACAGGAATACAGATTAATCCAGGCACTGCCTAATAAGGCTCTGACCTCGTGCACAATCTCTGCCTGCCTCTCCAGCAATCCACTAAAGCTGTGTCTCCAACAAATCCCACCTTCGGGGTGACCTTAAGCAAACTGATCCCTGCTACGTGCAGTTTGAAAGCCACGGCGCGCCTACTCTGCCAGGGTGAGCACGCTGTGAGTCTGAGAGCCACAGCCCTTTGGCCTGGGGCTGTCTTTATGAAAGCAAACCCCAGGCCGTCTATAGCCCATCGCACGTCATCCCAGACAGGAAACGCAGCGTGCCCGATGGTAGCACAGGAAGGCTCACCTGGCCGTTTTTCAGGCCTACCAATAGACCTTCTCTTCCAGCAGGGCCGCCGATCACCTTGATGTAGCGGATGAGAGATTCCATCTGCCATTCCCTCTCCTTCACTCCACTGAAGGACAGGCACTGTAGCCGTTTCTCCTAGGAGGCAACCCAAGCTTAGTGTGGAGGTTCAGAGAAAGAGTGCTTGCAGCCCTCCTGGGGAAACCGTCCTACACCATCAGTGGTGATCTGACCCTGGCTCTTCCCTGACCCTCCCATCACCAATCCACCACAGGCCTCCTCAGGGGCCATCTTCAACATGGGCCTCCAGAGCCAGCAGCAGGCCACCAACCCCCCAACCACTCTTCTCTATTGTGGTAGTCCTAAGTGGCAAGAGGCTTGGGACCCTCACACAGGTTTTGATACTAGTTTTACACTTAAATGGCTCCTAAACAATTTCTTCCTTTTTCTCTTTTCTAACAGGCCTGGGAAAGATCAGGTCCACCCACAGTAGTCTTTCCAAAATTCCTCGTGGCACTGACCTAGGGACTTTTAGAGATCTATGACTGGGGGAAAACTTTTCTTTTGAAAAACCAAACCAAACCAAACCAAACCCCTCTTAGGGTAGTGGTTCTCAACATGTGGGTCATGATCGCTTGGGGGTTACATATCCTGCATACCAGATATTCACAGTAGTAAAATTACAGTTATGAAGTAGCAGAGAAATAATTGTATGGTTGGAGGTTACCACAACATGAGAAATGGTCTCAGAGAATCGCAGCATTAGGAAGGTTGAAAACCACTGCCTTAGAGACTTTTTCTTTTTTTTTTCTTTTTTTTTTTTTTTTTTTTTTTTTTTTTTTTGGTGGTACAAATCTATAGTTCCAAGTTCTCTGGAGGCTACAGAATGAGTTCAAGAACAGCCTGGTAAACTTCATAA
>NC_034591.1:131584457-131588013 GCF_900095145.1 Mus pahari | reverse complement strand
AAAAAAAAAAAAAAAAAAGGGGGTGGAGCAAGATTGGGGATATGGTTCCATTACAGAGGGCTTTCCTGTTGTAGGCAAGGCCCTGGGTTCAAGTCCTAATGCCTCAAGAGAAGAAAGGAAGGAAGGAAGGAAGGAAGGAAGAAAGAAAAGAATTCTTAGGGGGTAAAACTTGCACTTATGAAAATGTATCCTAGATGAGTGACAGGTGTGACACACGCCTTCACCTCGGCACTTGGGAGGTAAACTGGGGGTCGTGAGCTTGAGGCCAGCCTGAGCAACTTAGTAAAGCACCATCTTCAGACAAAGCTGCAGCGTAAGACTCTTTACGACACACCTAATGCCAGTGTATCAACATGCCGCCGCAGCCCGCCATCACCCTAGCCACAGACCTCATCTCTCTAAAACCAAGACTCAGCTAGATGCCAAGGACGGCCACTGAGTCACCACCATCTTCTTCCACTGAGGTAGAGCCTGCCCTGGGGGAGGAGGGATGAGCTGCCCACCTGGCACAGGATGATGTGATCGGCACACACCACCAGCAGGTTGCACTCAAACTTCTTGACAATTTTCTCCTTTACCCGGTAGTGCATGTCTGCCGAGTCTTCGGAGTACAGCTCATAGATAAGGATCTTCTCTGGCAGCTGGATAGCTAATCGATTTTTGTAGATGGCAATTTTCTTGACAAGCTCTCTGCACTTAATCCTAACTGTCAACGGAGGGAAAGAGACTCTAGCAAAAGGTTGTTAAGTAAGGTGAAAGGCAGAGAAATTAAAAGCCATCATTTATTTATTTAATGCTCCTGACAATTAAAGTGACACACTCTCATTACAAAAATCTTTAACAGGGGCTGGAGAGACAGCTCAGTGCTTAAGAGCACTGCAGCTCTCTAAAGACTTGGGTTTGATTCCCAGTATCCATCTTAACTCCAGTTCCTGGGGATCTGTCGCCCTCTTCTGGCCTCCTCAGGTACTGCACACACAGGGCACACTGACATACACAGGCACTCAAGACATACACTTCAGAGTAAAACTAGGTCAATCTGCTAACAATTCTCCCCAGAGTACCTGCCACATGCAGGCAGCTGTGCTGAGTGGGGTGCAGAGCTACATATGCTACCATTTCAGGGAGAAACTGAGCCGCCAAGTAGTCAATGCTACCGACACTTGTCCTACATGTCTGAGGACATCTATACTCCTTACTCTGCACAGCAAAGGCGGCCCCTAGTGATCAGGAGGCCACCAAAATGACACATCTCATAGCCGGCCACACTCCTGCAACCTTCCTGACCACAGGGACTTCCATGTAGTAAGTTCTGCCTCTCTACAGACCAAGTGGTGTAAACAACACAGAGGATGTGCTGAGCTGTCCCAGTGGCTACATTCCTGCCACCTAGATAGAATTTCCAAAATAGATCTACCCTGGCAGGGACAAAAGAAGTCACCCTGAATCTACAGGATGGTCCCCAAGCGGGACCCCTATGCAAAGACACCTGGCCATATCTGGCCAGCAGCATACAAGTAGCATATGTGCTCAGCACATCCAGAAATGGACACCGCTGAGTGGAACTTGACCTCTCTCAGCAGCAGAGCTACTTATGTGAACAGAAGGAACTGTCAAGATTTAGACTGGGAGAGGCTGGATCCCAGACCCTCTGACCAAACCTGAGCCTATCTTCTGCCCCTACGTGTCCAGTAGAAGGACCACCAAGAGGTGAATAGAGGCTAAGAGGAAAGTGCCAAAGTGGCTCTGACAGAGATGGGTAAATGTCCACAAAGCCCCATGCACGTCAGCCATTACAGCTCTGACTTGTCAGCCTCTGTGTCTCATGGAGTCCATTTACACCATGGAATTATTTGTAAAATGTAAAGAGCTGGTGCTTTTAAAAACAAAACAAAACAAAAAAACAGATTTTATTGCTTTTGCTAGATCCTCAAAGAGATCTTCATCCTCCTTCTACTGCTAGAAGCTAAAGCAAGGCCAGGGGAGACATTTCCTATTATTTAGCATGTGCTGTCCCCAGCCCAATCCCCACCCCTTTTGTTAGTGTCTATAAGCAAGGGCAAGCGTGCCTCTTACCTTTCTGCTCTGTGATGAGGTGTTGCACGATGACATCTGTCATACTGTCCCTGTAGGCATACCGATCCTTGTAGAGCCCATGGACTGTGCTGAAGATGAGCTGGTAGAAGGAGATGGTGCCATCCTGGCAGCCAACCACCTGTGGACAGGAGAGCTGTCAATCTAGGCTGAGGGGAGGAGCCGTCTCCCTTCCACCTGTTAGGAGCACTGGCTGTCCGGGGCCTCCTCTAGCAAAGCTCTGCAGGATGCTCAGGATGCCAGGGACTGCCTCTAGCAATGCTCTTCAGGGTGAACTTCCTCTACTCACCACATAATTGGAGTCAGGTTTTACTCTACAGGTCCACACCCAGGAGTTCTGCTCCCCAACAGTCCCCAGTCGCACTCCATCCTTGGTGAAGAGAGATACCTGCTTATCTGAACCCCCCACCAAAATGTACTCTCCTTTAGTGAAGTAGCTGATGCAGCAGGGGTCAAAGTTCAGTGGTCGATCCTTCCCAATCTGAGGAAAGAGAATGTACAGCAAGTGAGCCCAGTCTACAACCACAATCAGGAAGGGCTTCCTCACCATTAGCCGGGTAGGAAGAAAGGTAGGAAGGCAAGGGGGCTGCCTCGCCTTATCTCCTGAGCTATTCCATTTCCTACGCAGGCCTCTCCACTTCTGGAGCCCACTCTTCCCCTCAACCCTGCCAAACCCTTGGCCCCTAAAGTCTGCCTTGCCTCCTCGGCAACCTGGAGGCCAGGGAGTCTTTCCCTCGCTCACCCACCACACATGGTCAGCAGCTTACCTCAGCCTCTTTTCTCTGTTTATTTTCTTTGCTTATTCACTTGAAAAGACTGCCCTTTATTCTTTATTCAATTTAAGAAAAATGACCCTAAAAACCTAGTTTTTGCTTTAAGGTTTAGGGTCAATTTACAAATGTTTTCCTATTTATAAATCTAGTAAAAGTGAGCAGTCAATTGATGCTGACAGTTTAATGAATGCAATTTGAACATATAAAACCACTGAAGTAGTCAGCTCCAATTTCAACTTAGCTAATTCCCTTCAACTAATTTAAACTGCAATTATAAATTTAGTATGTTCACTTTTCTTTCCTTTTTAGGAATTTCAAATGCCTAACAACCGAAAGCTTCCCTCCTACCTCCCAGTGCTACAAAGTCTGATAAGAAAGCTCTGGCGCCTGTCATGACCCTGAGCGGAAGCTACCGGCTGAGGGTTAGGGCTCCTCTTCCAAGAAACAGCTATCAACTCTAGACCAACTACAAGGACCGAATGAAGGCATGAGTGACCAAAGCAGGCAGAAACTGAGTGAGGGGACAGCCTCAGGCAAGAGTCTCTCAACACAGCTCCTTTGTAGATGGGCATAGAGTCTGTGATGGGCTGTTGTAGGTGAGGTGGGCTGTTGCAGGTGAGGTGGGCTGTTGCAGGTGAGGTGGGCTGTTGCAGGTGAGGTGGGCTGTTGCAGGTGAGGTGGGCTGTTGC
>NC_034591.1:131563942-131584397 GCF_900095145.1 Mus pahari | reverse complement strand
CAGGTGAGGTGGGCTGTTGCAGGTGAGGTGGGCTGTTGCAGGTGAGGTGGGCTGTTGCAGGTGAGGTGGGCTGTTGCAGGTGAGGTGGGCTGTTGTAGGTGAGGTGGGCTGTTGTAGGTGAGGTGGGCTGTTGTAGGTGAGGTGGGCTGTTGTAGGTGAGGTGGTCTAAGCCACACTCATCAAACTCTACAAATGTCTAAATAGCCAAAATTACACAAAGTTACCTAAGCCTGACAACAACTTTGGCTTTGTTTTAGCAATCCTTATCCTGTATTTAATCCCCAAATCACTCCAGAGTTGAAAAGATACTTCAAAACCAAGAAATAACTTCACTGTCCCAAACAAATTGAAGTTACCATCTATACCATGGTTTGGACTTTAAATGACTCTCAAACTCTGTCAAAGGCTCCGTCCCCAGCTAGTGGCATTATGGAAAGAAGGATGAAGTTTAAGGGGTGGGACTTAGTTGAAAGAAACATGTCCCTGGACATGTCCCCTTAAAAGCATATCGGAGGGGCTGGAGAGACCGCTCAGGGGTTAAGAGCGCTGACTGCTCTTCCAGAGGTCCTGAGTTCAATTCCCAGCAACCACATGGTGGCTCACAACCATCTGTAATGGGATCTGATGCCCTCTTCTGGTGTGTCCTCACACACATAAAATAAATAAATCTTAAAAAAAAAAAAAGAAAGAAAGAAAGAAAGAAAGAAAGAAAGAAAGAAAGAAAGAAAGAAAGAAAGAAAGAAAAAGAGCACATTGGTTATTCTCAAAGAACTTGTGCTCCAGTCTGGGCCTCAATCCCTGTTCACCATTCTCCAACTGTGGTTCTCACTGCTCGGGTCTTGCTCTCCAATTTCTGAAAGTACCTAATTAAAGTCTCTTCTCACGGTGCTGAACAGCTGAGGAAGAGAAGACAAAGTCCTGGGCCCAGGACCTGAAGACAAGCTCACTATGCAGCCACTAACAGTGATCGTGCGTAGTCACTGATGACACTCTCAGAAGCACACATCAGAGTGTGCTACAGCTGACGCGTGTAACTGGGTTGGCATGGTGCTACATACCTGTTTTCCACTCAGCTGGTAGAAGGAAAGTTTCTGTCCCCAGTCAGCTACAGCCAGGATGTCATTATGTTCCTCTCTAATCAACAGAAGACAAAAGAGGTTATAAGGGGGCACAGCCTGCTGATGACTGTGGCTAGGGGCTCAACAAACAACAGGAAAAAGAAAGCTCTGACCAGGCTGTCAGGGAGCCAAGTACTACACAGTAACACTGGGGCCAGAGTTACAATCAGACCAACCATCAGTCAGCCCAAAGACAGGTTTGGCCATCCTGGGATCTGCTATTGCACTGACTCCTAGCTGTGAATGGTCTGGGTTAGGACATGGCCTATAGATCTGTTCCATGGAATGGGACTTCAGGACCAGAATCTAGGAGAAAGGCCTCAGATGGGAATCCAACAACTCAAAATGCAGACAGAGAGGGGTTTCCCAGCCTTAAGGCTGGAAGAAAATCCTCCCCAAGTGGCTGAGCCTCTATTAATGCCTGCTGCCCTAAACCCAGGGTCTGACAGTCACCTGGCAGCACCAGTAGCCATATAAGCATGCTCTGTGCAGCATGGTCTGTAAAACCCAGGCAGGACAGCAGTGAGGAAAATGCCATAGACGTTAATTCAGAATTCAGAAAAGGTGGGGAAGGTAATGAGGATGCTAACAGGCTTACAGATGGACTGTACTTATTGACGCTCAAGTCTAGACCCTGGCCACCAGTGAAGCCCCTGTGGAGAGGCTGCATGTGGCACTGAGTTAGGCTAAGCTGCCTGACACTACACCAGGAGTTTCCAATCGAGCCCATAGTGGTGGGCAGTGGGCTTTACCAAAACACCATGTTGATAATAAAATAGGGCTAAAGCTCAGATGGGAACCTGAGGGCCACCCTTCTTCCTTTCTTTGACCCCACTTCCCATCCCACAAACCTGGATTCTTCTAATCAGTCTTAGGTGTCGGGGGTACAGTGAGGAGGGGTCCCAAGCTAGAACATGATTGCCCAATCACAATACCCTGACTGCCTTAGCTTTTCCCACTCCACCGAAAGGATTTCCCTTACCGATCGTATCAACTGAGAGAAGAGCAACTGCCCAGCAGTCAGGACTATGGGTGTGTAAGGGGGTGAAAGTTGAGGGCTTCCCCTTTGTATATGTCCTAGCCAATGCAAGGCAAAGTAGAGTGGGAATAGGCCAAGAAAACACATCCAGTAACAAAAGGCATCAGGTGAAGGGTGGTCCTACAGAGCACTGTAAATCAAGCTTCATAGAGAGAGTCTAAGGTTGCTGGAAGGGGATCGCTCAGACGCTAACCTGAGAAGCAGGCATGGAAATCAGAGGCGCAGAGGCGTGTCCTCCTCTGTGCTACCCAGTTTCTCCTCCTTTCTCAGAGGATTGTTCTATCTGCCACCCACACATGCCTCTCAGGGGTGCGTCCCTTTGCGTGTGTGGGGACACACCAACAATCCCCCAGCCCCTGTTCTGCTGCCCCTGGCCAAGGAGTTTCTCAACAGCATTAGCTTCGGCAGATCTGTGGGGGCCTGGGCCCTCCCGAGGGTCCTCACTCTGTGGGACACACTCACGAGTTGCCGTCCCTGGGACTGTTGTCCTCTTCCTCTTGCTCTTCCTCCTCTGCCTCACTACCCTGACTACTGTACACTGTTGACTTCAGAATGGAAGGGATTTCCTGAAAATATCTGTTGCCAATGACATCCTCAGCATCCTCGTTCTCTCTGCTCATCCAGATAGTCTCCCATCGGCTGTAGACAGTAAGGGGATGTTCACAATCACATCACCTACGACTACACTGAAGCTATAATTTCAAAACCTGCCAAGGAGCCCCTGGACCCTGCCCGGAAGAGGACAGCCACCAGGTACACTGGGCATCCTGCCTCTCATGAATTAAAAATGGTAGCTTGAAGCCACAAAGTCATCTGCGGCCACAAAATCAAACAGCAGGAACTCTGGGGTAGGCTAATGGCCTTGGAAGGCATTCTATACATAAGGAGGGCCTCCGCTGGACAGAATTATTCAGGAAGAATTATAATAACCTGTAGTAAGAAAGGCAACGGAATTAAACAGCCTCCTCAATCAACCTGTAAAATAACACTAGGACAGAAAACAACTGAGCCCTTTAATTTACCCTCAGAGAACTCTATGGGGATAGGTTTAATATTATAGAATTATGCAAAGAGCCGCGAGAGCTTTTAGTCCACCCTCAAAGTCACATGGCATAAAAGAAAAGTAAGTGTGAGGCTTGAGCAGGTAGTGCCAACTGTCTGCAGATCTTTAGGTTTTAGGGGCATTTGTAGGCTTAATTTTAACTTTTTGGCAAGGGAAATTTAAAAAAAAAAAAAAAACACTCAAGAGAGTGCCATTCTGTTAACAGTGTAACAGGTGGGTGGGTGCACACTCCTGGACATAAGGGAAGGGCCAATGAAGCAAGAAGAGAAGCACAGGGAGATCGGCACAATTAGTTCATGAAGAGGTCTCTCTCTTCTCTATTCTCCTCTCTCTCTCTCTCTCTCTCTCTCTCTCTCTCTCTCTCTCTCTCTCTCTCTCTGCTGGCCTAGATAGTTCATCTGCTTGGCTAAATCTCTGGGATTCATTCCAAAATTCAATATAGGCTCTTTTAAAACTTCATTTATAAAAAGCAGGTTCCAAACAGACCAGGGAAGTGGGGAGAAAGGACTTTAAACTACAATGATGTCAGGAAGAGAAAGGAGCTCAGAAGGCTTCTTCCATTAGTGGTGGCCAGGAGAAACCCAGCCATGGTACCTTGAAGGGCTCCAGCAGATGGACCATATTGGGGAGAGGGAGCCCCCAGGGCGCTCGATCTTCACTTTCTCTTCACCATTCTTGTTCCGTATGCTGATGATGCCATTGGCCATGCCCAGAGCCAGGTACTGACCATCGTTTGTCCAGCTGCACACACACACAACCGATGGAGGGCATGGGAGGTGGGAAGGAGCACACAGAGGGCAGAGCCTGTGAGGCAGCAGCCAGGCAGTGGTTTCATCGCTCCCACTTATTCCTGACATAGACTCAACTCAGACTGCCACTTACATCTGGAATCAGGGAGACCTTAAGGCAGGGACATTTACTCCAGATGACATCCATCCCGACTGTGCACATCTCCATGGCAGCCTGCACTCCAGACTAGGCCCTATTTTCTGCTTTACAGTTCAACTCCCTCCCAATCCAAGGGCTCCCAGTAAACAGACGTCTTGTGCCACGTCATCCGACAAACGTTGAATCACAGAGTGCCTTCAAAGGCTGCTCAGTTACAGAGTGCCTAGGCCTGCTGGTGCTTCCAGTGTTTCCGGAAATGGTGGTGTTATCACTATTGCTCCATGATTTAGTAACCACCCAAGGTCACCAGCCTATCAGTGACAGGATGCAGACTCTTCTGGTCTGAGTCTAGCAACAGCGTCAGAGGTTCCTGTCTGACTTTCCCAGCGAAGACGCCCAGGCCTGCTCAGCACACGAAGGTTATCAAAGGTGCCAGTCCTTCCCGTCAAGGAGACAAGAGAAGGGAAAAGGGAAGCACGGAAGCCACCACCACAGCTTCTCTGTGGGTGAATCAGAGGCTTGTGGGAGTCTGCTGGGGAGAGAAAGGAGCACAATGCCTGTTGTCAGAGCCTCCCTAACTTACCTGCAGCACGTGATCTTGCTGCTGGATTTGTGCTTGGAGACAGACTTCTGCTCAGGAGACCACAACCCTTCAGTATCAGGCAACAGAAAAGAGAGCAAGACTATTCAGCAACAGAGAGGACTAAACTGTCCATTCATACAAAACTCAAATCTCCAGGGTCTTATGCCAAGTTAAGAAAAAGAAAAAGCCAACTTCCAAAGGCTTGACACCATAGAAGTCCATGTATACAACATACTGGATGACAACCACACACCTGCAGAACTCACCTATGGCTACTGGGATTGCTGGTACCAAGGGGCAGGCCCTGGTATGGGAATGGGATCCTGTATTGCAGAGGTGGTACATTGCCACACGTGGCTGAAGGACAGAACTAAAACATACTGGCCCCCCCCCCACCTCCATGGTTCCTGTACTGCCCATTAGGTATCCACTTGGCACCCAGTAGGAGAACTGGGTGAAGAATGCACAGCACTGCTCTGCAATGTACTGAGAATCTACAACTGTTTGTTTTTTTTTTTTTAAAAAGAAGAAGAAGAAGAAGAAGAAGAAGAAGAAGAAGAAGAAGAAGAAGAAGAAGAAGAAGAAAAGAAAAAGGAAAAAAAGGTAGATGATGAAGTTCCTCAGGGCTTAAATCCCAAAGAAATGGACAACTTAGCTGCTCACAGCTAGGGCATGGCCGCCAGAGACCAACTCAGCATTAAAATATAAGTTAAGGAAGTGGAAAGTGCAGGAGGGAAGCTTCCCATTGATGACCCAGTCTCAGTCAGACAGACAGACACCATGTGCCCTCATGCCTGAGATGACCCACAGACAGACAGACACCATGTGCCCTCATGCCTGATATGATCCAATCTCAGACAGACAGACAGACACCATGTGTCCTCATGCCTAGCCTTTAATGTTTGTAAATAAGGGGTGTAACAGTGGGTACAGCTGATGAAATTAGGAGGGAAACTATGAGAGGGAACAAGAGGCTTAGGGGAGGGGAAGGGTAACAGACACAAAAGTGGGAGGAGGACACCAGGAAGGGAGTGGGGACAAGGCAGAGAGGTTTGTTTGACAGTGCCCTGTGGAACAACCTAACTCTTTGTTAAACTAATAAAAGTAAAATAAGCAATGAGTGCGTTTTTTTTGCAGAGTCCCCTTTCTAGGCCTCTGTCACTGCACATGACTGTATGTGAGCTGTGTACTGTGCATGGCACACTGGGTCAGTTCAGGCTTGCTCCCTCCAATCCCCAGAGGTGGTCCAGTGCCCTAAACAACAGACAACAAAGCAAATTCTACCCTGCCTGGCCGTGAAGTATGGCCATGTGAAAGACAGAGCACATCTAAATTTACACAGCCAAGCGCATCCACAGAGAGCAGAGGAAGCCGTGAGTGGATAGCGTGCTGGGTGGATGTGTAATCTTACATGGCTTCCTGTCAAGCGAGGACGCCACAGCTCCGGGGGACACTGGGGGACATGTAGAGCCTTCCCTTTCAGTTCCATGGGTGGGTACTGGCAATACATGCAAAAAATGCCCAACCCAGCTTTCCTAAAAGATGTTTAGGGCTTGAAGACTGTGCCCTACTGAGACTGCTCCAACAGAGATTAGCTAAACCTGTCTCCTTGATCCAGCTGTATAGAACCCTGCCTTCTTGACTCAGCTGTAAGCAAGAACCCTGCCTCTATGTTCAATGTTATACAATAAACACACTGGGTTTCAGGAGAGTTGTGATCCACACAATCCCAGTTTTCCCAGCTGTGTCTTATCTTTCCTTCATTCCCAGCTGTCCCAGTCACATGAGTTCCCAGAGTCCCTGTAGCTAAGCAAGGTTGAAAAGGGAAATGTCTGTGAAATGCCTGAGTCTTCCCCTCCCTTCTTTCAAACATTTCCACCCCACCCATGCATTCTGTCTGTGCTCCACTGCAAGAGCAGGAAGCCTTCAGTGCAGGAACCCCTCCTGCCCAGCCTCTCTCGGGAATATCTGCACTCGAGCTCTGCACATAGTGGCCCAGCCTGGGCCTCAACCCTACTCCTCGGGTGCTGGCTAAGTGACTGCCAGTGACCCCGGAACCATACTGAGCCCCTGTGTTTTCTCCTTTGCTGGGAGAGTAGGAATGAGAGAAGCATTGCTTCAGGACTTGGCACAGAGCTCAGGTTTGTTTTTGTTTTTTTTAATGGCTCCCAAACCATAGGAATTCTCTCTTTGAAAAATTCATTGTAAACTATCAGCACAGTGCCACTAAAACGCTGTAGGTATGGCTGCATGTGTGTGCATGGTGGTGGTGTAGGTGGGGATCTTGCTCTGGGAAGTAGAAACTGATGGTGAGATGATTTCCTCTATTCCTCTCTTATTTTTTAGACAGGGTCTCTCACTGAACCTAGCGCTCTTCATCTTGGCTTGGCTGTCTGTCCAGCAAGCCCTGGGCCCTGGGCCCTGGCACTGGAGCTGCAGACAAAGCAACACAGCTGGCTTGTACGTGGGTACCTGAGCTCTGAACTCAAGCACTTACCCACGGAGCAATTTCCCCAGCTCAACTACTTATACTTAATAAGATGTTTTTACAAATCCCACCTTTCTGTGCCGTAAGCTTGAGAGCAGGAATATTTTATTCCCCACAAACAGGGACACAGATCACCACAAGAAGACATGCTAGGGTTTTTAGGCAAATGGCAGTGTTTCTAGAGAAAAATAGCCCCTGCTAGGGTGAGCCAGTCTTCTGTGCTCTCCCATCCAACATACCATTTCTTCCCCTAGGACCTATTGCAAATCTGCCTCAAATGGCTTATCACCCTCCAGGTCACCACTGTCTCTCTGATTTTTTTTTTTTTTTAAGACAGGGGTTCTCTGTATAGCTCCAGTTGTCCTGGAACTATGGAGTCCAGGCTGGCCTCAAACTCACAAAGGTCTGCCTGTCTCTGCCTCCCAACCTCTAAGATTAAAAGCATGTGCCACCACTTCCCAGCTCTTTCTGCCAACAAGGGATCGACCTCCCTTGGCTGCTGGAGATGGAGAAGAGGCCTCACTTTCTAAGGACAGACCATCAGCTTGTGTGTGTGTCTCTCAGCATTCTCCACTAGAGGAGCTGGAAATTTAAACTTACCAAAGTCACTGGAGGAACAAGATGCCAGCTGGTGGGTAACAGGATTGTAGGAGACACACTGTATAGAATCATTGTGCCTGGAAGTTGAAGAACTGAAGATTATTCCACAACAAACACAAATGTCTCAGTAGCTACAATAGGAGATTCATAGCAGGCTTGAAGGGGGCTGGAGAGATGGCTCACCAGTTAAGAGCACTTACTACTCTTCCAGAGGACCAGAACTCAATCCCAGTACCCAAATGACAGTTCACAGCTATCTGTAACTCCAGTTCCAAAGGATCTGATGCCCTCTTCTAACCTCTACAGGTAAAATACCTATACACATAAAATTAACTTTAAAAAATAAATTTAAGGGCCGGGCGTGGTGGCGCACGCCTTTAATCCCAGCACTCGGGAGGCAGAGGCAGGCGGATTTCTGAGTTCAAGGCCAGCCTGGTCTACAGAGTGAGTTCCAGGACAGCCAGGGCTACACAGAGAAACCCTGTCTCGAAAAAAAAAAAAAAAAAAAAACAAAAAAAAAAATAAATAAATAAATTTAAAAATAAAAACAAAACAAAACAAAGAACAACCCTAAGACTGACCCTCTGGTGACATACTGCAAGCCCTTCTCTGGGGGACCAACAGCACAGGGCCTCGCTTACAGGGCCCTCAACAACAGTGTCCACCCACCCAGCATCCCACCCAGCTCAAACTCTTCCTCCAGGGCTCTCCCTGAGATCTCCAGTGTGTGTTGGAGACAAAGACAGAGAACGCAGCCTAGTGCGAGGTGCAGACAGCATGCTTCACTTGTGGCTCCAACTGACAATTTCTGGTGTCCAGAAACATCCAGTGGAGTGTGATGAACACAGTCCAGGCCAGGGTCTGGAAGCATGGCAAATGCCGAGGTGCACTCCACGGCATCTCAGCCCAGGTCTAGCCCTTCACTTCTTGGTAACACTGTATGCATGGTCTCACTCACTGATTTCATCTAAACTTTGCTTGTGTTCAGAGCAGCCTCGTTCACAGTAGGCAACAGGTGGGAGCAACCCAGTGTTCATTAGCTGATGAGCATCCAAATGGAATATATACACAGTGGAGTATTACTCAGCCATGAGGACATTACATGAAATAATGGTGGTGGTTTGAATATGCGTGGCCCAAAGACTGGCACTATTAATAGGTGTGACGTTGTTGGAGGAAGTATGTCACTGTGGGGGTGGGCTTAGAGACACCCCCCCTAGCCTAGCCACGTGGGAGCCAGTCTTCTCCTGGCTGCCTTCTGATCAGATGTAGTAGAACTCTCAGCTCCTCTAGCACCATGACACTGCCTGGACACTGCCATGTTTCCCGCCATGATGATAATGGACTGAACCTCTAAACCTGTAAGCCAGCTTCAATTAAATGTCATCCTTTTTAAGAGCTGCTTTGGTCATGTGCTTCTTCACAGCAATGGAAACCCTAAGACAGAACTCAATCACAAAATGCCAAATACTATATGATCCCACGTATATGAGGCACCTAGAAGAGCCAAACTCCTCGGAAAGGACAATGACAGTTGCCAGGGCTGAGATGAGGCAGAACAGATGATGTTAAGCACTGAGTTTAAATCTCAGGAAGATGAAAGGCTCTAAAGATTTTACTTGCCAAAATTTGGCTGCACCACCGTGTTTTTTTTTTTTGTTTTTTTTTTTGTTTTTTTTGTTTGTTTTTTTTTTGCACCACCGTGTTAATGTACCTAACACCTGGTTACGATGGCAGTTTACATTGGGGTATTTCTCTATAACTGAAAATAACAAAAGTTGTTTGTCAAGTACTTCCTGTGGACCAAGTATGGTGCTAGGTGCCAGAAATATAAGCATGTAAAAGCAGGGATAGTGTCTACCTTCCAGAGCCCACAGGCCATCGTGCAACATTAATCAATCAGAATCCGTAAGACCATAGCTATAAGAAATGCTCAGGAGTGGCATTCCTGAGTCTGGATGGTGGGAGTGGGCTGGCAAGAGAGACAGCTACAGGTGAGACCTATAGATGGGGAGGGCGTGGCTATAGAGAGGGAGATGTGAGCATGGCCCCCTAAGGAGCAGGAAGCTTAAAGCACACTGGCCTGTCTAACTTTTGACACTGGGTAGATGCAAAACCATTCACAAAGGCAGAGACACTGAAGGGGACAGGCTGGGTGAGGGGAATGACAGGAATCTGGAGTGTCTGATTAGCTGACATACATGACGTGAAACACAGCTCAATGCTGTGCTGGCCGAGCTGGTTGCTCATAATCTCCTCCCAACCCATGCCCATGCTCTATTAAAGCTCATCCTGGAGAGGAAAGCTCTTCCATGCTTTCTTTCTACAAGGGTGTGGCTACAGTGAAGCAGTCAGAGCAGAGTTGGGTGTGGTCAATGGGCAGCCCTTGTAAACCAGCTACCTGATGCTGAAGCAGGAAGGTTATAAGCTTAAGGCCTACCTTATAGAGGGAAATCTGTCTCAAGCAAACAAAACCGCTGTCACCCTCAGGGTCACTTACGTGTACTTCAGAATGCCTTCAAGTTTTGAGGTCCAGATAATGATGCTCTTGTCGGCAGATCCAGATGCAAAGCGCTTGCCTAAAGGGTTTTTAAAAAGAAAATCCTCACGTGTATTTTAAACCAGAATTTTCCAGGTAGAATGTCCGAGAAACCTCATTCTTCATACTCAGCTAGAAATGTAGTCCAGTTTACAGAGTAGCTGTCTAGTATGTATGAGGCTCAGGCTCAAATCCCAGCACTGTATAGAGTAGTGGTGTACTCCCATCACCCATCACATGCAGCAGCAAGAAGAGCAGAGGTTCGGAGTCCTCCTTGGCTACAGAATGAGTTGGAGGCCAGCCTGTACTACAAGAGACCCTGTATGAAAAATACTTTTAAAGGGGACTAAGTGGGTTGGAGAGATGGCTCAGTGGTTAAGAACACTGACTGCTCTTCCAGAGATCCTGAGTTCAACTCCTAGCAACCACATGGTGGCTCACAACCATCTGTAATGGGATCTGACGCCCTCTTCTGGTGTGTCTTAGGACAGCAATAGTGTACTCACATACATGAAATAAAAATAAGAGGAGTAAGTGTCCCTTTATTCTCTAGCACTGTTTTTGGATGTGGTGTAGGGATGGAAGTTGGGCCTACACATGCTAAGTACCTACCCCACAAAGAAGCTGTACCCCAGCCCTTCCACTGCTTCTCATCAACACCGGCAACAAGGAATCTGAAGTTTGGACTCTGAGGCTCCAAGCTGCTCTCCCTGGCACTAAGTACACCCAGACGCACTGAGGGTCAGCTACTTCTGTGTGCCGTGCTCTTTAGTAAGGCTGGGCAGTGATTTAGACATTTAAGCTTCATTTCATGGTGTCTAGTCCAAGAACGGACATTAAGTTTATCCAACACAGATACAATATGGGAGGGGTGAGTCCTATGAAAGAGAGTAACTGGGGGAACTAACATTACAATTTTTATTTTTTAAAAGATTTTACTCTTTTTTATTTTATGTATATGGGTGTTTGCTTACATGTCTGTGTACCATGTACATGCCTGGTGCCTGAATAGGCTAGATAGATCAGATTCCCTGAAACTAGAGTTGTAGGTGGCTGTGAGCCACCATGTGGGTGCTGGGAATTGAACCTGGACCCTCCAGAAGGACAGTCAGTACTCTAACTGCTGTGGCACTTCTCCAGCCCCTAATTATTTTTTAACTGTACAGTTGTACTATTCATCTACTCCTGTGTTTGTGTGGTGTGTGTGAGCACACATGCATGTGTGTGTGAGCACACATGCACGTGTGTGTGAGCACACATGCACGTGTGTGAGAGCACACATGCACGTGTGTTCACGGGCGTGGGAGGTAAGGCTGACGTCAGGTACCTTGCTCTGCTGCTCTCCTCCTCTGCACAAACACTGGAGCTCACAGACTTAGCTCAGTCGGCTGTCCAGCGGGCTGGTCCTAGCCCCACCTCCCTAACGCCCGGACAGCAGGCACACACCACTGTGCCCAAGTTTTTACGTGGATGCTGGAGACACAAACCCAGGCCCTCATGCTTCTGCAGCAGGCACTGAGCCATCCCCAGCCCCCAGGGTTGTATACATTCATGGAGTACAGTACAGTGTTCTGATATATTTAGTCAAATAATTATATCAAGCAAATTAACATATTTATCACCTCAGATACTTATATTTAAACAGAGAACGTTAAAGTCTGTTCTTTTAGCAGTTTTAAATATATATTATTGTTCATTATGATTACCATACAGATCTCAAAAGCCTACCCATCCTGCCAGCCTTAAACTGTGCTCTAGGGTCAGCATCTCCTAGAGCAGTGGTTCTCAACTAGTGGGTTGAGACCACTTTTGGGGGTCAAATGACACTTTCACAGGGGCCACCTAAGACTATCAGAAAACACAGATATTTATATTACAATTAATAACAGTACCAAAGTTGCAGTTATGAAGTAGAATAGAAATAATGTTATGACTGGGGAGTCACTACAGCATGAGAAACTGTCCTGACAGGGTGCAGCTTTAGGAAGGGTGAGAACCACTACCCTAGAGGACAGGATGTAGGTGAGCTCCTTCAGGGCAGACCTAAAGGATAAGAGAGCTGACCAAGTACAAAGGAAGAACAAGATGTACATAGGGGTGAAACAGGCGCAAAGGCCCTGAGGCAGCCAAGGCTGGCGTGGCTGAGAGGCCAAGAGAGTCACAGCGCGGAACAGGTAGCAAGGAATGGAGCAGATGAGGGAAGGGGCTCTAGGGCCTTCGGGGCCACAGTGCAGAGGGCAAGCAGTGGGACCAGGGGCAGGCCTGAAGGAAAGAGTGACAGATGTGCCTTACATTCCCACACTGCTTGGAATTTAAGAAAGAATGTGCTAAAGCGGCAATATAAACCAAGTCATCCTTTATTCACTCCATGGAAACCAACTTTCATCAGGTGGAAGGAACCTTCACGAGGCAAGCGTAGGACAGATTTGCACACCCAACTGCAGTTTTGTTACATTTTTATTCATTTGTGATTATATATGCGGGAGGCACAAAGACACCACGATGCACACTGGGACAACTTTTGGGAGTTCTCTCCTCCCACCATGTGGGTTCCACTGATCAAACTCAGGTTGTCCAGCTTGGTGGCAAAGACAAGGGCCCTGGCCTGCTGAGCCATCTCGACAGCCCAACCTGTTGATTTTTAGACTTTAATCTTAGGGCAAGGAGAAGGTGGCCTTCAGAAGCCACTGGTCCTAGAGCCTCAGTGTCTCCATTTGAAACAGAGGGAACAGAAGTCCTCATTCAGAGGCTATGCAAAGACAACATCTGCAAAGTACCTTTTGTAGCAGCTCAAACTAGCAGTTGTAAGTGGTCCACATGGCACTGTAGCAAAACCTGATCAAAGAGAGACTCTACTGTTAGGTGTACCCTCTCCATTTCCTGACCTGGTAAGCATCAAGGATGACAAGTAAAGGCTCCAGGCCCAGAGTCTCTGCGTCAGAATCCCTAGTGATGTCACTCAGCAGCTGTGTGACCAGAACTAGTTCCTGGACACCTCCAGGGTTTCATTTCTGCATGTGAAAATGGACATTAATAGGATTTACCTCATAGTTAATAGGAAGAGAGAGCATGCATGTGCACACATGCACACACACAAATAAAATGTTCAGAACAATGCCTGGAATAGAATTTTACTAAAAAACATACCTACTGTTACTCTCTTCCTACTGGTTTATGCTGTTCTTGGACAAGGGGACTCTATCTTTCACACCTTTAATCATGGTAGCTCATTAATTTACTTAGGAAACTTCAGAAGTCAGAAACAAGCAGGCTTAAAGAGTAAAATCAACCACAATCTGTATGTCTCAATTTTCAAATCTAAGGGTGTAGACAAGTTTGGAGGAACTAAGACTTCCTAACCATTATATATCACAAAAAACATGATACACCAGGAAGACTCAGGCACAGTAGTCAGAGGACATCAGTCAGGCTCTGTAATTGCTCCAGGCCTGTTTGCCCCTCTGCCAGAGGGAATAAGAGTGCCCTTGCTACGTGCTTCAGAGGGCTATAAGAAGGGTCCCATGGAATGACATGCCTGACAGAGTTCTTCAGAGTGCTGACAAATACCACTGTTCACAGGGCTACGGGGCTTCTGTCACACTCAGGAAACCCAGCAGCCTCTGCACCTATGTACAGATAATTCAGCTACCAGGCAGCCTGTCACTGGTCTCCTTGGAACATCTCTCTCAGCTTGAACTCAAACTGTCACAGCACAGACACCTGACCATGAAGCAAGAAATGGGTGCTGTCTCACTAACTTGTCCCAGGACTTATCCATTAAGTGCTCTCCCAAAGTGAATCAAAGAGGCTGTTAGGTTAGAGCCGAAGATGCTGCATATACATGAAGTATATGCATTTACCTGCAGGGCAGCCCACTGCGTTCATCTAATTCTTAAAGAAGGCCTCCATCCAAAGGAATTACACACCTGTATCTTAGGCTCTTCTAAGCTTTGTACCCTTGGATACAGGGACTCCAACCACAGTCAGAGCATCATCTCCAGCCCCACATCTGACACAGGAAGTAGCAGAGACAATAATGAGCTCAAAGTCAGGGCTTGGGCTACAAGTTGGCTCAGTAGGTAAAGGCACTTGCCACACAAGCTGGATAACCTGAGCTCAGTCCCCAGAATCAAGTAAAGATGGACAGAGAACAGTCTCCATGAAGTTTTCCTCTAACTCCCACATGTGTGCCATGAAACATGTCCCTATGTATGTGCACACATAATCATAATACATTTAGATATTTTAATATCTAATTTAGGTATTTTACCTTAGATATTTTGTGTGTGAATGTGTATGTGTGTGGACTATTGCACGCCACAGTATATATTTGGAGGTTAAAGGACAACTTGCAAGAATATGTTCTTTTCCACACTGTGGTTAGCAGGGATCAAACTCCAATCAGGCTCATGGCACATGTCTCACTCTGGTGAGTCATCTCCAATAAACTGGAGACTGTTCCAATAAACTAACAAAAGAAAGACAGCTTTTGGGTTGGGCTAAGGTTAGAACTTCCATCTGTCTGTCTGTATACCTACCTACCATCTGTTTTTCTTCATTTTACTTCAATTATTGCAGCGCTGTGGAAGGAACTCGGGGCCTTGAGCATGAGAATGCTAGGCAAGTGTTCTTATCACTCAGCTACATTCCCAGTGCATATGAATTTACGTCACAATCTCAGTTTCACACAGCAGTTCTCTGACCACCTCCTCTCTACCGCCCCTCTTCCCTTACAGCCCATCTCCACTCATTCTGAGGTTGCTGCTTCTGACTGTGTGTCCTCTTTGCTCTGCTCTCACTTCACCTTGCCTGTAAAACTGCTCCTCGGACTGAGCCCACCTCTTCTCCTCCTCCCACCATGCAACTCGGAGTGGCTGGAGAAGACAAGCCACATAAAATGACGTCACCTGTAATTCCTGACCACCGGCTTCAAGTGCATCCTCTGGTCCCTGGAGGTCTCACTGCACCCCCAAGTCCATTCATTCTCCCGCTCTCTGAGGCTGCCATTTTTTCCCTTTCTCTCCAACTCTCAAGCCCTTCCTTCCCAGTCGTCACTCTCAGTGTCAGTGGCTTCTCATTACACTGAAGAAGCAGTGAGAAGATCCTTTAGATCTGCCTTCACAGGCCCCGCCCTGCCATTGCTCCTTTCTGAAGCAGGGCCCTACTGTGTCCTAGGTCCCACATCCTTGCCACTCAATGCACTGCAGCAATTTTCTGCCCTCTTTCCTATATTAACCATCCACAGAAGAAATGTGCACACCTGAACTTTGGATCTTCCACTGCAACTGCCCCGCCGGCAACACCACCCACATCAGTGGAGGGTAACTCCATCATTCAGTCATTCAGGTCAAAAGCTGGGGCTGGGGCTGGTGAGATGGCTCAGCGGGTAAGAGCACCCGACTGACCTTCCAAAGGTACAGAGTTCAAATCCCAGCAACCACATGGTGGCTCAAACCATCCCTAACGAGATCTGACTCCCTCTTCTGGAGTGTCTGAAGACAGCTACAGTGTACTTACATATAATAAATAAATAAAATCTTTAAAAAAAAAAAGCTGGGGCTGCCTGCAATGTTCACCCCACATCCAACCTGCCAGGAAATCCCATCTGCTCCATACTCAAAGCACACCCAGAACATGACTGCTTCTTGCCATTTCTTTGGCCACTGTCATCCATGTCATGAAAGATGCTTGTCACTTAGCTTTCTGAACCCCCTCATCTTTGGTAAGCTGTTTCCAAGGCAAACATAAAATAGGACCCAGATGAGCCCCGCTCTGCTCACACCCACCAGCAGCGCACTCACTCTTTTCACTGCGGATCAGAACCACTGTTTTGACGATGTTAACACCAGCTGGTCACCCCAGATCTGTTCTTTCTGTCTCCTCTCCCGCTTCGCCCCAGTTCTTTCTGCTCTAGCTCCTGAGAGGTGCATTCCCACCCAAGGGCTTCTGTAATGGCTCTTCCATCTTTGAGAAGCTCTCTTTTCCCAGATATTTGATGCCAAAATCTCTCTATCTCAGGCCAGCAAGTCTTTGTTCAGCTGCCCCATCTGAATAGGCCCATCTCACAACCAGATTGGATAATGCACCAGACCTGACCTGCCCAGAACTCCCAATTCTCATATTCTATCCATCTGACTGCCTATCAGCCTAGTGCTTGGTTATCTGACTGACTATGCTCGTGTTACCTGCTCCTTCCCTCCATCCTCGAGCTTCCCAACAAGCCCTTCTCTTAATTTGTTCTCTGAAATAACCAAGCACTTAAGACAGTGCCTAACACACAGATACCTAGAATTGTAACTCGGTGGCAGTGCATTTATCTGGTGTGCCCAAGGCCCTGGGCTTAGTCCCTAGAACTACAAGAAACAAACAGATTTGTTTCTGTGAATAAAGTCTAAGCTATTTCATATCCTCTGAACATGCAGGTTGTATTTTAAAGATGATCACAGAGTTCCTAAGGAAAGCTGAGCAGCTACAAGGCCACCACAGAGACCAGAACCCAGAGCAGCCTCTTACCATCCTTTGCATACGCCACACAGTACACGGTGTCTTTGTGTCCCTTCAGGGGCTGAAGTAAGGTGCCATCAGAGGTGTCATAAACCTGTCAAAAGGGGTAAAAATATCGATTATCTGTGTGACATCCATTACTCAGAATTCCTGCAGGGTGCTACTGCTGCTATTTTTGTTTTTATAACACAGCAGTTGTTGATTTGCTAAATTAGTATCAAGTAGAGACAGCACTGCATAACAAGAATGACTACATCTTACTGCAGGGCAAGCAGGAAGTGGAGGTCCGGCTTATGCTGTGTGTGACCAGGAGCATACCGACAATGCTGGAGAAATGCAGCTATACTGACTCTCACTCTAGGGGAAGTTCTGCAAACTTCACCCATTTTTCCTACCTCATCGCCTCCCCACCCAGGACTGGAAACTGAATCCGGGGCACTGTACAATGCCAGACAAGCCCTCGACTTCTTCCCAGCTTTCTCTTTTAGTTTTTATTTTGAAACAGTGTTTGACTAAGTTGCTCAGGCTGGCTCTGAAGTCCTTCGACAGCCCAGGCTGGCCTGAACCTTTGATCTTCCTGCCTCCACCTCTCAAGTAGCTGAGATTATGAGCCTGCACGACCAGGCCCCAGTACATTTCACTCATTCTTACATGGGCTTGAATGAATGACCCATCAAGGCAAGCCCTCGTCGACAAAGCCAGAACCTAAAAGAGCTGGTGGACAACATGGTTAACTGTCAGGGACAACACTGCCACCAATGTCAGCACACACAGATTTGCCATACTTGCTACCACGGCCTGAAAGTCACAGATCTAACAAACGTGGGGTTTGCAAGTGGGAGGGAGTGTTATAAAACCCAGCTGCAATGTGCATTTAGAATAGTTTATAGTTGTGCAACATGGCCAAATATGTGGAGATGTAAAAAACACAGCATCTGAGAAATGAGGACAGCGCTCTCCCACACAGTCAGAAGCCTGGAGAAGGAAGCCAGGACAGGGAGTGAGAGGATCTAAGTTGTGTACCCTGGGAGACGTCTGCAGAACAACCCAACCACAACTGTAAGACTAAGCAGTTAGTACACAGAACATGGACATCAGTCAGTCTGTGTATCTAGACACAGCAGAGCGGAGGACCATGTCCAAGGGGAGGAAGAGCTATCAGAGGTTTTGGGTCAAACAGAAAGGTGTCTCTGAAGATTACTCTTATGTACTAGGACAAGTTCCAGAGGGCGCCTGTGGCCTTTGAAACTATGAACAATAGGACAGCATTCATGTGGAATTGTTTAGGGGCAATAGAGCCCAGAAGTGGAGGTCAGGCTTTTTGACTTCTCATGGAAGGATAGCTTCTAGCCTTGTTAATTCACATTGGTCCAACAAAATATGAACTGACACCCACTCAGTTTCAAAGGCCTTTTGATTAATTGTCTGCAACCATTTCATGAGTGTCTCAAAGGGGAAAGACAAATGACTCCAAAGGAGGCATTGTTCATGGGTCCCTATCTGATAGACAGTTTACTCACCTGTTTTAAATAGACCATTTCCTTCCTTATTAAAAAGTAATGGCTGGTTTTTCCGCCCTTGCCTTTTTTATCTCAAAAAAAGGGGGTCAAATTTCAGAGTACTTACAAGAGGGAGGGAGGAAAAAAGCACTCAGAATGGAAACACAGGCAAAATCCTACCAGCAATCTGTTTCCTGCAGCCAGAATCAGTTGCGTTCCATCAGGCTTAAATGCGAGGTCGTAGATACTAACAGGAGACAAGACAAAAAGACAATTAGGAACCGAAATGACGTGGTCTGCTAATGGCCAAGAAAGCAAACTTTATTTCCATTATGAAATGCTACGTGTGTGCTGGGGAAAAAATAATGGCTAAAAATTGTCTCTGGTTGCAAATTCCACTCAACCACCACACCTTGGCAGGCCATTCAATCATGGTCTGCTCGGCAGTCAGCTCAGTCCTGGTTTCCTCTCCTCCAGAAGCCAGAAATGATTCAAAGGGTCAGCAGCTGAGGGCACAGGCTCTTCCAATCATGCCATAGAAAAGCAGGACAGCTACACAGATATTTACCAAGTACCTGTTAGGTGTGAGGCACCAACAGACACAGTAGGGGGTGAGCTGGCAGAGTCTCTCTCTGCCTCTAGGAATTTCCACTTGAATGGGAAACTATAAAGCAGACACGTTGGTCAAGGACTCCCATGGCACCAAGTTTAAGGAATATCCTTTTTCACCTTTTAATCTCTCTGAGTTTTCGATGTTCTTCTACATGTCAGTGAAGTACGGCTGTGTTTTGTTTGCTTGCTTGCTTGCCTGCTTGCTTTCACACTGATGTGCGTGTAACGGTCTTTATGACCAAGGCCCTCTGAGTGTGGGTGAAATGAGGAGGAATGCTGTGAGACTGCTGAGGAAGCTGCACGGGAACGGGGCTGCTCTGTTCGGTTCAAGGAAGGCCCGCATTCCAACCTGGGGAATAGGAGAAGCTCCATGATGAACAACACAGTATGGGAATGAGGGCAACTCCCAGCAGTGCAGAAGAGTGGCAGGCACAGCTCTTAGGAAAAGGAATCAAGAAGTGGAGGCACATGGCTGGGCGTGGTGGCACATGCCTTTAATCCCAGCACCCAGGAAGCAGAGGCAGGCCTGATTTCTGAGTTCGAGGCCAGCCTGGTCTACAAAGTGAGTTCCAGGACAGCCAGGGCTATACAGAGAAACCCAGTCTCAAAAAACCAAAAAAAAAAAAAAAAAAAGAAGTGGAGACAGCAAGGAATGTTCATATTGAAACTAGACTGAACCCTCAGACTATGTCCAAGGTGGTGGTGTGGGGGCTATCAAACCAGCATCACTGAGATTCTTGAATGTCCCAGCCAGAAGAGTCATTATTGAAGAGAATGGTGACAAGGCAGTGAGTGTCCACTGTGAAAATATGGCTGGAATAAACCATATGGACTTGTCAGTAATCTGAAAATACACACTTTTCATACTATCATAGCCCTTAGTTCTTCAAGCACAATTTTATTTCATCTTCACAGTAAACCTATCGGGCAAGGATGATTAAAGTCAACTCTCTGTCCAGTGGACTCTACATCTATGAATTCAAATACTGTTGATCAAAAATATTTTTAAAATTTTAAATATTTTTTAAAAATTCCAGCACTCGGTCTAGCAAGATGGTTCAGTGGGTAAGAGCACTGACTGCTTTTCCAAAGGTCCTGAGTTCAAATCCCAGCAACCACATGGTAGCTCACAACCACCCATAATGAGATCTGATGCCCTCTTCTGGTGCATCTGAAGACATCTACAGTACTTATGTATAATAATAAATAAATCTTTGGGCCAGCATGAGCAGGGACTGAGCGAGTGGAGCTGACCAGAGCGAGCAGGGCCAACTGGAGTGAGCAGGGGTCCTAAATTCAATTCTCAACAATCACATGAAGGCTCACAACCATCTGTACAGCTACAGTGTACTCATATACATAAAATAAATAAATAAATCTTAAAAAAAAAAAAAAGAATCCCAACACTCAGGAGGCAAAGACAGATCTCTGTGAGTTCAATGACAACCTGGTCTACATAGTGAGTTCCAGGCCAGCCAGAACTACATAATCAGACCCTGTGGATGTGTATATATATATATAT
>NC_034591.1:131554141-131563872 GCF_900095145.1 Mus pahari | reverse complement strand
TATATATATATATATATATATATGTATATATATATATATATGTATATGTATATACATACACACTCATATATGTATGTACACATACATATATGCACGTACACAAGCATGCACTCACACACCCTCAAAGAAAAGCCATGTCTGTAGCGAGCAGATCATTATTCTGTAACAGCAGAGTATGAAAGTGATTTCTACAGCACTCCCATGCTATCCTGAGATGATTCACAGCAGAGTGGCAAGTCTAGGCTCTCTGCAAGTCTCTATACTGACGTTATGCTGTCTGAAAGAGAGGACTTGAACATGTGTCAGTTTGGTGTCTTTGGGGTTTCTGAAACAACTCTACCATGGTCATGAAAGGACAGAGTAGGCTCTGCTTTATAGACGACAGCATGGTTCAGGCTGGGAGGAAGCCTCTCACACCCAGCAAGCAGAGGGCCTCTGAAGCCTGGATTCCTACTCGCCCTACTGCACTACCTCCACTCGCGTGGATTATTGCCAGGTATGTCAAATGTTTTTCCGGATGCTTTTCCAGTGGCTGACATTTATTGAGTACATTGTTAGTGCGTACAGGATACAGTTTAAATGCTCAGTTGTCTAAATTCTCTCAACCTCACAACTCGAAGCCTAGCCTGCAGATAAGAAAACTGCAAAGTTAAACAACCTGCCTGGAAGTAAACAGCTGCAGAGAGGAGGTGACGCCAGGTTTCTGGTCCCAGCAGCCTGGCCCCAAAGCCCAACCCTCAGGCTGTGTAGCCCTCCTTATTGCTACTGGTGTATGTCACGGTTGATGAAGTAATTCATAATGGCTTTCTTGCCTTCTCAGAACCACCACCACCACCAAAAAAAAAAAAAAAAAAAAAAAAGTATTACCACTTACTCAAGGCATTCCATGTAGAATTTGGAAAGTAACTGAAAAATAATAATTGTGTATATTTATGGGATACATGTTTATATAATATATAAATATATATTGCAGGATGCTAATTAACTTATCACCTCAAAGACATCATTTACTGCAATGAAATATTAAAAATCTATCCATTAGCCATTTTGAAATATGTAAATATGGCCCTCATAAGGCTGCTGAAATATATTCCTCCACTTTAACTGAAGCCCAGTGCCTTCTGGTCACCACCTCCCTTCCCCCATCCTCTTTTCTGTAGTGTTAGTATTATTTTATTTACTTCCTGTGTCTTTGTATGTGGGTCATGTGGAGAGTCAGAGAAGACTCCTAGAAGGTTCCTTGAATAAAAACTTCACACGGGGCTGGTGAGATGGCTCAGCGATTAAGAGCACCGACTGCTCTTCCAAAGGTCCTGAGTTCAAATCCCAGCAACCACATGGTGGCTCACAACCATCTGTAACAAAAATCTGATGCCCTCTTCTGGAGTGTCTGAAGACAGCTACAGTGTACACACATATAATAAATAAATAAATCTTTAAAAAAAATAGTTAAAAAAACTCTTCACACTTGCAAACAGTTGAGAGCTGTGACAGGGAAAGTGTATGCTAACCCCACGTGCACATACATACCTCAGCACAATGGAGTAGAGGGGGCAGGCCCACTGAGGAAAGGAAAGGGCACACAGCCTGGCTGACAGAGGCTGAGCAAAGGCAGCCTCTCTGGCTTTCCAGCTCAGCATACTGCATTCTGTATCACATCCTGGCCCAAGTTCCACATGGCCCTTCTTCACTGCTTTGTGGTAACAGGCCTGGGCTTCCTTGACGTGTTTTACATTCAAAACAGCAAGTGATAGGCTAAACGGTAGCGGGGAGCCGGGGCCAGGAAAGCTGATCTGTCTGAATTCCACCCTTACTATAAAACAAGGTAGACAGCTGCCTCCTAAAGCCAGGAGTCGCAGGCCAGCCTGGGTAAAGTGCCTGGCATCTGTGCATCTTCACGCTGAGGCATTAGCTTGGAATGGGTTTGCATCCTTCATCTAGTCCTTGGTTTGGCAGCTTCTTGCCTGTATACATCTGGACCAGTCATAATGATTCTCGGACCTCTTCTCCAAGAGTTGACAGTGACTGAGTTAGTTCTACTTATATTTGTTTGTTGGGGCAGGATCTTACTCTGGCCCAGGCTAATCTAGGACTCTTTTGTAGACTAGGTTGGCCTTGAACTTATGGTACTCCTCCCAAATGCTGAAATTACAGATGTAAACGACTTCACCTGGCATTTTTTGTTGTTGCTTTTTACACAGTCTCATGTGTAAAATGGTCTGGTCTGGTCCCAGACTCTCTGTGTAGTTGATATAGCTGAGGATGACCTTGAGCTTCTGATCCTCCTGCCTCACTACTCAAGTGCTGGGATGATAGGCATGTGCCACCACTCTTGGCTTCAGCTCATTCTGCTTTTACATTTATCTATTTACTCTAGGAGGCAAAGGCATGCTGGGTGCATGTGTGATAGAGAACAACTAGCAGAGGTTGGTTCTTTCCAGAGTATTATGTTGGTCCCAGGGATCCAACTCAGGTCATCTGCCTTGGTAGGAAGGACCTTTACCTACTAAGCCATCTCCATGTTTGTTGTTTTATTTAGGCTAAGCCTGAACAATCTTCCCAGATGTGAAAGTTCACATTCTGGATGTCCTGAAATGTACTTTGTTAAATTACAACATACATATCTAATTTGTGATTCTGCAATGTCCAACATGGGTGCTGGGAACCAAGCTTGGAGCCCCTGAAAGGAAGAGCAGCAAGCAGTCTGCTGCCCAGTCACCTCTTGCTGCACTTGGAATCTAAACAACCCAGTGTCACTCTCAAGCACCTAGCCTCTGTACCTGACTGGTTCATAGCGTGCCTCCTTAATACACTTGTCTTCAACCTGAGGGCAATGACCAAGTTATGCCAACATATGTTATATGCTAGATCAGGGGCCTGACACGCTGATCCTAACTGGCAACCTGCCAGGATTTTATGTTTAAACCCCATCCCCGGGTTTTAATAATATTACATCATAGAACCCCCAAACTGGAAAGGACACAGACTTCATCATGGAATCTAACACCCCACCCAGGGCAAATGCTGCCCCACATGACCATCTAACCTCAGGCAGCATACTCTAGGGCTGGAGACTTACTGCCCTCTGGCAGTCTGTGCTACCATGGCAGGCTCTTTCCCAACTTGTCCTCTTTTATGAAAAAGAGAAACTGCATGCTCAGACTTCACTGCTGAGAGATGAGAGGTGAGCCCTGCCAACTGTCCTCTGCATACTGAAGTCCCAAGGTGCCCTTCAAAGCTACTACAAGCCACACATGCTACTCTGCTTACTCTTTCTTGTCCCCCGACAACCCCATATTGAAGGCCAAGACATCCCTCTACTTTTTCTGAGACGAGCTCTCTCCTAGGCTGAAGATCTCCTATCTCACTGCATTAAATTTTTAATGTGGTGCTAAGAATTCTGGGCCTCACACATGCTGGGCAAGCTCTCTACCACTGAACCTCACCCCTAGCTTCCTCAATCAATCTTAATATCCCTCAACTCTAGATAGTCTGCCTGGCATAAGGTGGGCTAGCCTGCCTGGAATAAGGTGGGCTAGCCTAATAAGGCATTGTGGTTGAGATGAACCTAGAGCAGCATATGGAAGGAAGGAAGAAAGATAAAAGTTCAGAAAGAAAAAATTAAAAGAGAAAGCATTTAGAGGTGAGGAGACAGCTCAATGGGTAAAGTGCTGGCTCTGCAGGCAAGCATGAAGACCTGAGTTTAGATCCCCAGTGCCCGGGCACAACAAGTCAAACGTGTAACCCCAGCGACTGAGCTGTGCAAACAGGCAGGTCCCAGGGGCCTGATGGCTAACCAGTCTAGCTTAAATGGTGAATTCAAATTCACTGTTGAACCCTTATCTCAAAAAAATAAGGTTGGGGTCTGGAGAGATAGCACGGCACTTAAAAGTACTCTTTGCTCTCGTAGAGGGCATGGGTTCCCAGCTCCTACATGGTGGCTCACAACTGTCTATAACTCTAGTTTCAGGGGATCTGATTGCCTCTTTTGGCATCTGCTGATACCAGGCACTCGGGTGGTGCCCAGCATACATGCAGGCAGAACACCTATCTACATAACATAAAAAATTTAATAAAATAAGGTGGACAGAAATAGAGGAAGATAACAATGGTAACCTCTGACCTACTCATGCCCATGCACGGTCAAGTTCATCTGCATACACACATGGATGCACATCCCACACACACAAAGAAAGAACAAAAGAAGGGGAGGGAAAGGAAGAGGGAAAGAAGAGATGGAAAGAATCAGTTAAGAAGGATCTATGAGTAGGAAAATGGAGTCTTTGGCTAAGCTTCAAAGCATAATCTAAATGTTAGCAAGCCTAGAGGCAAGAATGCCAGGGGACACCCAGCAAAAGACATGGAAGGGGTCACTCTGGGTTTATGAGGAACAGAGCAACAGAAGCACAGTATCAGGACCCAAGTGAATTATTTTGCTGAGTGAAGAACGGACCAGAAGCACAAGCATAGAGCAGGAGCCTGTGAGTAAGTGGGGGCGGGGCTCGTCAGGGCATCCGGGATGGCTGGATTCTATCTAGGTGTGAGTTTTGTTCTGTTTCCTTCCATTACATCAGCTGGCATATATAGCCATCATCAGGCTGCTGGCCTACAGAATCTCTGCACGTCCTACTCTAATAGACTGCTTCACATCTGTAACAGCCCTAAAAGCAGCTAGCCAGTCCTCACTGGTCTTTCATTCACTTGATTATTCCTCCATGAACACACACACATCTACTCACTAAATACTAAAAGGTTTCCGAAACATTTGGAAACAAAATACAGCCATTGCTTTTACAAGGTTTCTAGACTTCTGGGATAAACAGATTAAAAAATAACTCTTACACCCAACAGACTCTTAAGCACCACAAGAGCAGAATGAACAGAATTCTGCGCCAGAGGTTGAGGACAGAGCGGAGCAGGCTGCATTTGACCAGCAAATGTTTTGCTTGGCTGACATGGTGTTTTACTTTGTGTTTTTTCTAATTAGATGTCAACATTTAAAAATTAGGACATTTCACACTTTAAACGCAGATTCCTAGCTTCTGGTAAAAATAGGAAGAAATGCACATACCAGGCCAAATTTCTACCCATGATAATTGGCAGGAGCAGAGCAGCAGCTGCCCCTTTCATGCAGAGTGGGAGCCTTCCAGTTTGCCACAGCCCTTGTTATTCCCTATTGCTCTCTGACATGGAAGCCAATGCTTGGTTGCCAGTTACTGCCACCTTGTGCACTGGGTGCTCCTTGTTGTTTCTTTGTTTGTCTCTCTGTGTAGCCCTGGCTATGCTGGAACTCACTCTGTAGACCAGGCTGGCCTCAAACTTAAGAGATCCAACTGCCTCTGCTCCTGAGTGCTGGGATTGAAGACATGCATGGACCACCACCCCTGGCTGTGGGTAATCTTATACTAGAGTGAAGAGAAAAGTAATAAACTCTGTTATTAGCTGGGCGTGGTGGCGCACGCCTTCAATCCCAGCACTCGGGAGGCAGAGGCAGGTGGATTTCTGAGGCCAGCCTGGTCTACCAAGTGAGTTCCAGGACAGCCAGGGCTATACAGAAAAACCCTGTCTCGAAAAACCAAAATAAATAAATAAATAAGTAAATAAATAAATAAACTAACTCTGTTATTACCTCAGCACTGCTGAAGATGAGAAAGGAGAACCTGAAGCTTAAGGCCAGCTGGGCTACATGAGACTCTGTCTCAAAAAAGTAACATCAAAGCCTTTTTAAAGTGCTGAACTATTTACTGGGGCATGTGTACCATGCAGCACTTTTGGAGGTCAGAGGCAACTTGGTTCTCTCCTTTCACCACGTGAGCCCTAGGGATCAAACTCAGATCCTATGCTTGGCAACAGTTACCTTCGACTGCTGAGCACCCTACTGCTAACCTCCACAAAGGCGTTTATGAAAATGGAAGAAGCCAACAAGATGACATGTTCCAAGCAGCAGGATGCAGGAGAATGTCCCGCAAGTAACAGAAATCCCTTCCATTTAATACAAGTAAGGGCCACCTATTCACGTGACTCACCTAACTGAAATCAGAGCCTGGGAGTACTGGCTTTGGAACAGGGTGGCCTGAGCTTGCAAGTTGGCTCCACCACACCCAGATATGTGTATCTATCTGCCCTCTCTCTAAGTCAGTTTTCACATCTGTAAAGCGGAGATAATTACAGTAGCTACCTAGAGCTGCTGTGAAGAGACAGTGAGGTAAAGGGCACAAGGTCTTAGCTAGTGTCTGAATCATGTCAGCACTAGCTATTATTTGTACAAGTTCCTCCAAAGCCAGCCTTGAGGACATTCAGGATCTCGGTGTTGCACAAGGAAAGGTCTCAGGACAGACAGAGTGGTGGGAAGCAGACCAGACCATCTAGAAAGACTCTGAGTCAAGCTGAGAATTATTCAAGCCAGAATTTCCTGAAATGTGTTCCTGGCTGGTGGATTTTAATGACAAAACAGAATAGGACATCTAATCACACTGAATTAATTAAGATGACAAAGTCATTCTACTGTCATTCTCTCTTTTTAAAACTTTTTTTGATTTTTTTTTAAAGATTTATTTATTATGGATACAGCATTCTTCCTGCATGTACACCTGCTGGCCAGAAGAGGGCACCAGATGTCATTATAGATGGTTGTGAGCATCATGTGGTTGCTGGGAATAGAACTCAGGACCTCTGGAAGAGCAGACAGTGCTCTCAACCTCTGAGCCCATCTCTCCAGCCCAACATTTTTTTACTATATGTTTTTTCTTTTTCTTTTTTGGTTTTTATGTTTTTGTTTTTTTGAGACAGGGTTTCTTTGTATAGACTTGACTGTCCTGGAACTTACCCGAAGTGCTCTTAAAAACTAAGCCTTAATCCTCAGTATTTTAATTAAGTATTAAATTAAGCTCACTCTTTTAAGGTCTAATTTTGATACTACTCAAACTTTCTAATCAGATGTCTTGATTTGATCGCATCTTGCACGTTTCTCTGACCGTACATGGAAATGTCCTGTTTCAGACACAGTAGACCTCAGCTCAGGTGGAAATGCTCAGTACCTAGACGCAAGTTACTCGCACCGTTTTGTTTGTTCCTGCTCGAAAGTTTTTTTTTTTTTTTTTTTTTCCCGAGGCAGGGTTTCTCTGTGTAGCCCTGGCTGTCCTGGAACTCACTCTGTAGACCAGGCTGGCCTCGAACTCAGAAATCCGCCTGCCTCTGCCTCCCAAGTGCTGGGATTAAAGGCGTGCGCCACCACCGCCTGGCTTCGAAAGTTTTTAATCCTGGCACTGGGGAGGTAGAAACAGATGTATCTTTGTGAGTTCAATACCAGCTTGGTCAACATTGTGAATTCCAGACCAACCAGAGCTTTAAAGTGAGGCTCTATCTCAAAAACAAACAAAAACTGGAGAAACTTAAAGAATGTCAGATAAACAAAAGTGTGGGCACTTTGACGATGGTTAGGAAGCTGAGAAAACACTGGTGGATGAGAGAAGACCAAGAGGAATTTTGAGAAGAGAGAATTGAAACTGGATGGTGATGACGTATAAACTGCTCCAGCCTCCCTCAGATGATCCCTAAGCCCCTCCAGGAATCTTGGTTTCTCTTCCATTGGGTAGTTGAAGGCTCGGAATCAGAGTCCTCTGCCCAGGCCGCAGGCCCGTTGCCATGGCAACGCGCCGGTTCCCGCCGCCTCCCCCGCCATCCCCGAGGTTCCCGCTCCTCACCACTGCTCCGCTTTGTCTCTCCACGTCAACACGGCCCTCATCGCCGTCTCCCTCACGCTTCGGGCCCCTCCTCCCAGCCTCGGCAGCAACAGGCTTCTCCCTACAAACCACTTCAGCTACCTGCGCTACCCTTAGCAACGCACATGCGCATTGAACCGCGCGTGAGTTTCCCAAAGCTCCAAGTGCGCATGTACAAAAGGGAGTCGGGCTCCTCCGCCGAAGCGCCGAGCGCGTAGGGACGCAGGAGGCGGAAGCGTAAGTATGACACGAGCGATTGGTCCGGGAAGGTGGGTGGGGCGGGGAGTCTTGACGACGGAGAGTTTGATTGGCGGGACCCCTAGCTGTGGCGTCTGTAGCTGAAGCGGTGGCGGGAAGGCTGCTGTGTGGATTGACTGACTTTCCCCGCAGTGTTTTGAGTTGTGTTTTACTCCACCTCTCGGCCTGGAGCTGTAGCTGCGCCGCAGTGGACCAAAGCAGCAGGGATGGAGAGCCCAAACCTTGGGGACAACAGAGTCCCCTCCGTCACCGCTGGAGAGAGCCTAGTTCCAGACCCGCCTCGGGATCGCTGGCAAGTTTTTAAAGCTCTCTCGGGCCTCAGAGGAGTCGCTCTTGTGTGGGTCTTCCTAACCTTCAACACAAGGTGACGGACCCCTAGAGCTGTCGCCCTGTGGGAACAGACTAGGGTGTACCCGATTCCTTGGCCGAACTGACTGGGGAGCTTGGAGGACAGGGGAGGTTTTGTGATGCAAGCAGGTTAGCCTGGGCCGTAAGGGCCCCTCAAAAATAGCCATATGACAAGTCACAGAGGAAGCTACTATTGTGTCCGGGCTAAAATGATGCACGTATTTGCATGTCCCAAAACTTGGCCGCTCAAATACTTTTAAGGGCTGGGCATTTAACTAAGTTGGTAGTGTTTACGTAGTAAACACAAAGCCGAGGGTTCGAGCGGCAGCACCGAATATCCCGGCTTGGCGGCGTTTGCCTGTGGAGGCAGGAGGATCAGAAGTTGAAGATGAGTCTCTGGTACGTCGTGGGTTCAAAGCTAGCCTGCAGTGCATAAGATCCTGTCTCAAAAGCAAACAACAAAACTTTTTTTTTTAAATGCTACTTCCTTTTTACAGATGGAGAGCGGAGATTTTTGAGCTCAAAGTGACTTTCTCTTTGGAAGCTCAGCTAATAAGAAATAGCGAGCTGGGATTTTGACCCATCTTGTTAACCTAACAGTCTGTAGGGATTCCCTCTGGTTTCAGTTACCTTGTCTCCCTCTAAGCTCCTTCTAGCTGATACTTAACGCCAAATTCCATCGAAGAATGCCATGGTTCTAATTATAGTTAGTCTCTAGGTCTTGCTTAGTGTCCCCATTTCCCTGTTTGTAGAAAGTAGATTGGGTTAGAAGGTCTCTCTGGAGACTCGCGTTTATGTATGTATGTGTTTGTATATGTACGTGGGTGTTGGTGGAGACCAGAGGAGGTGTCAGATTCACTGGAGCTCGAGTTGCAGGCAGGCTGCTATAAGCTGCCTGATGTGGGGGCTGGAGTCTTCTGGAATATGTGCTTTTAACCACTGAGCTATCTCACCAGCCCCTCACTCACCTTTTAAAATGTATAGTTCAGTGATTAAAATACACTGTACTAAAAGCTGGAGAGATAGTTCAATTGTTTAAAGCACTTACTGCTCTAACGTAGGACCTGGGTTTGGTTCCCAGCACCCACAGCAGAGACTCACAACCATCTATAACTCCGCTCCAGGGGATCTAGTCCGTTCGGGCCTCAGCACCTGCATGGTGCACATAAATAAGAATAAATAAATTCCTTTAAAGGGGGAAGAGATCCACTGCACTGAAGGTTTTGTGGGAACTATCCCCCCCCCCATAACAGTATGGGAGAAGTATTAGGTGGGCCTAGGTTTTGGGAGTCCACTCTGCAGGTGATTTGATTTTGTTGTCACACAATTTGTCAATAAGAGTAAAAAATTGCCGGGCGTGGTGGCGCACGCCTTTAATCCCAGCACTTGGGAGGCAGAGGCAGG
>NC_034591.1:131544219-131554116 GCF_900095145.1 Mus pahari | reverse complement strand
AGAGAAACCCTGTCTCGAAAAAAAAAGAAAAAAAAAAAAAAGAGTAAAAAATTTTTTAAAGATTTATTTGTTTCTGATATATATATATATATATATATATATATATATATATATATATATATTATATACATGGTGTGTGTGGGGGGGGTACTTTGTCTTGCATACCAGAAGAGAACATCGGGTCCCATGTCCCATGTGATTACAGTTAGAAGATTGTGAGACATCCTGTGGTTGCTGTGGATAGAACTCAGGACCTCTGGAAGAGCAGCTAGTGTTCTTAACAGCTAAGCCATCTCTTCACCACCCAATGAGAGTACATTTTAACCTCACAAAGTGATCTGAAAGAGATCTGGAAGTTCTTACCAGAAATTATGTACCTTTTGGAGGACCACATCATTTTATGAAAATGGTAGTTGTTGATTCTCAAAAATGCACACATACGTGAAGTGTTCCCCTTACATGTTTGCAGGAGAGACGGGTGATTCATTTAAGCAGTTTGGCTGATCTCAAATGAAAAGTTCAGTTATTGGCTCATATCTCAAACTTCCAACAACTGTTACCAAAATCCTTTATAAAAGCCCTATAGTGTGAATTAAGAAAAAGTTTAGCAGGTATACTGTGTGGAGAGTCCTAACATTTAAAAACCCATGTTGAGCCAAGCAGTGATGGTATATGCCTTTCTTCCCAACATCTGGGAGGCAGAGGCAAGCACATTTCTGTGAGTTCCAGGACGCCAGGGCTACACAGAGAAACCCTGTCTCGAAAACCAAGGTGGAGGAGAACATCCATGTTTAAGGACGAGAAGTTGTCAGAGCTGGGACAATACTCATGGAACAAGACTAGCTCACTGACTTTAATCTGTATTTTATGCAGTTCTATACTTCTGTGGGCAGAAATTGAGGAGGCAGGGTAAAAGCAATTTTAAGTGAGTTCATCACTTGGGTTTTGTTTTTCCAGCAAGGAAGATGTTGCTGTTGAACTGGGAGGAGTGGGAGAAGCTGGAAAGGACCTGGTGATAATAAGCAGTGAGTGCAGCTCCCTTCTCCAGGAGCCCACTGCCTCTACTCTGTCTAGTTGTACTGCAGCGACAGAAGAAGGCCACAAGCCTGTCCCGTGTGGATGGGAAAGAGTTGTGAAGCAAAGGTTATCTGGGAAAACTGCAGGAAAATTTGATGTATATTTTATCAGGTAAGCATTTAGGGAGGAAAATGACAATACAGCCAAGTGATTTTTGTCCGTAATGGGGAAGGATAGCAAGAATCCGGGGTTTACAGCCTAAGGAAATGACTCAGGGAATAAAGCATTTGTCATTGTTCAGACCCCCAGAGTCCATCTGCAGAGCTGTGTGGGCACAGCAGCTGCCTGTGATCCTGGCTCTCAGGAGTCTGAGATGGGATCCCCAGGGAAATCTGGCAGCTAGACTAGCTGGATTTAGTGACTTCTGGGCTCAGTGAGAAACACTGTCTCAAACAAAGTGAACAAGGACACCTGATTTTAACTTGAAGCTTCCACATGCACAGGTACTCATGAGAAAACTCATATATACACGCATATACCACACACATACATTTTAAAAATATAGCCAGGCAGTGGTGGCACATGCCTTTAATCCCAGCACTTGGGAAGCAGAGGCAGGTGGATTTCTGACTTCGAGGCCAGCCTGGTCTACAGAGTGAGTTCCAGGACAGCCAGGGCTACACAGAGAAACCCTGTCTTGAAAAAAAATAATAATAAAATAAAATAAAAAATGTATTATAAAATCATTACTGTTCCTTCAGTGTCACTGGTTTTATCAAGTGATTTGGGGACAATCACATATACACAGTGTTGATCCTGTTCTCAATGGTAATGAGACATTTGGATTTAAGCTACATTTGTATGCTGAATTTATACTCTCATAGAAGAATCTATTGAAAAAGGCCATTTATTACTTTTTGTTGCTTTAAAATGCCAAACATCTTTGGTGACATTTAAGAATTATTAATTGGAATTCTGAAATGTGGTCCAGTTCTTTTTAAAAGTCACTCTTTTTTTTTTCTTTTAAGCCCACAAGGATTGAAGTTCAGATCAAAACGTTCACTTGCTAATTATCTTCTCAAAATTGGAGAGACTTTTCTTAAGCCTGAAGATTTTGATTTTACTGTACTGTCTAAAGGGGGCATCAATCCAGGTCATAAATACCAAAGTTTGGCAGCTCTGACATCCTCGAAGCCAAATGAAACTGACGTTTCAAAGCAGAACCTCAAGACACGAAACAAGAGGAAAACAGATGTGTTGCCTCTGCCCAGTGGTAATTCAGAGTCGCCAGATAGCAGCAGACTGTCTAACTCTAACTCTACTTACTTGCTATTGAAAGAACATAGGGGCATTCAGGATGTTGACTCTGAGGAGAGGAGAAAGCCCAAAAGAAAGGTGACTGTTTTGAAAGGAATTGCAAGTCAGAAAACCAAACAAAAGTGCGGGAAGAGTCTCTTAGATTCCACTAGAAGAAACAGAAAAAGAGCACCTGCAGTTCAGAAGGTGGGTGCCTATAGCCAGCTGGTTCCACAGGAAAGTCAACTCAACAGAATCCTCTGCCCTGCAGATGCCTGTGCAAGGGAGAGTGGCAGCCTGGCTGGGGAAGAAAAGGTCCTGGGACAAGAAAAATCACCAAGCCCAGGACCGGATCTTGGTCTCAGACAAGTAACTTCTGGCACGACAAACAAATTCCATTCAACTGAAGCAGCAGGTGAAGCAAATCGTGAGCAGACTTTTTTAGAATCAGAGGAAATCAGATCGAAGGGAGACCAAAATGGGGAGGCACATTTGCATACCGACATCTTACAGGATGGCTCTGAAATGCCCAGCTGCTCACAAGCCAAGAAACACTTTACTTCTGAAACATTTCAAGGTACTCAGTGCATGAAAATTCTGTTAGCTGCGTGGTGAACTGTCTACCCTCCCGGATCTTGTATTTCATGCCTGGATGGGGTTGAGATAGGGAGTATAGTGAAGAAGAGTCAAGCGTCAGATATATTCTCCCAGTTGATCCCAATATCTGCCTTAAGTAATTTTTGAGAACAGGGTTTCATGTGTCCCAGCTATCCTGGGTCTCACTGTATAGCTGAAGATACGTTTGAAATTGTATCCTTCTGACTCTGCTTCCTGGGTGCTAAAATTAAAGGCATGTGCCACTATGCAAGTTTATGTGGTGTGGGCGCAGAACCCAGAACTTAATTCGTGGCAGGCAAGCACTCTATCAACTGAGTTACATCTCCATCCTGTAACTGATCTTTGAGCTTGGTCATCAGGCCCTTAATTATGGCAGAGAGGTAATCAGCTGGCTACAGCCAGGACGCTCAGCAATAGAAGAGTGGTGTGTCATGGCTGCTACTACCTCTCCCTGGACAGCGGCTAAGAGGTGGGGCTTTCCACACTTGCTATCTTCTCTTCTGGCAGCAAGTCTAAGACTGTAAGGAAGATTCTCTGTGAAGAATGTAGATAAGACTCCTTTTATAAACTGACCAAGAATAGTCCGCATCTTCCTGCCCCTCCTGTGCTGCTGCTTTGTGACTCCCAATTTAATTTCATCTGTATTACATTCTTTTTATTTATTTTTTTCTTCTGTTGCAGCCTGATGCTTCTCTAAAAGGCCTTGAAGCTTTCAATAATTCAAAAGTATAATCGCTTAGTTCATGTATTATTTGTACTGTGCTCTTCACACAAGAGTCCTGGGCTTGGCAGATTTGCCTATACAGTGCCTCAGTGAATAATAGATAAAAAGATCTGAGCAGCCCTGGGTTATTCATTATACTGTTACGGCATAATGAATAACTCTCTTAAAGAAGAATAGTAATTTTAATTTTACTTAGATTCCTTTGGGAACACAGCCTGCACAGATTGGTGGAACCAGGGTAACGCTTGAGTTCTGTCTCCAGTCCCATCCATAATTGTGCGTCTTCTCTGTGCCTGGGATTGATGTGCCTTTAACAGATGGCCACATATACCTAGGAAATGGATAAGAATTCCTCAATGTATGTCCTTTGAGCTTCTTAAAGCATTGGATTGTATAGATATACTGCAATTATAATTGGTAGGTTAAATATTAAAAGCATCTTCTCTTGACCAATTTGGAAGTATCCAGCTCATCCTATTCTGAAGTCTAAGTCTCAGTGTAGGGGAAATGCTGTTGGGTACTAGGTAGGTGCCCCCAAGAATGACCATTGCTTGGCTAGAAAGTATCAAACCAACAGGTAATAAAGGAGGCTGGTTTCTTAGTGTGGGAACCCATGAAAAACATCAAGTACCCATAAAATCATTTTCCTTTGTTCTGTTTCATGCTTTCTTCTGGACTTTCCCTGCCCAGACTAGAATAGCAAAAGCCACTGACATCATTATGTGGAGACCTGGATACTTGTGGCAGTGTTTAGTCAACTCTGGTATCATTTTCTGGCAACTACTTTAAACTTTAGTTTCTGAAAACTAAAGGAATACCCCAAATTAGTTGTTTTTCATATCAAGACAGAAGGCCTCTAGAGAGATGGCTCAGCAGTTTAGAGCACTTCCTGCACTTCCAGAAAACCGAAGTTCAGCTCCCCACACCCATATCAGGTGGCTCATAACTGCCTGTAACTCCAGCTCCAAGGGATCTAATGCCCTCTGCTGGCCCCCACAGGTATCACATGTAACAATGCATAAATTAAAATTAAACAGTTTTATTATAAGGTAGCTGAGTGTGGTGTTACATTTGGGAGTTAGATGTAGAAAGATCATGAGTTCAAGGCCGTCCTCAGCTACATGGTAAGTTTGAGGAGAGTCTGGACTACCTGAGACATTGTCTCAAAATAATAAAATAATTGTGAGGTAAAAATAAGTGAAAAAAGATGGTTTGAGGGTATTTTTGTTTGTTTGTTTTGTTTTTTTGTTTTCAAGACAGGGTTTCTCTGTGTATCCCTGACTATCCTGGAACTCACTCTGTAGATCAGGCTGGCCTCGAACTCAGAGATCCGCCTGCCTCTGCCTCCCAAGTGCTGGGATTAAAGGCACGTGCCACCAATGCCCAGCTAAAAGATAGTTTTATAATATACAAGTGTAAGTAAGATATTAACTGATACTCAGAGGGTGTAGCTAAAGGGAGTATTATGACCATTTCAACTTGAGAGATTGAAACTTGAAAGGTTTGATAATATTGGTTAAGATTTTTATTTTGTATATTGTGGGTGACTGGGTGGGTGTGGGTGCCATTTTTGTGTGGGTGTCCACAGAAGGCAGAAAAGGGTATTAGATTCCCTAGAGCTGGGGTTACAGGCAGTTGTGAGCCACTCGACATTGGTATTGTGAACTGAACTTAGGCCCTCTGGAAGAGCAGCAAGTCCTCTTAGTGCTGAGCAGTCTCTCCAGAGGCTTAGAGGGTAGCCCAGGCCGCGATCGAGCTCACAGCTCTGCCTCAGCTTCTCCTGTGGGCCTCCTTTTTGGTAAATACAACTGGAGAACCTTTCAAATGTGTGGGGAAATTACAGAAGAAAAGAAAAATTACCACTTCTAACAGCCACTGTACTATTGTAATTCTATTCTTGGTGTCTCTTTATGTGTGTGCATCTGTACACATAAATTCATGTTTATAAAAATTGAGATCATATGTAGAATCTTGCCTCTTTTTTTTACTATTTGAAGTAAATAACAGTAGAAAATATTCATGATAGTCTCCACATTTTAATGACCACATTGTACAAATATACTAGAATATCCAGACTGTCGCAGTTTTCCATGCTGTGAGCTAGCCATGTAAATCATAGGACACCAGTAAGCCCTGATCTTGAGCTAGCCTGCCTGCATTTCCACTGTAGCTCTCACACTAGCTGTGTGACCTGGGACTCATTTAGCTTCTCTGTGCCTCAGTTTCCTTATGGATAAAGTGGAGATAAAATAATGGCTAACTGATATATTAGTGGACTTAGGGTAATTTATGTAGCCTAGGCTAGCCCCAGCATTCCCTAAGCTGTAGACTATAAACTATTTTTGCTTTTCAGAAGACAGCATCCCACGGACACAAGTAGAAAAAAGGAAAACAAGCCTGTATTTTTCCAGCAAGTACAACAAAGAAGGTACCTACCTTTCCCTAAGCAGAATGGGGGGTGGGGGGAAGGGGGACAGTCCAAGTCTTTTAGGAGAACAACGTTGACAACCCTATATTTTTGTAGCTCTTAGCCCCCCAAGACGCAAAGCCTTCAAGAAATGGACCCCTCCTCGGTCACCTTTTAATCTTGTTCAAGAAATACTTTTCCACGATCCATGGAAACTCCTCATCGCAACTATATTTCTCAATCGGACCTCAGGTTTGTGGGTCATTGTCATCTTGTCCTGGTTAGAAGGGAGATACCCAAACTGGTTAAGAAGTCCAAGTTCAAGGTACATTTTGAGTTTGGATGTCGGACAAGGCTTTTCCCTTTTAGCCCTCAGAACTCTTGGCTTACTCAAACATTAGACTGGATAACAGCCAACATCCTTTTTAATACTGAGCGCCAGGTGGTCATTGGTTTCCTACTAACAGGTTAGCTTTGGTTATCAGTGAAGGAGCAGTTAATATTTTTTCCTCTATTGTGCTTGGAATCTCCCTGTGTTCATTGGATGCTTATAGTGGTTATCTAGTGAGCTGATTATTTGAAAACTAGCTAGTTTCAGTATAATTTGTACTAATAACCAAGTAGAGTAACAGTGTTGGTATTTGGTTATGTAAGTGGCTGCTGGTTCCGGTAGTGACTTGACAGTCGTTAAATAAGCAAGGCTGGGGATATAGCTCAGTGGCGGGGCCCTTGCCAGCATGCAAAATACCCTAATTTCATTCCCAGCACCACAAACACAGTAACAAAAATGCCACTGCCTGAAGTTTCTAGATGTAAAACTACCTAAACAAGAAGTTGGCCTTTCCCAAGACATGTGTCTGCCATTGTTTATGCTACCCAGGCAAGATGGCCATCCCTGTGCTGTGGGAGTTTCTGGAGAAGTACCCTTCAGCTGAAGTGGCCCGAACTGCTGACTGGAGGGACGTGTCAGAGCTGCTTAAGCCTCTTGGTCTCTATGATCTCCGTGCAAAAACCATTATCAAGTTCTCAGGTATGTTCCCTAGCCCAATGGAAGGAGCAAATTGTGCCCACTGAAGGCAGCCACACCTTAAAATTTTAATGCCCTGGGATGTTATATTAATTGAGGTCATTTAGCTCAAGCATCAAAGACATTTAAAACAGGCCGCTTGCCCCACACCACAGACTCCTACTGACCCAAACCATAAATCTTTGCCCAACACTGAATAGCCCTGTGCACAGAAGAGAAGCATTTCCTCTGACTATTTATATTTAGCAAAGCACACAGAGTGGTGAGGAAGAGGCGGGTGATAAGGGCATGACAGAATTGAGGCTACAGTCAGTGCTGCTTCATAGGTAGGGGTCGTCTTGCCCCATTACAGGTGTGAGGAAGGTGACTGTCACAAGGCTGACCATGTGTTGGATGTGTATCCCTCAGATGAATATCTGACAAAGCAGTGGAGGTATCCGATTGAGCTTCATGGGATTGGTAAATATGGCAATGACTCCTACCGGATCTTTTGTGTCAATGAATGGAAGCAGGTAAGCCCACCACTGGCCATATCCAACATAAGCCAACATATTCAGCATATAAGTCCACCAGTATGTCTGGATCTATGAGAAACAAGTCCTGTTGTAGTTCCAACCAGATTTGCCCTCTGTTCAAAGAGCAGTGGGGGCATGAGGATATGAATTGTAGTTATGAACTCTTGAGGTACTGCCCCAGTCCCTGTGCAGTGGCCTCCTACTGACTTGAGCTCCTGACCCTCTAGCCTGTCTGTGTTCTGTTTAATACTGACAGGGTTTCTTCCTGTTAAAAGGAGCCCCTAGTGCTGAGAGGAGATGGCTTAGTTTGTAAAGTGCTTGCCATGAGGGCTTGAATTCAGATCCCTGGAACTCACAGAAGAGCCAGGCATGGCAGCATTCACCTTCTACCTGGTAGTCCCAGCACCGTGGGGACAGGAACAGCAGGACGCCTGGAAGTTCCTAGATAGCCTCTCTGAGCTTGTATACCAGATAGCCTAGCCTATGTGGGTAAAGCTCCAGGCCAGTGAGAAACACTTTCTCAAACAAAAAGTGGATTGTGAGCCAGGGAGATGGCTCAGGGTGTAACAGTGCTTGCTGCACAAACCTGGTGACCCCAAGTTCCATTCCTGGAACCCACATAAAGGTGGAAGGAAAGAACTGACTCTAAAAAAATTGTACTTTATAGACATGCCTCAGTATATACACATGCACAACTAATAAAATTTAATTGTTTTCTGAAAGTAGAAGGTGCCTGAGTCCTCTGGCTGCACACATGCACCAAGAATATACAAGTACCTGTACATACACACACATCTGCAAAACAGGATTCCCCGTAAAAGAGGAAATATTTGGACTTAGAGCGTCTAGTTGTCAGATTTCTCCTCATCGCAGACTGGAACGCGGCATCCGGGGCCTATTACAACTACCCATTCCTTTGTTCCTGCCCAGCACTGGTGCATTTTGATGGTAATGTGACAGCTGGAGGGTATCTTTGCACACTGCCTCCTCACAGTGTATCCCTGCATTAAGTCAGTGACGTCTAGAGAAACCCAGGCTGAAGGGCCACAGTTCTACCCCTTCATCACCAGAGCCATTGGTTAGCTTCACAGGGTCTCTATCATCGCTGCCTTCTGCTCCAGGTCTGGGTTAGTTCTGAACTGGAGAGCACTTTGTAATCCGTGTAGGATATCTGTTGTATAAGGTATAATTATATACAATCTTGGTTGCTGCTGGGTTCATTGTCCTTATTTATCTCAGATATATTATCATGATGAACTCCCTGACCAAACCTTTAAACATTTCTTTGGCTGATATGTTGCATTTCTTCCAGGTACACCCTGAAGACCACAAGTTAAATAAATACCATGACTGGCTTTGGGAAAATCATGAAAAACTAAGTCTATCTTAAAGCCTCCTGTTGGAAGTTTCCCATGCATTGCTTTGTGCTTCCGTTCCTAAGGGCCCTGTGGTGTGCAATGAGCTCCCTTCCCGGCATGTGGATTTTTTTTTTTTTCCAGTTTGTTAGAAGCATATGTCTTAAGCCTCTGCCAAAAAGAAATTGTTAGAATATGATCCTAAAAGTGTTCAGTTTAGTTTTTTCAATTATGAAATTCAACACACCAATGCTCAAATCCAGTTACCAGCACTCCTGCTTAAGAACGGCTAAACATGTATTTTCCTTCTGTATGAAGTGATATTGTCATGTGCAGAAAGACTACCATCCTTAATGGGTACTCCAGTGTTACAGCTTAAATAGTGAGGCATTTACTTTAGAAAGCTATCACCAACTAAAAGCCGAATTGACCGGCACATGGTGGCACACACCTGTAACCCCAGCACTCGGGAGACTGAGGGAGAAGGATGGAAAGTTGAGGGCCTGCCCCCACTGTGGAGAGAGAGACTCTGCCTCAGACACAAACAGGGCAGGGCCAGTGAAAGATGTAGTTTGAAAATTAAATTATATCTCTTCCTCAAGGCAACATTCACTCAAAAAATGTATAATATTCCACCCCATTTTTCATTAATAAAATATATTTTTGATATATTCACCCATGCCAGTTGTCATGGTATACTACTATAATCCTAACTCTTGGGAGTCTGGAAAGAATCATGATCAAGGCCAGCCTGGGCTATATGGTAAGACCCTATATCAAAAAAAAAAAAAAAAAAAAAAAATCCACTAGTGGCCAGGTGTGATGGTGCACCTTTAATCCCAGCACTCCGGAGGCAATTCTGAGTTCAAGGCCAGTCTGGTCTACAAAGTGAGTTCCAGGACAGCCAGGGCTATACAGAGAAACCCTGTCTTGAAAAA
>NC_034591.1:131533750-131543604 GCF_900095145.1 Mus pahari | reverse complement strand
TTAAAAAAAAAAAAAAAAAAGGAAGGTCCCAGCAGGGCGTGGTGGCACACGCCTTTAATCCCAGCACTTGGGAGTCAGAGGCAGGCGAATTTCTGAGTTCGAGGCCAGCCTGGTCTACAGAGTGAGTTCCAGGACAGCCAGGGCTACACAGAGAAATCCTGTTTCGGGAAAAAAAAAAAAAAGGAAGGTCCCTTTGGCATTGTGTTCTTGACCACTTGCATTGGCTCTGAGGAATTTTAGATTTGTCCTTAATATCCCTGTGTGAAACCTCATCTCTCCCAATATTTGGTGCCAGTTCCATGACAGGTGGTATACCATCATGGTTCCAGTCACAAGGATCAATTGTCATTCTAAGGTTTGGTTTGAAAATTAAATCGAATGAAGGCAAAATAAACCAGCTGTCAGGAAGCTATTTGTTGTAGGATAGCGAGTGGGTATAGGCAGATGTGCTATGCTGCAGGCTAATTGAATAAGTGGCAGCTGTGAAAGGGATGCTGGAGCTGGAGAGATCACTGGTGGCAGAGGAGTCAGGTTCAGTTCCTAGCATCTCTATTTAGGATCACAACTCCAGAGGATCTGTTGCCCTCCTCTGGGCACACAGGTAGTGTGTATACATGCATGTGAAATAATAAGTACACATAAGTGTAAAGAGATGTGGCAGGAAAGCTGGCCATACCTCCCACTTCACAATAACCCATAATATTTTCACAGACATCACAGGAACACAAGTGCAGAGCCCTGTGCTGGGGAGGAAAAAGATGAAAAGGCTCTGTAGAGACCTCCCAGGAAGAGAACAGCGCTAATGGTATGGCAGGGAAGACAGTGAGGTCAGAGTCCAGAGAAATCCTTGGATGCCTGGGCTACAGTATAGTGGTAGAGCAAATTTCCCAAATGTCAGCTATGAGGTAAGGCTGCGGGGCAGGGCCATTTAACCCCCCTCTCCCTGGTCGCCTTGAAGGGAAGCTCTGTGGCCGATTGCTGGGGTTCCAGGGCGACTCTTTTCAGGAGATAAGGTTGCCTGACCTTCATGCCTTCCCTCGCATCTCAGTGAATCCATGGTGCCTTGTCATGATTTTTTAAGTGTTCAGAGGCTGTGGCTCAGAAGAGCCAGTAGAAGCGAGTGCCTCAGGTTGTAGGGAGTCAGGAAGATGCTAAATCTAGTGAAGGTGGTCCCCAGCACAGAGAACTTGTTCAAATATTGATCTTTATTTGGTGACATAGTTTAAAATTTTAGGATCAGGCATGTAGTTCAACAGTTGAGTTTGACTGGCATGCGCAAGGCTTAGAGCTCAGTGCCCAGCAGTACAAAACTTTTTTTTTTTTTTTTGGAGACATGATCTTTCTATGTAGACCAGGCTGGCCTCCAATTCACAGAGCTCCTCCTGTGTACTACCATACCTGGCTAGAATACATTTTTGTAAGTTTAATTAAATGGTTTTGTTTTGTGTTTAACACATTTACAGCCACTAACACTAGCTAACTCCAAGACATTTCCATCCCCCAAAAAAGAAACCCTATTCTAGTTAATAGTCCTTCCTCACCACTCATCTCTGGTCACCAGCAGCTGACTGTTGTAGACTTACCTATTTTGGACATTTCATATACTAACTAGAACCCTTCGGTGTGAGGCCTGAGTCTGGATTCTTCCATTTACTAGACTCCTCCGTGTAGTGTGGGTCATGTATCTTTCCATGTACGCCCCATAGTTCAGCTATTAGTGGACATTTCAAAGGTTTATTATTAGGACTGGCTGTAACCTATTTTTGGTTTTGATTAAAGATAGGCTCTCATTGTGTGGCTCTGGCTGGCCTGGGACTTGTTATGTAACACAAGCTGGCCTCAAACTATCTTCCCATGCTGGGATACAAGCGGTTGCCACCAAAACTGTTGATTCCAGACCGTAACACGCAGTCATAGCACCAAATACCTGTATTTTATTTGACCTTGACTGACTAGGATTCTCAGAACCAAGGGTAGAGTATGATACTTTTTTTAAATGAGAAAAGTGAAGCCTGAAGCTTAGATCTGTGAAGGTCCTGCAGCTTACAAGGAAATAGGACTTTTTTTTTTTTTTTCCATCAGAATCAGTGGCCAGATGGGACATATGTATGATTTCCCAAAGGAGGCACCAGCCAGAGCTAAGCAAATCCCCTACGCTTCCGGGTTTGGGGAGGTGGGAGGGAAGAAGGACTCTCCCGCCTCCTTCCTGCAAGTAGAAGCGCTCAGCCAATCGGTGTAGGGCATCTATAGTTATGGCAACAGAGGCTTTGCAGGTTGTGCAGCCTTTTGGAAAACCTAAAGCTTATTTGCACCAAATGGCTAAACTGGGGGCATACTCCATAACGCCATTTACAGGAATCCTCCGGCTCCGGGCGGCAGAGCTATTGGAGAGCGCCAGGATAGGCTGGAAGCCTCATTATGCCGTCTCCATTGTGGGACAGGGAGTTCTAGAAGGTCACAAACGGCCTGGATTCCTCCTATGCCCGGACTAGCTAGAGAACCCGGCTGAGTCACGTGACTTGGAATCAAAGCCAGGCTCCTGTGCCTGGGAACCTGCATTATTTCTCAGTTGGGCAACAATGCGTTCTATATTGAAAAAGAGACCTGGAGAAGAGTCAGTCAGCTGTCTGTCCCCAAACAAGTTCTTGGCAAAGGGTTGCAATTTGAGAGGTGGAGGGTACAAACAAATAAGAAGAGTTGGAGGCCAGAAGACCCATGCTCTCGGAAAACCTCCTCCCCACCCATCTGGTCCCTCTAGCCACCTTTCCAAAGCACACAGTCAGAATGTGGCAGAAACCCTGGCCAAACATAGTGGGAAGCAAAAGAAAGCATCCAGGTTATGGGAATCCCAAAAAGCCGAGGAGAGAAAACGTCGTGTGACTTTCGGCTTGACATGCTCAGACGTTGGTAAGTGACAGTGCTCTTCATGGAGATGGAAGGTGTCTGGAGGACCTGGTTAGATGAGACTGGAACCAGGGGACACGTTTAATCTTAGTCGTGGACACCTAAGACCTTGTAAACTATAGAAGTGAGATGTTTTCAGAACAACTGAGATGCATGGTTGTGCTGGGATCAGGGATCAGCATGGAGGTGAGTGGGAGAAGCTGTCTGGTGTAAAGTGTTGACACTTAGGAGTGACCAGGACAACAGGAGCCCAGGATGACAGAAAGGAAGGCAGCGGCTGAGGTGTGAGTTGGGGAAGGAGAACAAATGTGTTTTCTGAGGTGAAGTGAGGACCCTCAGGCAGGTACTCCTGGGAAACACACGTGGGTCAGTAAATGGGGTCTTATCCAGCATTCAAGGCCCACAGTGAAGTTCTCTGTGTTCCTGGGAATGTATAAACAGAAGCAAAGTCAGCCAGTGGCATCAGAAAGTGTTCCTGTGCATGCAGGAGTGGAAATTCAGCCCTTTCTCTTCCAACTCCACCATCTCTTCTAATGACAAGATGGTGGCCTCAGCCTGTCACTGCACAGCCGTAGTCCTGAAGAAAGAAGTGCCGTGAAGCATGAGGGGGTCGGGAGCAGGCCACCTGCCTGCAAGAGGGTGGCTGGGATGGCACCTGCTAGGCTAGTCACTGTTCTTTGCCATGAAGAGAGACAAGGCTTTAAGGCAACTCTTATGAAAGAAAACATTTAGGGACCCTGATATAGCGGCCTCTTGTGAGGCTATGCCAGTGCCTGGCAAACACACAGAAGTGGATGCTCACAGCTATAGGATGGAACACAGGGCCCCCAATGGAGGAGCTAGTGAAAGTACCCAAGGAGCTGTAGGGGGCTGCAACCCTGTAGGTGCAACAACAATATGAACTAACCAGTACCCCCTGAGCTCGAGTCTCTAGCTGCATATGTAGCAGAAGATGGCCTAATCGGCCATCATTGGGAAGAGAGGCCCCTTGGTCTTGTAAACTTTATATGACCCAGCACAGGGGAAGACCAGGGCCAAGTAGTGGGAGTGGGTGGGTAGGGGAGCAGGGGCAGGTGGGGGGATATAGGGAACTTTCGGGATAGCATTTGAAATGTAAATAAAGAAAATAATAATAAAAATAAATAAATTCAAATATTCAAAAAAAGAAAAGAAAGAAAACATTTATTGGGGGTCTTGCTTATAGTTCCAGATGCTTAGCCCATTATCATCATGACAGGGAGTATGGTAGCAGACAGGTATGGAAAAGTAGCTGAGATTCATACCCTGATACACAAGCTGAGAGAGAGAAAACAACTGATGTGGGCTTTTAAAACCTCAAAGCCTCCCAGCACTCGGGAGGCAGAGGCAGGAGGATTTCTGAGTTCAAGGGCAGCCTGGTCTACAGAGTGAGTTCCAGGACAGCCAGGGCTACACAGAGAAACCCTGTCTCGGAAAAACAAACAAACAAACAAACAAACCTCACAGCCACTAGGCACTGGTTGTGTTAGCCTTTAATCCCAGCACTCAAGAGTCAGAAGCAAGCAGATCTCTGAGTTCAAGGCCAGCCTTGTCTACAGAGTTAGTTCTAGGACAGCTATAGCCATACAAAGAAACCCTGTCTCAAGAAAAACAAAACTCAAAGCTCACCCCTTGTGACACATTTCCTACAAGCCCCCCTCCTCCTCCTCTCCCTCTCTTTCCTCCTCCTGCTCTTCCTCCTCTTCTTCCTCCTCCTCATCTTTTCAAACAGTTCTATTTCCTGGTGACAAAGTATTCAAACAGACAAGCTTATGGGACCCATTCTTTTTTTTTTTTTTTTTAAGATTTNTTTATTTATTTATTTATTATATGTAAGTACACTGTAGCTGTCCTCATACACTCCAGAAGAGGGCGTTAGATCTTGTTACAGATGGTTATGAGCCACCATGTGGTTGCTGGGATTTGAACTCCAGACCTTCGGAAGAGCAGTCCGGTGCTCTTACCCACTGAGCCATCTCACCAGTCCGTGGGAGCCATTCTTATTCAAATTACCACACCCTTACAGTGAACCACAGAATGGGAAGGGCATGGAATACCATGCCCTTTGGAGCACACAGCAACTGGGTAAATGGAGCCCAGGGGCCAGGTAAGGAGCAAGGAAACATGACTGAGCAGAAAGAAGCAATGTAGAAAAGAGGACAAGGTAGGTGTGAGATTATGGGAGAGAACAAGGGCCAGGAGCTTTAGGCCACTGCAGGAGGTGGGTTAACTCCTTGAGCACCAAGAATCCAGCTGCCTTAGGGTTGTACTGCTGTGAACAAACACTATGACCAAGGCATCTCTTATAAGGGCAACATTTAATTGGGGCTGGCTTACAGGTTCAGAGGTTCAGTCCATTATCATCAAGGCAGGAACATGGTGCAGGAGGAGCTGAGAGTTCTACATCTTCATCTGAAGGCCACTAGGAGAAGACTGGCACCCACGTGATTAGGAAGAAGGTCTTAAAGCCCACACACACAGTGACACACGTCCTCCAAGGCCACATCTCTAAGTAGTGTCAAATCCTACTCAACCCACCATTGCACTCCCTGGCTGCCATAGGCCTGTTCAAATCTATGGGGGGAGGGGCTACACCTAAACATAGCATAGTGAAAAATGCATTTAGTCCAACTTCCAAAGTCTCCATAGTCTATAGGAGTCTCAACAATGTTAAAAGTCCAAAGTTCAAGGTCTCTTCTGAGATTCATCCAGTCCTTAACTGTAATCCCCAAAGCAAGACAGGAAACCAGCTGGGCAAACTCCAAACTCTACATCTCCATGTCTGATGTCAAAGCAGTTTTCAGATCTCCAACTCCTTTTCATCTTTGTTGACTGCAACAGACTTCTTTCTCCTGTGCAGGTTCCATTCCATTAGCAGCTTTCCTCAGCAGGTATCCCACAGCTCTGGCATCTTTAACATTTTGGGGTTTCCAAGTCAACTTCCAATGTCTGGGATCCACACATGATCTTCCAGGCTTCTCCAAAGGGCACACCACATCTCCAGCTCTGCCCTCTGTAGAATTCTAGACTCTGGTTGACTCCACTCCATTGATGCTGTTCTTGGTGATCATCCTATGGTACTGGCATCTCCAGTGCACTAGGGCCTTCTGCTGCAACTAGGTTTCACCAATAGCCTCTCATAAGCTCTCTTCATGGTGCCTCAACTTCTTTGCATGACCCCCTTAGCCCTGGGCTGTCAACTGCAACTAAGACTGCACCTTCACCAATAGCCTTCCGTGGCTCCTCACAGTGCCAAGGCTCAGCTGCTCTCCATGACCCCTTTATACCTTCAAAACCAGTACCACCTGGGTGATTTTTACACATTACCAAGTCCAGCTGCAGCATGGGGTACAACTTAGGCTATCTCTGAAACATAGCTTCTTTGTGCTCTCACCCCTAACCCTAACCCTGGACCAAGCCTATTCAAACCACCATACCAGCCTTGGTGGTGAAAGTCTGTCATCCCATAATTTGGGAAAGAAAGGCATCCTGGACTACCTCATGAGACCCTATCTCAAACCATGCTATGGTGGGATTAAATTTAGGGGCTGTAGGAGACCCAGAGGGGTGGAAAAGAAGAGCTGGAAAGATTTCAAGGGATGGTGATGCCTGAAGCTGGGTCTGAAAAGTAAGAGATAGCTGCGTGAAGGAGCAGGAGGCAGTAGATGTCAGCTGGACTGCCTGTGCAGTACACCAGGCTGATCTATTGGTACAAATGCAGGTGAAGGGCCAGTTACATTGCTCTAATCCCCAGCACGGGGATGGGGGGGTTGATGGTGGCACAAACCATTTAGAAATGAAAGCCTTGAGACATGAAGATCAAATGACAGCTGAATAACAGCAAATAGCTGAGATCTTGGCTCTGGGGGCTGGAGAGATAGCTCAGTGGTTAAGGTCACTGCTCTTACAGAGGTCCCAGGCTGTTCCCAGCACCCACATAGAGGCTCACAACTCTATCATCACTCCAGTTCCATGTAATTCAACACCTTCTGGCCTCTGTGGGTACTGTACACATGTGGTGCACATACATACATTCAGGCAAAACATTCATACACATAAATTAAAAAGAAATCCTAAAACAAAAGTACTTCTCTATGGGACTAATTAAGTTCTGCCAATAATCAACCCAGTGACTTTGGGCCTCTCTGAGCCTCAGTGTCCCTATCTGAAAAAGGTGCCCAGTCATAGCACCAACCCCATGTCTACATCTGTCACTCATGAACTGTTTACTGAGTTCCCATTACATGTAAGCACTATGATGGGACCAAGACTCCAGAAGAGAATAAGAGAGTCATAGACGCCAGGCGTGGTGGTGCACGCCTTTAATCCCAGCACTTGGGAGGCAGAGGCAGGCAGATTTCTGAGTTCGAGGCCAGCCTGGTCTACAGAGTGAGTTCCAGGACAGCCAGGGCTACACAGAGAAAACCTGTCTCGAAAACCAAAAAAAAAAAAAAGAGAGAGAGAGTCATAGACAAGGGCGTGGTCTTCATGGAGCTTTTACTAGAGAAACAAATAGGCATGGCACCAGGAGTAACAAACAGGGCAGTTATTAAATGAACTGAGTTTAGCTAGTAGAGAATGTGGGAAGGTACTGCAAGCTAGAGAGGCCATGCCCCAGGCTACAGTACTACAGCTGGAGGCCTTTAAAGTGTCCAGCAGTGTGAGCGCTACCAGCGTGCAGCCCAGACTGCATGCAGTGGTGTCTTCGTTACTTTTCTATTACTTTGAGAAAACACCATGACCAAAAGCAACTGGGGAAGGAAAGGATTGATTTCATCTTACATTTTGTATTCCATCATCCAGGGAAGTTGGGACAGGAGCTGATGCAAAGGCCATGGAAGGAGTGCTGCTTACTGGCTTGCTCCTGGTAGCTTGCTCAGCCTGCTTTATTATATCACCCAGGACAACCATCCCAGGAGTGGCCCCACCCACAGTGAGCTGAGCCCTCCCGTATCAATCACTAGTCAAGAAAACACAACACAGACTTTCCCACAGGCCAGTCTGGTGGGAACATGTTCTCAGTTGAGGCTCTCTCTCTTAAAAGGGCTCTAGCTTGTGTCAGGTTAACATAAAACTAGCCAGCACAGATGAAGGTGATGGTGGCATGGAGGAACATATGGGTCAAGGTATGCAGAGTTGCCATGGGGCTCCAAGTGTGAGCTGGGGCATGGTCTAAGGCTGAGAAGAGGAGAAGGAGGAATAGGAAGAAGATGATAGAAGATTCAGAGCAGAGGGAGCAACAGGTAGCAAAACCTTAGACAGGACAGGGCTTCCTTCCATCACAGAGGGGACAGAAGGGGCCTAAATGAGCCTGGGCCACTGAAAGGAAAAACTGGATTGCCAGTAAGTCAGTGTGGGAGTAAATAAGGGACCTCTTGTCCTGAGGACTGCAGCTGTCAGGGGAAAGGCTTCATGATGAGAAAGTAGATTTTGTCACCAGGTCTATAACCTGCTGACTGGGCACGCTGTATTCCAAAGCAAGTTAAGAAACAACCCAGCAGTAAAAAAAAAAAAAAATGGGTTTATTTACAAGTTGGTCAAACTGGAGAGAGGAAATACCTGTCTCTCTCTCTGTGGTGTGTGTGCGCGCAGACTTACAAGTTCTACAAATGCATGAGACAGAAGACGAAAAGCAGGTTAGCTGTGAGACTGTGCAGCCAGTCCTTTCTCGAGAGGAGAGTGGCTTGGCTCCAGGGTACCTGTCTCCATTAGCAGAACAGAGAATCTGCTCTAGCCTTTATGCGGATGGGTGTTTTGCCAGCATGTATGTCTGTGAACAATGTGTGTGCAGGGCTTTTAGAGGGCAGAAGAGGGCAGCAGGCTCGCAGTAACTGGAGTTGCAGGGGGTTTGTTCACTACTATGTGGATGCTGAAAATTGAACCCACATCCTCTGAAAGAACTGGGCCATCTCTACAACTCCTTTTTTTTTTTTTTAAACACTTATTTATTTCAGCAGGTAGAGAAGGCCCTGTGCCATGGTGCCTTTGCCATGTGGTCAAAGGACAATTTGTGGGCCTGTTCTCTCCTTCCACCATGTGGTTACAAGGATGGAACACATACTGTCTGTCTAACTTGGCAGCAATCACCGTTATCCACGGAGCCATCTCACCTGCCTACTTGATATGTCATTACAAGTTGGGACCCGAGGAACATACTTCAGTGGCACGGTACTTCACCAGCAAGCACAAGGCCTTGGGTTCAAGTCTTAGCACCATGAAGAAGAGAACTTATATGCAGTGAATGTAGATGTGTGTATATATATGTGTGTGTGTATGTGGATACATATATAACAGCACACCGACTACAAAGCAACTCTAATACCTCCATCACCTGATAAATTAGGTAACTATTATCCCCATCTTATGGAAGAAACTTAAACACAGGCTAAGCAGGAAGCAGTGTTGAAGTTTAGTCTTTTGCTATGTATTGTAATGCCCTATGTAATGTCCAATGTAAAGTAATATAATGTAATGTAATACTGTCCCCAAGGCCTAGTTGCTCCCAGGGATAAGAGAATTCAAATGTACAACATGATCTGGCTTCTTAATTTAAAACTATTGGTTAAATAAAGATGCCGATAGTGAATAGCCAGACAGAAGAGACATAGGCGGAGCTTGGGGCATAGTGTCAGAAGAGAACCATAGGGAGAGAAAGAGAAGAAGGTGGGGCTGGAGGGATGGCTCAGTGGTTAAGAGCACTAACTGCTCTTCCAGAGGTCCTGAGTTCAAATCCCAGCAACCACATGGTGGATCACAACCATCTATAATGAGATCTGATGACCTCTTCTGGTCTGTCGGAAGACAGCTACAGTGTACTTATATATAATAAATAAATAAATCTTAAAAAAAAAAAAAAGCACTCTGGAGGCAGAGGCAGGTGGATTTCTGAGTTCGAGGCCAGCCTGGTCTACAAAGTGAGTTCCAGGACAGCC
>NC_034591.1:131520091-131532591 GCF_900095145.1 Mus pahari | reverse complement strand
AGCCGCCGGCGGATCATCATTGTGCCTGGCACAAAGGACCAAGTGCCAGTCCTGCCCACAGTCCCTCCTGAAGCTCCCCTCCCACTCATGCCTAGCTTCAGAGTTCTGGATACTAGCGACACCCAGGAGCTACCAGTGGACAAGAAAGTCTGGCTGAATCAGAGGGCAAAGCTTCGGAGGCAGCTGGAGACATTCGGTGATGTCAAGTCATGGCTGGACAATAAGCCCAACATCACATCATCAGAGTTCAAGGTTCTGTCCACGATTCGCCAGGAGCAAAAAACCCCAAAACATACCTTGATTTCAACCAGGAGAGCCAAGGTGAGAAGTCCTAATGGCCAGAAGGTGCTGAAGGCATCAGGGGAGTTGTTGTCATTTTGTTTCCTTGAATTAGACATGACAAAGTGGTTTGCCCCATTTTACAGAGGAGCAAAACCGAGTCCCCAAAGGAAGGTGTATGAGTGATCTATTGCTGCATAACAAATACTCCAGAGTGACTTAAAAAGAAAAGAACCAAATGACTATCATTCTATACAGCTGTGTCTGTGACTCTGGAATCTAACTGAGAGGCTTTGTCTCCATAGCAAGAGACTGCAGTGCAATACAGAGGACAGCCTCTGCCTTCCAAGCTTGTTCAGAATGAGCTGCTGAGTACTGGCTGCACCATGGGAATAGAAAGAGTCTATCTTGGCAGGGGAAAAGTCAGGGACCACGTGGATGTGCTTTCAAAGCACCCCGACTGGGGCACACGAGCAGTCTGTCTTGATGATGGACACCTGTCTGCTGGAGTGGACAGGTGATAAACCAGTGCTTGTGGGCTGATTTGTGAAGATCAAGACTATCAGGTTAGGGAGAGGAGGAAGGCCACCTGGGATGGCATTGCCTAACTTGGAACCATGGTTTGTACACTGAGAATCGAAGGTCAGCCACCCATCCTCAATAAGCCAATTAAAGTAAGGCCACATTGAGAACAGGGCAAATATGTACAGTGCATCCTGCCCTCCAGACCATCTTTGGGCTTCGAAGTGAGATTGAACTTTAACAAGAGGGCTAGGGATATGCACATCTAAGCGGTCCTCCTCATCTGCCCCACTCTTGACTCTTCTAGGGCAGAACTCTCAGACATGTCCGCTTAGCTGTACCCCAGCTGCGACTGCCTAAGCCCCCTGTCCTGTCTGACTTGTATGCCTACCTTCGTAGTCGAAAGATCAAGATCCTAGAGATATTTAGCAAGGGGGAGCGGAGCGAGAACCAGCGCATCTCCAGGGAGGAATTTCTCATGGCTCTGAAGGCAGTAAGTATGAGCTTCTCAACGGGGCTCCCCCAGGCTCTGCACTCCTGAGGAGCAGCCTCGTATTTGCAGACCCACACTAGGAAACATGGCACAACCAACTGTCAGATCACAGCCTTAAAACAACCTCTGCACCAGGCTGACCTGGAGAGATGGCTCAGGGGTTATGAGCCTGGCTGCTCTCACAGAGGACCCAGGCTCAGTTCTGAGCCACCCACATGACCACTACTAATCACCTCAAACTCCATCTACAGAGGATCTAACATCCTGTTCTGGCTTCCAAGTGCACTGCATGCACACGCTGCATAGATACACATGCAAGCAAAACATTCATATACACACCCAAGATAAACTGCATACATTCTTAACTGCTGACCCATTCTTCCAGCCCACAGCTGTCTAGCTGGGGCTTCATATACCAGCAAGCTCTTTACTACTGGACTATATATATATTCAGACTTATACTTTCAACTAATCAATGTCCAAACATTTTTATGAAATACAATTATGTGAACAACATTTTTTTTCAGAACTGAGGACCGAACCCAGGGCCTTGTGCTGGCTAGGCAACTGCTCTACCACTGAGCTAAATCCCCAACCCTCAAAACATTTTTAAAAAGTAAATGTCTGGGTGCTGGAGAGATGGCTCAGCGGTTAAGAGCACTGACTGCTCTTCCAAAGGTCCTGAGTTCAAATCCCAGCAACCACATGGTGCCTCGCAACCATCTGTAATGAGATCTGACACTCTCTTCTGGTGTGGCTGAAGACTGCTACAGTGTACTTACGTATAATAAATAAACCTTAAAAAAAAAAAGTAAATGTCTTCAACTCCTAAAACAAACAAGCAAAAAATAGTTTAAATATTAAATCCTGGGCCAGGAGAGATGGCTCAGCGGTTAAGAGCACTGACTGCTCTTGCAAAGAACTGAAGTTCGGTTTACAGCGCCCAATGACAGCTCACAACCCTCTGCACGCCAGTTCCATGGTATCTGTCACCTTCTTTGAAACTCTGTGGGTACTAGGCATGTTTGCAGTGCACTTACATACAGCCAAGACACACATACACATAAAGCAAAAATAAATCTTTTTTTAAATGCCTAAATATGAAATTCTTTAGCACCAGGGCAGTTCTGAGCTGATCCAAGGACAGTTAAGTAAGCAGTGACTGTTGTCTAAAGAGAATGAAAAGCTGGGCGGTTGTGGCGCATGCCTTTAATCCCAACACTTGGGAGGCAGAGGCAGACGGATTTCTGAGTTCGAGGCCAGCCTGGTCTACAGAGTGAGTTCCAGGACAGCCAGAGAAATCCTGTCTCAAAAAAACCAAGAGAGAGAGAGAGAGAGAGAGAGAGAGAGAGAGAGAGAGAGAGAGAGAGAATGAAGAGACAACTATATTCATAATTATGTTTCCTTTCAAACTTTTCTTTATGAACATTCACTGTTTCTGAGTGAGTACTGCATACCTCCAAAGTTGTCTATTGTCCTTTGTATTAGTCAAGGTTCTCTAGAGAAACAGAACTGATAGAAAAATGTATGTATGTATGTATGTATGTATGTATGTATGTATGTTTGGTATTTATTAGAGCAGCTTACAGGTTATGGTCCAACTAGTCCAACAGTGGTTGTATCCTGTTGGAAGGTCCAACAATCTAACAGTTGTTCAGTCTAGATGTCTCAGCTGGTCTTTTTTTTTTTTTAAGATTTATTAATTATTATGTGTAAGTACACTGTACCTGTCTTTAGAAACCACAGAAGAGGGCGTCAGATCTCATTATGGATGGTTGTGAACAACCATGTGGTTGCTGGGATTTGAACTCTGCACCTTTGGAAGAGCAGTCGGGTGCTCTTACCTGCTGAGCCGTCTCACCAGCCCCTCAGCTGGTCTTCATTATATGTTGAAATCCCATAGAAGAAGTAGCCTTTAATGCCAGTGAAGGAACGGATTTGCCAGTGAGAGTGAAGGCAAGCAGAGAAAGAGCAAAGCCCCCCCCCCCCCGTCCAGTCCTTCATGTCGGCTTCCAGCAGAAGGTGTGGCCCAAATTAAAGAAAGATCTCTCAGCAAGTATACCCAACTACTTGGGGTTTAGTTAATTCCAGATGTAGTCAAGTTGACAACCAAGAACAGCCAACATATCCTTAAAATTAAAAAAGTATAGATTTCTGATACTTTAGTCGAGGAGGGCATACTTGTTCCTTGTGTATAATGATGGATGTATGACTTTCTAGGAGGTGGGCCTCGCTAACTTCTTGTGCCTCCTCAGGTAGGAGTTCCTTTGAAGAACCAGGAGCTGGAGGATATCATCATCTACCTTAGCTCTCTTGGGAAGCAGAATGCTATCACCACAGAAGCCCTGGCCAGTACCTACAAGCAGTGGTCGCTGGCCCAGCAGAGAAGCACCATACCTTCTGCCAAGGAGTGTGCGTGCCCCCCCCCCAAACCCCACCCTGGGAGCCAGTCTGGCTTTCTCCAGCACTGCATCCTCAAGTGGCTCCTCCTTCTCTGACTTGCTATTGGTTTGCTAAGCTCTGGAGTTTCCAGACACAGAGACCATTGAGGAAATGGATATTTTCTCAAAGGCCCAGCTGCCATTTTGTCTATTCAAAGATGAAGTCCAGCCCCTGTCCTTAAAGGGTCATAAACTATTGATTTAAAACAAAACGGAGGGCTGGGCATGTAGAGAAGTTGGCAGAGTGCTTGTCTAGCGTGTTGGAAGTCTATTCCCAGCACAGCATAAACTAAGCTTTGTGTTGCACGTCTACAATTCTACAATTCTAGCAGACGGGATGGAGGTGGGACATCCCTGACTGTGTAGAGACTTTGAGGTCAGTGTGGGATACAAGTTTATCGGGGGGGGGGGTGTGGAAGGCTAACTGAAATCTCTTGCTCAGAAACTGAACATGTTTGGCATTAGCTGCTTTGGGCTTCCTGTCATCATGGATATTATAAGGCATGCTGTGAACAACTGTGTAGGTTATACACAGCCCACATTATACTTGCCCTCATGTACTTGGGCTACATCTGTCCAAATGCAGCAAGAAGAGGCAAACTAGAAAGGATGCTCTAATATGTGGGCTGCGAATTTACTGCACAAGCCTGGATCTTTCTTTTGATTGTTTGAGGCAGGGCCTCTCTACATCGCTCTTGCTGTCCTGGAACTCACTGTATAGATCAGGCCTGCCTCAAACTCTCAAGAGTTCCACCTGCCTCTGTCTCCGGAGTGCTGGGATTACAGGTGTAGGCCGCCATGCCTAGTTTTGGGTAGTGCTGACATTGAACTCTGGGTTTTAAAAATTATTATTGTTATAGGGAGAAAAAACAAACAAACAAACAAACGGTTGCAACACTCCCCTTCCCAGCTCCCATGCAAATAGAGCAACACCATTATTCTTTAAGTGGGATGAATGGGTCTTGCTCTGCCCCTATCCACCAGGCTGGCAAGAAATTAACTTCAGACATATTTTAGGGAGGGGTGGAGTTCTCTCTCCTTTGAGATGAAATAAAAGTTGCCAGGAAGTAGTGGAGGGGTTTTCTTGCAGGGGTGCCAAGCCCAAGCAGGGTTTCTCGAGCCAGGGTGAATGGCCACACCAAGAGTGTGTAACATCTCCCTGGCGTGTGCCTCAGGCAGCTCTCGCATGGTGTGTGTTCCCCAGCTCTAGATGTCAGACTTCCTGTCTGTGGCTGGCCTACAGACACTGGCACCCAAGCCCAGCCCACTCCCATGAAGGTCCCTGACACATCAGAACCCAGGAAACCCAACCACCCTCACAGTCCCGATGGTCCAGGGTCAGCACCTCGTAGATTGCACTCTCCCCCTCTGCTCCTCCCATAATCTTTTGACTGTCCAGAGCTGCTGTGATCTCCCACCTGGCTGGAGTCACTAAAGCACAGTTCCTCTTAATCTTGAAGTCAGGCAGCAGTTATTTCAGCATCGTCAGATGCCACCCTGGAGGGTGGCAGTTGGTAAGACAGGTGGACTTGGGAAATCTCTCTCAGTTTGGCTAAAGGAGCAAGCACCTCGGGCCCTGGGATCAGAGGAAAGGGGCATCGTGTGGGCCCTGGAATCAGAGGGAAGGGGCACTGTGTGGGCTGGCAGCATGGGCTGCTTGTCTGGAGTCTCAGAAGAGGAGAGGCCAAGATTTCACCTCAGCATGAGGCTGCCACCAGGGCCTGGCTTTCATTGGTCCCCATTTGACAGTGTCTTCTAAATAGGCCTGCTTATAGGAATTGTGAGAGTGCAGTAGACTAGCCCAAGCCTGGCCTCCATCAGTTTACACATGATAAGGTGCTTGTCCACAGAGATGGCTGCCTTGGAGTCCATTGGCTGGAGTGCCAGGATGATAGGCAAAGCCCCTGAGCCGACCCTTCAGTGACTGGTGCACAGTCAGGGTCTGGAAAGGGCATCCAAGGCAGGTGGAGCTGCCAAGAACTTTTGGGATACAGTAGATGAGGATGGCATGGGTGAGGGTGACTAGCAGGATGACAGGTGAAGCAGATTCCCACGGGTGCTTGTGGTCTGGGGAAAGGAGTCTGTTTTTAGTGTGTGTTCCCTGGGAAGGCAGGACTGCGTTGAGTTGATCTTGTTTTTGTTTGTTTGCTTGTTTTTCAAGACAGGGTTTCTCTGTGTAACAGCCCTGTCTACCCTGGAACTTGCTTTGTAAACCAGGCTGGCCCTGAACTCACAGAGATCTGCCTGCCTCTGCCTCCAGGGTCCTAGGATTAAAGGTGTGCTCCACCATTCCCAGCTACCATTTTATAAGAGTTCTGTTTGCCGCTTGGTGGAACATGGTAACCGAGGATGGGAAAGGTGTGTGGGGTGTGCAGATGTGGGGCTTCATAGCAATGGAGGAGACAAACTTACAATGCCCCTCAGACTGGCTGGACATGGGGGAAGAGGAGCAGAAGAGCATCTGCCCACTGACATCTTGTTGAGTCCCACAGCTTGGTTGCCCTCTTAGTCCCTCCTTCATCTTTCCCTCCCACTCTAGATTACAAATTGTCTGCAAAGAGAACTCCCCTGAAGCGCAGCCCTAAAGAGCAGCAAGTTATTTCATCCCCACAGCCTCGCAAGATGGACCTGCTGAAGGTGCCTGAGGTTGATACGAAGATGGAGGGGCGGCCGATGTCAGAGGAAGACATGGAGGATGTGGGCAGACGGTACCGAGAGAGGCGGAGGCAGAACAAGGTAACTCTCCAGCACAGGCTTGGGGGCTGGGCAAGCCAGGGCTGAGGACTTGGCACTGACACCTGCTAGCTGAGGAGTCCTCAGGAAGTCCTCACTTCCCTCAGCCCTTGTCTGTCATCTGTACTGTCAGCTAGGTGTGCAGAAACACCTCTATAATCCCATCACTCAGGAAGTCCAGGTAAAAGGGTTGTAAGTTTCAGGGCTGGAGAGATGGCTCAGAGGTTAAGGGCACTGATTGTTCTTCTAGAGGTCCTGAGTTCAATTCCCAGCAATCACATGGTGGCTCACAACCATCTGTAATGGGATCTGAAGAGAACAGTGGTGAATACATAAAGTTTTTAAAATATTAAAAAAAAAAAGGATTATGAGTTTGAGACCAGCCTGGGCTATATAGAAAGAATCTGTCTCAAAAATCACAAATAAGGTACAGACTTTAATCCCAGTACTTGGGATGCAGAGGCAGGTAGATCTTTGTGAGTTCGAAACCAGCCTGGTCTACATAGTTAGCTCCATACCATTAAACCATTAGAGCTACACAGCAAGAGTCTGTATCAAAAGCAAGCAAGCAAAACCCCAAAACAACCCACATACACAAACAAACCAAACAACAAAACAAAAACAAAAAACAAAACAGAACCAAACCCTCAACAGCCAGCGATGACACTGCTGCACTGGCGATGTGACTTCTACTCAGGATTACACACAAATGGCTCTACCTGATTTAGAGTCCCCCTGCAGCCAAAGACTCAAATATCATTTTTCACCAGGACACCCCTGGGGCACTTAACTGCTACTGTGCCTTTTTATAGATATTACTCATTACAGGGCACATGGGCACGCCCAGTATGAGCTTGTTCTGAGGATTCATGAGCCAAGTGCTCAGAGCCCCTGAGGGGTAACCTTGACCTCGATGCTGCTCCTCTAAACTGCTAGCTTTGGAACATGAATTGAAGCCCCACTATGCACACATTATTTTTCATGGAGGCATCTTTGAGGAGGTAGAGAAGGTATAATGCTGCCTCCTAGCCAAAACGAATGTCAACAAGACACAAGATGGAGCATGCTCTGTTCTCTCCGCAGCTGTGTCTCCCCTCCATCCAATACATGGAGAACTGCCGGCTGGTTCGATCTGGGACGAAAGAGTTTGACAGTCACTGCCTACCGACGACCATCTCTGGGGAGATGGAGGAGCTGCTCAATATGACCCGCAGGGATAACTTCCTAGTCTACTTGCAGTGCTGGGAACTCTGTGAGGCCTATGGGCTCCCGCTGACTGAAGATATCCTCATGAGAGGTAGGGGCTTGCTTCAAGGGAAAGCCTTGGCTAATGTGGAGTTGGTTCTGATACTGGGTACCCTATTCCTAGGACACAGGCTCTGAGACACATGGATGGGCTCCTTAGGTGAGAGTTGAGAGCTCTGCCTTCACACACATGTATTCACCTACCCATCTGTCCACCCCACATGTACACCCCCTCCACAGCTATGAGACAAACTCAAAACAATGAGAAAACCACCATCAAAATAGTTGAAGCAAGCCCCTACCTCTCATCAAAGTAGCTCTAAGGGCTGGGAGTGGTGCTCCGTGGGAAACTCTTGCTTATCAAGTATGATGTCTTGACTTCATAGTTGGCATGTGCGAGCGCACGCGCACATTCATGCAGGCACACACACTAATTAACCTAGTGAAGTCTAGTTGGATCTTCCCACCTCCAACCTAAGCTTGCTAAGTAGCTCCATCCTGATTTGCTGTTCCAAATTGGAGGTCTCCCTCCTCTGTCCCCTTGTGCGCAGGGTCATCCAAGGTCCTTTTTGATACTGAGCTGCTGCTGTATCCCATGGTGCATTATGAGGAACTGTGGGAGAGTTCGGGGGAACTGTATATCCTATTATATTTTGCAATTTCCAAAGACCCTACTACCAACTAAAAATAAGAAGTTGGGCTGGCAGGATGGCTCAGCAGACAAAGGCCGTTGCTGCTAAGCTTGATGGCCCAAGTTCAATCCTTGGGACTCATGTAGTGGAAAATGAAAACTAGCTCCTCCAGGATGTCCTCTGAGCTCCACGTGTGTATGGGGGTGTTCTCTGCTGTCTCTCTGTCTCTGTCTGTCTCTCTGTCTCTGTCTGTCTCTCTGTTGAGTAGTAGCAGAGAGAGAGAGAGAGAGAGAGAGAGAGAGAGAGAGAGAGAGAGAGAGAATAACAAATACAGAGTTTGGAGTGAGATGGTTTCAGTGGAAAAAGGCACTTGCCACCAAGCTTGATGACCTAAGTTCAACACCCAGAATTCACATAAATGCAGAGAGCCGACTCCACAAAGTTATATTCTAGCCCCCACATACGCACTTTGCCACTCTACCTGCCAAGCCATCTTGATAGCTCAGAAAAAAACAGAAGTGGGAATTGTTTTAAATAGTTTCCACGTGGCCCTAGAGTAGGTAACTTTGGCTAATGGACTCTGCTGTCTTCCTTGCTGCCCACAGCACTGCTGTATCCAGGAGACAAGATCATTACTCTGAAAGAAGAAGTCCGCCCAATCCGGCAGCCTGGAGGCTATTATATAGACCAGAGGATTGTCTACAACCTGGCTGAATTCAGGATCCCCCGCAAGCATGAGGGAAAGAAGAGAGACAAGCTGAGTTTCGAGTTGTCCCTGCAGTTACTGGGGCTGGGACATTGGCATGCATGTAGTGTTGTGTTACGCCAGTATCTGTGTCCCTACCTAGTCACTTCCAGCTGGCCAGTCCAAAATGTCACCCTCAGTGCATATCTTAGGTTTACACAGCTCTCCTCCTGACCACAGGCTTGCATAAGCATAAGGCCGGTGGGAAAGAGCCAAAGTGGGTGTTACCCTGCCCTGTGTCTGAAGTTGAGGAACTTTGCAAAGGACAGGGACTGGTCCCTTCCCTGTGCTGCCACCCTGTGGCAGGCACACTCATTCTCCAACAAGAGGCAGGCTGGTAGCCCCTGGGAAAACAAAATGTTGCTCTAACCATTAGACTATCCCCCTTTGAAGTGACCCAAAGTCAATTCCCCCCTCCATTTCCACTGAATGTGGGCCAATCAGAAGGCAACACACTGAGAGTAGCATCAGTGGTGACTGCTGAGGGGAGGATGAGAGCATCCCCGCAGGGGGTCGGGTGGTGTGGTGTGGTGTGATGTGGCAGAATGCCCAGGGCAGGCTGCAGTCCAGCGCAGTGGAACTGGCCTGGCCAAGAGGCTGGTTACTGCATTCCGCACCTCAGCACTTTCACGTGTAAAGTAGACACAGCATTCGTAACACACACACACACACACACACACACACACACACACACACACACACGGTTTGACCAGGGCCACAGGTTGTCCTCTGCACCACCAGTGTGGCTGTTGCTTTTCCTTGCACTTGTCCTGATGTTTCTGAGCACAGGGCCAGTTTAGGCCCACAGCAGTCGTGGCTTGCAAAGTGCTGCGCATGACTCAGCCAAGGTGTAGCTTAGAGGGCCTCTGAAATATGCCTTCTAACCTGTGGCTGGCTGGTACCAATTACTAAACCATGAACCCAGGAAGTGGGTTTGAGGACCAAGTTGTCAAATACATAAGCCTGTGGGGTACAAAGAAGAGAAGGGCCAGGCAGTGATGGCGCACACCTTTAATCTCAGCACTGGGGAGGCAGAGGCAGGAGGATTTCTGCCCAGAGGGAACTGGACTGGACCCTGTGCATGCCAGGTGCCCAGGAAAGAGATTTTTCCTTGTGTTTGACCGGTCACATCTGTAAAAGAGAAAGAAAGGTCCTTTAGCTAAAGGAGGCACATTGACTCTCCCTCACCTCTAGGGACTAAATTGTATAAGATCCTGAGGCCAGGTGCTAGGGGTAGAGACTGGACAGACTCAAAATTCAATCCTTTGTTTTCTGTTTGTTTTTGTTTTTTTGAGACAGGGTTTCTCTGTATAGCCCTGCTGTCCTGGAACTCACTCTGTAGACCAGGCTGGCCTCAAACTCAGAAATCCGCCTGCCTCTGCCTCCCAAGTGCTGGGATTAAAGGTGTGCGACACCACTGCCAGGCCCAATTCAATCCTTTGTATCAGAAGGAAAAAACCCCCAAGATTCTGAGGCCAGATGTGGGTGGGCTTGGGAAGGAATCCGGTGGTCGGTTAGGGGTCAGCCAAGCAGGCCAGGGTATGGAGGATGAGTCTTTATCGCGCTGGCCTCAGGCAAGGGAAGTGAAGTCAGGCTCCGCGTCTAGCAGCTGCTGAGCACATCTAAGTATTTCAGAGGCCTCCATCCCATGAACAAAGGGAACCAAGGTCAGGGTTTTCCTCGCCCTACCAGCCAGAGGTAGGAGACACAGCTAGGGTCCGCACAAAAGGAAAACGTTCAGAGCTCTGCTCTGAGACTCAGAAATGCATTTCTTAATGGTCTCCACCTCTCCAAAGCCTGCTTTTCCTGATGTTTCTTTTTTGTTGGTTTGGTTGGTTTGGTGTTTTGGTGTTTTTTTTTTGTTTGTTTGTTTGTTTGAGACAGGCTTTCTCTGTGTATCTGGCTTCTCTGGAACTCTTTCTGTAGACCAGGCTAGCCTCCAACTCACAAGCGATCCATCTGCCTCTGCCTCCCAAGTGCTGAGATTAGAGACACATGCCACCACCGCCCGATTCCTGGAGTTTCTCTTTCCTAACGATGCCTCTCTCTATTCCCTGGTAGGAAAACATCAAAGAAAATGAAGAAAATGCACTTTGACGATTTCGAGGAGTTTACAGGGTTTGTAGTGGTACTGCGTGTCTGACGGGAGGGCTGGCCTCTCCTCTACTCAGAGGCAGCTCTGGCACCTATGCATATTGAACAAAATCCCGGCACTATCGTGGGGCTCCTGCCCAAGGCCTACAGGGCCTCAGAAGAGCGTTCAGAGAGTGCCTGGCATGGCTGCTCTGGAGCCTCCCAGGAGCGAACTCAACTACATTGTCACCAACAAGCCTGAGTTACTCTAGACATATGGCTCATAGGAGCCGACGCTGACACATAGTCCCACATCTGAAGCATAGCTAAGTGAGGCTGGCCCCAGAAGCTAGATACCAGACCCAATATCCAAATGCCTTTGTGAGGCTGGGCTGTAGCTTAGCAGCTGGGTGTTAGCCTAGAGCAAGTGAGGCTCTGGATTCTGTCCCCAGCACCAAAAGGACCAGGCCAAGTGTGGGGGTGGGCGAGGAGTGGAGTGAGTTCTCAAATTGTGGGGTGTGACCCCTTTGGGAGTTGAACATCCTTTTCACAGGGGTCACCTAAGATCATTGGAAAATAGATATTTACATACAATTCCTAACAGTAGCAAAATTACAGTTATGAAGTGGGAACAAAAATAATTTTTATGGTTGGGGAGTCACCAAAACATGAACTGTATTAAAGAGTCAAAGGGTTGCAGCGTTAGGAAGGTTGAGAGCCACTAGTCCAGAGCTAGGATGTCACACGTCTTAAGTTTGGGTTTAAGAAGCAATGCCTAGGATTTCTGAGTTCGAGGCCAGCCTGGTCTACAGAGTAAGTTCCAGGACAGCCAGGACTACACAGAGAAACCCTGTCTCGAAAAACCAAAAGAAAAAAAAAAAAGAAGCAGTGCTTAAGCTGCTCATTCCCTGTATGATCTTGATTTCTGGATCTCCGGGTCCTCACTAGTAAGGAGACTAGAGTTCAGCGCTTTTCACACTGGACAGAGTGGCCGCTTTTCACACTGGACAGAGTGGCCACTCTTCACACTGGACAGAGTGGCCGCTTTTCACAGTGGGCACTTTTCACACTGGACAGAGTGGCCGCTCTTCACACTGGACACAGTGGGCACTCTTCACACTGGACACAGTGGGCACTTTTCACACTGGACACAGTGGCCGCTCTTCACACTGGACACAGTGGGCACTCTTCACACTGGACACAGTGGGCACTCTTCACACTGGACACAGTGGGCACTCTTCACACTGGACACAGTGGCCACTCTTCACACTGGACACAGTGGTCACTTTTCACACTGGACACAGTGGGCACTCTTCACACTGGACACAGTGGGCACT
>NC_034591.1:131516936-131520076 GCF_900095145.1 Mus pahari | reverse complement strand
TTCACACTGGACAGAGTGGCCGCTCTTCACACTGGACAGAATGGTCACGGCTTATGTTCTCTGCTGAGAAGGAGCCCTGGCGGTCCCTGTGCCACAGCAACCTTCCCTATGCCTTTTCCTTTTCCAGGAAGCTGAAGTTGAAGAGGTTAAGTGTTCCCTCAGGCACCCATCCCAATTACTTCTGGCCCGGTCACCTTCTGGACAAGCTGAGGCTCTATCTGCCCACTGTGACCAAGGACCAGAGCCTGGCTATCTTCAGCTGTGTAGAACGCAAGCCCCCTGTTTACCCTGCCATCTACCACTCTAAGAACTGGTGGCCCATGAAAGACTTTTCTTATATGACCCATGCTTATTATGATGCAAACAAGGTGTACTCCATCAACTAGAGTGGCCTGCAAGATGCTGGACCAGAAGACAGTGCAGCCAGAAGCCCCCAGCTGCAGACATAAGATACCAATGAGCTATACAGAAAACCAAACCATTCCCAGGGAAGGCCTGGGGATATGTCCCCTGATGCCACAGTGACCAGTGGGGTGTGGATGTGCCCCCACACACATGCTGTTCTCCTCTGTCATGACCTCTGCCGTTTTGAAATAAACTAGGTGAGAGCTGAACTAACCTTCACTAAACTAGCCTTGTCATGTGATTTCCTGCTTATGGGCTGGACAGTAAGAGACAGATTCCCCAGGACACCTCCTACCTCCCATCCTGGGACATTAATGCCTACAGGGACACAACAGACAGTAAGAGTGTCCTCTGTTAAATGAGGTAGCATGTCCTCAGCTGGAGAGAGACCCTTAGACTGAGGCCCCCAACCCCTGTGAGTCTTCAGAAACCAGAGCCATACTTTCTCGTTCATGGGCCTTCTGTATAATCCACCCACTTGCCTTTCTCTTTATGTAATGCACTCTGTAAGGTGCCATTAGCTACACACTTCCATGTTCCATTGGCCTATAGGCCAAGCAGCGTTTGGGAAGGGAGGGCAAGCCACAGACACAGGAAAGCGACAGTCCTGCCCCACTGCTTGTGACCCAGCCACCCCAGACAAGACACACTACTTATCTGGGTTTCTACACTCCTTTTACAGCAAGCACAAGGGTTGGGGCAGCATACCCATTTCAGCATTTGTCCCCACCTCCTGGAGCCACTGTCAAGATCACCAGTGGCATCTCTTGTGTGAGTTTGTAGAGTCAAGGTTTGAAAATTGTTTAATTTATTCTGCTGGGCAGTGGTGACACACACCTTTAATCTCAGCACTTGGGAGGCAGAGACAGGAAGATCTCCAGCCAGCCTGGTCTACAGAGTGAACTCAATCACAGTCAGGGTTACACAGAGAAACCGTGTCTTAAACAACAAAACAGCTGGGCAGTGGCGGTGCAGGCCTTTAATCCCAGCACTCGGGAGGCAGAAGCAGGCGGATTTCTGAGTTCGAGGCCAGCCTGGTCTACAGAGTGAGTTCCAGGACAGCCACAGAGCTACACAGAGAAACCCTGTCTCCAAAAACCAAAAAACCTCCAAAAAACCCAAAAAAACCCCCAAAGGATGGGGGTGGGACCTGGAGAGATGGCTCTGTGGTTTAGAGCACTGATTGTTCTTCCAGAGGTCCTGAGTTCAAATTCTAACCACCTGCCTGCCTCTCTTGCCTCCCAAGTGCTGGGATTAAAGGCGTGTGCCACCAGTGCCCGGCTAACCTATCGCTTATTAATACATTAGGTACATACCATAAGTAGAGAAGATTTAAACATACAGAAGTCGCGAGAAGGCTCGGTAGCACTTCATAAGACAGGGGTTTGCGCATCTGTACATTAGGAAGTTTTGGGACATTTGCTCAACCAACCGCCTAAGGAGCTTCCAAGAGTCTCTGTTTTGCTACCTCCCAGCCACAAGGGGGCACACTCGGGATCCAACAGTTTAAAAAGCTATTGGGCTTCCACTTAGGGCGGAAATAACTGCCCACCTAGCAGGTCTTAGCTCAAAAAGAATCCCTAATTTCTTAAGTAGTCCCAAAGAAATAGAAATTTTAGTTCATCCGAAGATGTTAATGTTTACTAAAGAACACTAGTCCACTAGGGTTTTTTTTTCTGCATCATTTCTCAGGCACATCTTAGTTTTCTTTAGAGGACCCAGAGCCGGAAGTGCCTCCCTTTTCTCTGCCAGGACCTAAGACTCCGTCCCATCATACTTTGCGCGCCGCCGCCGCCTCTTCCTTCTTCCTCGGCGCTGCCTACGAGGTGGCTGCCATCTGTTTTGCGGTGAGTGTGCATCGGCGGCCATCCGCCGCCTGCGGCTTCGGCGGGACCCCGTCTCCGCGTGGGGAGGCCTCGACGGTGGCCTCCGCGCCGGCGTGGTAGTGGCGAGGGCGCACGGGCCTGGCCACTGGCGCTGCTCTGGTCTGCCCGGGGTCCGGTTTCGGCCAGGGCGGGCTTGCTGCCATGCGGCCCGTGGGTTTCGGACGGCGCCCGCCGCTTTCTGCTTAGCGTGTTAGCCGCCTTTTTCTGCGGCGGGGCCGAAATCCTGAGTCAGGGAGCTGCCGCCGCTCGCCGGTGAGCAGAAATGCTTTCTGACCGTGAGTCCGATGGGTTCTCAGCGCACGCCCGGCGGAGCAGGTTGTCTGCGCGGGGGACAACCATTGGTTGGTGCTGCGAGGCGATCCGGGAGGGACAGGCGGACTGGTGGCGTGTTAGGAGTACTTGGTGGCTTTGCGTATTTAAGGTCGCAACACTTAACGCATAACGAAGCTTAGTGGAGAGGGATTTGCTGCTGCTCCTCCGCCAGAGAGACCTGGTTGGGGTTCTTTGAGGTTCGGAGTGGGTGAGGTGACCCGCTGACCTCTTGGGATCGCGTCTGGAGAGTGGCTAGTCTTCTGCCAGCTTCGGAAGCAAGAGGGAGAGCAGCCTGGCAGAGGTACCCATTCCATTCCCAGTTTGCTCGGTAACTGGTGATTGGAAGACACTCTGCAACATCACTCACTGAAGGCCTGAGACTTGAAGCCCCACCTCCCAGTTTCTTTACTAACGTGCGTCTGACTTTTGTAAAAAGGCATCATGGCTGCCCTCCGCCCTCTGGTGAAGCCCAAGATCGTCAAAAAGAGGACCAAGAAGTTCATCAGACACCAGTCAGACCGATATGTGAAAATTAAG
>NC_034591.1:131510118-131516241 GCF_900095145.1 Mus pahari | reverse complement strand
AGCAACAAGAAAACCAAGCACATGCTGCCCAGCGGCTTCCGCAAGTTCCTGGTCCACAATGTCAAGGAGCTGGAGGTGCTGCTGATGTGCAACAAGTGAGTTGGGCCCCTGGCTCATACTGTGCCTGCCTCCTGTGAGACGCCACTGCAGTAGGCTGCTTATGAGGAAAGGGGACGCGTTCCCTTGGTTGAAGCCTGAGACTAGAGAAGAGGGGGGTCTTCATTTTATACAGTGGGTGTTCAGGGTCCTTTAGGGTCCTGTCTAGAATGCTGCTGTGGTGTTGAGACTGCACGGGGCTGTGTCTAACCTGGGACCTAAGCTGTGCTTGGCTCTGCTCTGACAGGTGGATTTGCAGAGCAGCTCAGGTCTTTTGGGGCTGAGGTAGAGAACGTCTCCAGGCAACAGCTGTAGAGAGAAGGTTGTGGGGTGTTCTGAGTACTTTGAGCAAGTTACAACGCTTGGTGACCTCTGAGACGCAAAACCAAGGCTTCCCAGGAAATACTCTTGACATTGGATATGAGGGTGTGGTAGGAATAGTTTATTTTTCCCAAATAAACTAGGACTGCAGAGACTGATGTGTTTAGGGGTTATAAGGATCTGTTTTCTGAGGTGGTTGTTAGTCCACATGGGGAGATTATGGTGTGCATTTAACCCGGCCTTGAAGTGCTACAAGTTCTTTTGGAAGGATGGATGCAGGTGTGTGTGTACGGGAGCAGCAGTCCATGAGGCAGTGTTGTCTTGATTATTGGTGCTGCATTTCTAATGGGTACATCTACCCCAGGAGAGCTGCTTGGCCTTGTCAGACCCTGCAGGTACACCGCTCAAAGTTCTGGCTCTGGGCATTTTCCTCTATAACTGGGGGGCAGGGGAAGTTGAAAGGCAGTTACAGAAAAACCATTGGTAGTAGTTCCTGAGTGGTAAGAGTCCGGGGGTGGGATATGGCTGCACATGACTTGTGAATGGTGAGTGTGCTAGACAACTATAGATGCATGTGGCCCGGGACATGGGCTTCAGATTAGAACGTGATGCCAATCTTTTCCCAGATTTCTGTGAAGTGGGGGTCTGTCTGTATTACTTATTTCCCATTTGTAGCTTCCATAGCTCTGCCATCATGCTTCTCTAAGAGTTTTTCCTCAGCTTGCTGTTTATAGCTTCATGGTCATCTCCATGCTGGGAATGTGTTCATTAGGACAGACTTTCAACACTTTGAGGGAACATGGGTAGTGTTGTTCACGCTACTTGAACTGTGTACCTTAGAGTGGTTGCACTGGAAGCCTTTGGCCCCTGTAGAAGAATTCTGGGTTACTCGGTGTGAGGTCTGCTGTGGGCCCAGCTTCCCCCTTGTGGATTAGTGCCTACTCACTACCATAGGCCACTGCAGAAGCCTTGGTGCCTGGGTCCTCAGGATTTGAGCCTTTAGTCGTTTCCCTGGTGACCTTTCCTGGTTTGCTTCTCTTTCAGATCTTACTGTGCTGAGATTGCTCACAACGTATCCTCTAAGAACCGAAAAGCCATCGTAGAAAGAGCAGCACAGCTGGCCATCAGAGTCACCAATCCCAACGCCAGGCTACGCAGCGAAGAAAATGAGTAGATGGCTTGTATGTGTGATTTGTGTTAAATAAAGTCACAAAACCTTCCTTTTTGGTAACTGGAGATTCTTTGCTGCTTGTTCCCCAGTGGGAGGCAGCAGGGTTCAGAATCAATCCCATGCTAGTCTTGGTTGGCTGCAGGTGGTCTGCGGAAGAGCCTTGGCCCTCTTACAGTGTAGGTACACTTGAGGAGTCTGGGGGCCAGGCTAACCTTTGCTCTCAGCCCTGTCCCAACTGCTAGCATGGGCTAGCCTAAGGCACTTTTTTGAGGAAGCCTTTAGTTTCATGGAACTTCCTGCTTGGCCTCAGTCAGGATTCACAGTCCTGTCTTTGGAGGGCTTAGAACTTCATGAGACTTAACTGGTGCATATTTCTGCGACATGAGATGCTACAATGGCAGTGCCTTCTGTATCACAGGCCAGTCTGCCTCTTCAACAGTAATGGAGTTCAAGGGTTGTACTGTCACATCACACTTAAAGGACTGGAGAGAAAGACATCCCGGCCTTTTTATTAAGCCTTTGTTCTCATTGTAGAAATGAGGTTTTATCTTCTTGCTGTAGTGGTGGTGGGGTTGCCCTAAAGTGTGTGTGGTAGGCGAGTGCTCTACAACTGAGCTATTTAAACTTTGGTGTTTGCCTACATCTATGTCTGCCCCGAGGGCATTGGCTCCTTTAGGACAGGAGTTGTTCAGGAGGGCTGGGATCCATGGAAGAACAGGCCATCACTGGACTATCCTGCCCTGTTGCTTTTAGATCTTGAAGTTGTTCACTACAACCTGAGTGTGTGGCCCAGCCTCAGCCTCCTAAGCAATTAGCATAACAGTTCTATGCCACTGACCTTGATATTTCCAGGACTGAATCTGGGTAAGAATGGTGAGGAGAGCTTTGTATGTTACTAACTCAGATAATTGGCCTCTGCTGACTTTAATCCCAGGTGGGTGGACCTGCGTCTAGGCCCTATGTGGCTATAAAGAGAAACGATGTCTTAAAACCCTGGTCTGTCATTTATACTTAAATTTTCAGTACTAACAACTACATGCAGGGGAAGAGCACAAGCCAACTGTTACACGCCTGGGTGATGTTTGAAACAGTGGACCTCTGCCTGGCCAATGAGCCATACTACCTTCCCTGTAAACAGTTCTCACTCTGCGAATTAATGAGGCATTAAGTATAAATTGGTTCTCTTGTGCCCAGACCTACACCTTGTACGGGCTCCACATACTCTATCCATGGCTAGGCTCAGGGTGCTAATTGACATTTGGAGTCCAGAGCAAGTGAAGGACGTCAATCCCCTGCTTGCCTTCTGGTCTTGGGCACAGGCCAATGCTGGCTTCTAAATGAGTGGAGGGGTGCAGTGTAAAGGTGGTGGGACATCACACTCATGAATGAATGTCCTGAGTTGATGGGCCCGGCTTTGGCACTGGAGCTGTGAGCAGGGGGCCTTAGCAAAGGCACTGAGGCTGACAGGGAAGGACAGGAGAGGCCAAGGCCTATAGGGATAAGAAGGGAGGCTTGTGTTGGGGGCACAGCTAGCTGAGTTCCATAGAGTCCGTGCTGGGGCCAGAGGCAGAGTCCTTCTGGATGCTCTCGTAGAGGGTGGTGAGTTCTGGGTTGGATCGGATCTGGGCAGAAAAGTCAGCCACACTGGGGCTCTTGCGCACCTCAGGGTTGGTCAGCAGGGCAGCCACTGCCCGCATTGCTGAGCGCTTCAGCTCCTCCTGCTTCTCCAGCTCCTGCTTCACAGAACCAGCCTTGACCTGCAGAGGAAGACTGTGTCCTTACTGAGCCTACATTACCCATTTTAAACATAGATTTCAGCTTAATAAAGGCCTAATTTCAATCTGATTAGTATCGGATTTCATTTTTATCTACTACTGTGCTGCTATTTGAAGATACAACTTTGGGACTGGGTATGTGGCTCAGTTGGTAGAGTGTTTGGTTTCACCTGGCACTTACAAAGTCCTGAGTTAAATATCCACATCTGAGTAGGGAAGAGGGGACCAGACCCAGCACCACACCAAATCTGCTGTGCCACACAGCTGGTATTGCCAACACTTGGGGGCAAGGGCATCAAGGCCAAAAGTTCAAGTCACCTTTGGCTGCATACTGAGTTTAAGGCCAGCCTGGGCTACCAGAGCGTCCAGGTTTTGTCTCCTCCCCCCACCACCCCAATATCCCCTCCTTACACACAAAATGAAAAAATAACAATATGTGACTCAAGGCACAAGCTACTTGGAAGGTAAGTTCAGGAATTTGATGCTAACCTAGAGAACAGTTTGCTTTTTTTAAAAAAGGGTAACAAAACCACTATTCTGCGTCTTGCCTAAAGACTGAAATTCTTGGTCCTTTGAGTAAATCTTTTTTTTTTTTTGGTTTTTCGAGACAGGGTTTCTCTGTTAGCCCTGGCTGGCCTGGAACTCACTCTGTAGACCAGGCTGGCCTGGAACTCAGAAATCCTCCTGCCTCTGCTTCCCGCCTTTGAGTAAATCTTAAAACTCCAATCGGGGACTAGGGAGATGGTTCAGTGTGTGAAGTACTTGCTGTACAATCTCAAGTTCAGATCCCACACAAGATCTGGATGTGGAAGTTTGTGGGTACAGACAGAGGCAGATCCCGGTAGCTCATGGTCACCCAGTTTAGCAATAGTGGGGCACACCTTTAATAGGCAGAGGCAGTGGCAGTCAGATGTCAGTTCTAGACCAGACTGGTCTATAGCATGAGTTCCCAGACAGCCAGGGTTACACAGAGAAACTATGTGAAAGGGGTAGGAGAAGGAAGAAGGCAGAGAGAGATCAAGGAAGACCATGGAAGTCAACCTCTGAATTCCATAGATAGACAACACATGTGCAACACATAAACACCACACACACAGTTCTTTCATTCAACAGGTCTCCACTAGGACCCTGAGTGTGCTAGGATGTTCCCAATATTACAGCTTTCCATAATGCATTCACCCAGAGGACCTTGCACTCTGTTAGCAGTTGCTCTGTAGTAGCTGGAGTAGCCAGCCAGCCAGCCAATCAATCAAACATAGGAGGCAGGCCCAGCTCCCATCTGGGATCTGCATAGACTGAGTGGGGAAGCTAGCATGTGGAGTATTAGACCCTGGGTCCCTCTCCCAGGCCAGCACCCAGGAAGTATTTAATGAGGGAATCTCACAGCCCAGCCCGAGAAGCTGTGTAGACTGGGGCAACAGCCAGCCCACCACTGCAGTGCACACGGTCCAGTGAGTGATGACTAAAGCCAACAGGTACTTCAGGGTCCAGGCAGGGCAGGGCAGGGCAGGGCAGGGCAGGGCAGGGCAGGGCAGGGCTTACCTTGGCAGTACAGGTGGCTCTGAGTGGCTCGATGAGCCGGTCCACTCTCTGCAGGACAGGTGCAGGACAAAGAGTGGCCAGTCGGGCCAGCATGATGAAGGTCAGCATCTACCCAAGGAAGCAGATGGAACTCATGGTGAAACACACCCAGACAGAGCAGCAGACCCAATGGAAGCTCCGACTTGTACCCCACAAGCTGACAACCAAGTCCCTCCAGGGCCCTGCCCAGGGCTCCCACCTCTTTGGGTCTCAGGTTCCTATTACAGATGTACACCATGATGCTGAATCTTGCCAGCTAACTTTAGTTGTGTGAGCATGGCTGGATAACAAAAGGCATGGGGAGTGGCAGTTCACGTGTTCACATGCCTCTGGCACAGGCCTGGGAAGGAACCGAGCAGCTCCTCGGCTTCCACTGACACTGGCTTGGACATGCTGCAGTTGAGATACAACTTGAGTGTGTATCACAAAAGCCTGTGTGCTGGAATCTTAATCCCCAGTATAGCCATGCTGAGGGGTGTCGGGATCTTCAGCAGGAGGCAGCTAGGTCACTGGAGGTGGTCCTGCTGGATGGCGTTAATTCAGGTCTCAGAGGACCTCAGTTCCCACAAAAGTGAATGATAAAATGAACATGCCTCCATCTTTAATCCCGGCAGGGAGGCAGAGGCAGGCGGATCTCTGTGAGTTCAGCTCTAGGCTGCCCTGATCTACAAAGTGAGTCCAGGACAGCCAGGGCTCTGTTAATACTGAGAAACCCTGTCTGGAAAAAAACAAAAACAAAAACAAAACAATACAAGAACACGCCTCATGCCTGATTCTACCATGTGAACTTCTGCGGGTGCCGGCCATTGTAATGCCGCCAGAGCAAAAACAGATGCCAGCCAATACCAGATTCTGAGTCTCCGGAAAGATCTAAAACGGCTTTTTAAAAGAACATCTAGCCACAGATTTTTTTTTTTTTAATAACAACAGAAAACAGTTCAAGTGTGAGAACACATGCCTTTAATCCCAGAACTCAGGAGGCAGAGGCAGGTGGATCTCTGTGAGTTCAAGGCCAGCTATGTCTACATACTTCTAGGACATCCAGAGCTATATAAGAGAAACCTTGTCTTAAAAAACAAAGCAAGGGCCGGGCGGTGGTGGCGCACGCCTTTAATCCCAGCACTCGGGAGGCAGAGGCAGGCGGATTTCTGAGTTCGAGGCCAGTCTGGTCTACAAAGT
>NC_034591.1:131492950-131509683 GCF_900095145.1 Mus pahari | reverse complement strand
TTTTTTTTAAAGATTTATTTATTTATTATATGTAAGTACACTGTAGCTGACTTCAGACACTCCAGAAGAGGGCATCAGATCTTGTTACAGATGGTTGTGAGCCACCATATGGTTGCTGGGATTTGAACTCGGGAACTTTGGAAGAGCAGTCGGTGCTCTTACCCACTGAGCCATCTTACCAGTCCAAAAATTTAAATTTTTAAATGTTGGTAACATTTAAAACAAATTAATGCAAAGCAAAAACAGCATAAGCCATGTCAACACTACAATAGCCTTGGACCTAGTGTGCCCAGAGTGTACACCCTAAGAGACATCCAAAACCTGGTTCCTTGTTCTTTTTTTAATCCAGAGTGCTGGGATTAAAGGCGTGCGCCACCACACCCGGCTCCTTGTTCTTTTTTTAAGACAGGGTTTTTCTGTGTAGCCCTGGCTGTCCTGGAACTCCCTCTGTAGACCAGGCTGGCCTACAAGTCAGAGATCCTCCTGCCTCTGCCTCATAGGTACTGCGACACCACCTGACTGGTTCCTTGTTCTTGACAGAAAGCACAGCTGCTTTCATGGGGTGCCAGGAGAAGGGGAGAACAGCAGGGCCCAATGTTGCCTGGTCCCTTGCTCTGAGCTGGGCTTGCATCTGGCATGGTGCTACCTACCCGGATGTCATAATGGTCCTTCAGCCCATCCTCCACGTGGTTCAAAAACTCGCACATGTCCAGCTGGCCCAGGCAGCTCTCCAGCAGCGAGTACATGCACTCGAAGGCAGCCTTCCTCACGTCCAGTCCATCATCTACAGTATGCTTGAAGGGCCCCATCTCCACCTGCAGGAAGGAAGGACAGAACATAGAAGGTTTGGAATACTCACCCCACCTGCTCAGCATTGCATCCTGGCCCCAAGTCACACTCCATGCACTCAAGCCTCAGGCCTCAACTCAGCCTGCAGCATCCTCTCTCTGGACTGTCACACCCGCTAAGCAGGAAGTGTCAGGTCCCGTGTGTGTGTGTGTGTGTGTGTGTGTGTGTGTAGGTAGGACCTCGTGCACACTGAGCACATGTTCTGTAACTGAGCTACTTTTGCCTGACAGACAACATCTTACTTGAGGACTAAAGACACCTCGGGAAGGTCTGGGCATATGGCTTAGACGGTAGGGTGCTTGCCTAGCACACACAAAGAGCCAGGTTTGATCTCTGGCACTGAATAAACATCATGATGTCTGTAACCCAGCACTTAGGAGGTGGAAGCAGGTCAGAGGCATTCTTAACCCAGACTACACAAGATTCTGGCTCAGGAAAAAATGAAAACCTTAGGAATAAGGTGCTACTATCAATTCTACTCAAGATCGCACTAAGGCTTAGAGAGGTAGACTAACATGCTGGAGGACACACAGCTGGTAAGTCGCAGAACCAGACTCAAAAAACCAAGTCCTCTGAAGCTTGTAATGGGTTTGAGCCTCAAAACCCAACTGAAGAGATTACACACACATTAAAAATAATGCCTTGTGGCTAGGCAGAGCTTCATGGAATGGCATCACCTGCCAAGCAATGCTGGTGTCCACAGGAACTGCAGGAGGCCTGTAGACACCCTGGTTTCAGCTCAGGGGACAGATATTAGACTTCTGGCTTCTAGAACTATATCTGATACCAGGCACAGTAGCTCACACCTTAGATCCCAGCACTCAAGAGGCAGAGGCAAGAGGATAAATCCCTGTGAGCTTAAGGGTCAGCCTAGTCTACAGAGTGAGTTCCAGGACAGCCAGGACTACACAGAGAGACCCTGTCTCAAAAAGAAAAAACAAAAACAAAAAACAAAAAACCTTCAAATGTCCTTCTTTCAGAATGTTGGGGTCTCCCAGCTCCTTGTTGCCGCCAAGCCTACCAAGAGGACCCCCGGATCTCCCAGAATGCAGCATCCTTGGACTGCCTATGCCAACAGACATTCGTCCCTGCCTCGATCCTTGGACCTGCCTACGATCGGAACGCTGCCGGCTACTTCAAAGACTTAGGAGGGGACTGGGGATCTTTCCATGTTATTTAAATGGAGTTCGATTATTAAACCTCGGAGCCTTGATCAGAAACTTGTCTAGGCTTTCATTTTCCTCTTGCACATTCCATCTCAGCCAGCCCGCCTCTCAGGATGAACCCAGACCGGATTAAAGTTGAGTTTTGTCAGAAACTCACATCAGAAAACTTTTTCAACCCCTCTCCAGAGCACTGCTTCCTCCTCAGACCTTCATGAGGTGACTTGAGGGTGACTTGGCTGTTACTCTCAACCCCTCTGTCCCTTCAGCTCTCTTCAACCTGACTCTCCTAACCACCTGGAGAGCCAGGCTGAGCACCTTGGTGGCAGAAGCCAAGTATGGGGTTATGAGTCCCAGGACTTGAGACCCTGGCCGAGTGACAACAGTTGCTGACACTGTAGTCCATCCAATTCCACATGCCTGACACCTGAGGTTTAGGAGGTTCCGCGTTTGGACTGTGGATTTTAAAACGCTTGCATTATTCAAAGAGATGTTTTGGGGAAGGAACCCAAGTCTAAATACAGAATACAGGTATGTCCAGTAAGCATTCCTCTTCATATGCCTGAAGGCAGTTTCAGGTAGCATTTGTAGGGTGCCTGCATCTTAAATAGGGCCTGTCACAGGGGGTGTCACATTTGGGGACTAGGATGTTCATGCTGAACATGAGCCACTAAGCATCAGGGCTGCCTCCCAGTGCTTAGGGCACAGCCTTGTGGTACATGCACGGTGACTGTCCTCACTTAGCTCCAGGGAAAACTGAAGCTAAGGGGGCACTGGATTGCCCAGTCTGGGCCCCTACTGGGGAGTGGAGAGGCATGGCATGACTAGGGCCATGTGGCTCTGAGGCACAGAAAGTTCAACAAGGGCCAGGCCATCCTAGGTGTCCACGCTGCCTCTTACCTCGCGGATGAGGTCCCGGCGGATCTTGGTCTCCTGGTAGAGGAGGGGCAGGATGTCATCCAGCAGGTCCCGGACCAGTGACGGTTTGTTGTGCACAGCTGAGTTGAAGAAGGTGAGTGTGGCCCTGCGCACGTTCAGGTCTGGGTCCTGCAGACTTTCCATGAACTCCGCTGCAGAGCGACAAGACAAAGGACATAGAAGCAGGACACAAAGCCACCTCCAAGCTGTTCCTGGTGACCTGGGCACTGCGAGTTATGCAGAACGAAGGGCAGACATGACCCAAACATCTACCTTAAGCCAGACACAATGCCCTCACAGTCCACGTAAGAATGCCTAGCTTCCCACTGACTGGGTTCTGGCAGCCGTGACCTCCTCCAGGGCTTTCAGGAGGGAGCCATGACGGCAGCTGTGAAGCCCAGGGCTGAGAGCTGGCACAGAGGACGGGTCTGCTCTCTGACAGGGCCTCGCTGACTAGCACCAGGTCTGGGCTCTTCCTGCTCTAGCCTCTTGTGTGCAGGATAACAAGTGAAGGCCACCCACAGGACCAGGTCTGAAGCGCCAACCCAACACGGTTGCTCCGAGGATTAGTGCTGAGGGTGGAATCCAGGGCCTCGCACATGCTGACATCCATGCTGCCACTGAGCAGGGACATCCGTGCTGCCACTGAGCAGGGACATCCATGCTACCACTGAGCAGCGTCCTCAGCTAGAAGAATAAGACACAGAAACTTGAGTCTTCATTGCAATCACGGGACCAGAGTGACCATCAGCACCACAGGGTGTGCTACTGTCACGTGACGCCTATTTCCCTGCACTGGGAAGAACTGCAGTCTTCAAGCAGATCAGGACTCAACCACACTGGGAGCTAGGGCCCTTCCCACAGTGTATGTTGGCTCTTAGAGTCCTGATTCTGTAAGGACACAACCTAGGAATAGGACAAGTCTGAACCCCCTCTTGGGACTCAGTTTCCCCATTTGTAAAATGGGACCAGTGTTCTTTATCAGGCTGAGACTATTAGAATTAACTGATGAGTTTTATCAAAGGGCATCTCATGGTGTCCATCCTAGGGAGCTCAGAACTGAGGATCGAGCATGCTAAAGGTGGTGGTACATGCCTGTAATCCCAGTACTTGGGAGATAAAGGCAAGATCAGGAATTCAGGGTCATCCTCAGCTATATAGAGTGAGTTTGAGTCCAGCCTGGGCTACACAGATTCTATCTCTAAAAACAAACCAGCTTTGGAGACTGGAGAGATGGGTCAGCAATTAAGAGCACTGACTGCTCTTGCAGATGACCCGAGTTTGGTTCCCAGCACCCACATGGTAGCTCATAGTCATCTATAACTCCAGTTCCAGTGGATCCAGTGTCTTCTGATCTCTATAGGCACTAGGAACACATATAGTGCACAAACATGATCAAGTGAAACACTTATACACATACACATACACATACACACACACACACACACACACACACACACACACACACACCAACTAATAAAAAAAAAAAAAATCAAAGAACAAAAACACTAAACTATGAAGTAAAACCAAGACACCACTGTTGGGCCCCTGGACATGCAACCACAGCAACTCATCAAGGCTAGAAATCTGCCTATGGCCATCCGGGTCAGTCCAGACTGCGAAAGGATCCAGTTTCCAATTCACTGCTCTTTGGTCCTGGTCCGGCAGAGTGCCTTTGCATGCGTCAGCACCCCATTTTATAATTGAGATTGAAGTGGCCTGCCCACACTTCTAAGTCAGTATTCAAAGCCAAAGGCTGGCCAACTCCAGTCTCCCTCTACGTTCCGTAGGACTGCCTTCATTGAGAAGAGGGCTGAGATTCCGGTGTGGCCCCCTGAGAAGATGCTGGCACTGGGCTTTGAAGGCAGGAAGTCTGGTCCTGCAGGAGGCTTCAAGGGAGGGCCTAGCCTAGCCCATGAAGGCTCCTCCAGCTAAGGCCCCCTCAGACTTGGTCAAGTCGGTGCTTGCCAGCTTGTTTTCATCCTCAGAGCCTATCCTACCCTATTAGCTGTTTCCAAGAGAATGTTCTTCAGAAATGTCTCCTAACTATTTGACAGATAAGGAAGCAAAACTCATCAGTAAGGGGCACGTGAAACCCACCAGAGCCTTGGTGGTGACATGAGGGTTTGAAGGCACATTTCCTCATTCGAGAGACTGACTCCTTTGATTAATTTGTATGATGTGCTAGCCATGCTCCAGACCCAGGGTGAGGTACTCGTTGCACCTACCAATGAAGCTCTTCAGGAGAGGGTCGATGGAGTGAGGTTGGTCGGAGATGAGGAACTTGACTGCAGTGATGACCGTGCTCCGGGTGTATGGCTGACCTGCAAGACAAGAGGTGACAGTGTGGGGCAGGGGACCACCTATAGACCCAGCAAAACACAGTACACCCTCTCCCTTCTTGTGGAACAACCCCTCCCAGGAATTATTGATTATTATAGTAATTATTACAATAATTATTGATTATTATAATTATGTGATTATTCCCCATGGCAGCCTTGAATCTGCCCAGTTCTTCCTCCTGCTGCTAGAAGAGTTAAGTGGCTGGGTCTTGGCAGGTCCAAATAGAACACTAGGACCTCAGAGAAAGTTCTACCCTCAGACTGAGACTACACTGCATTTTCAGCATCCTCTCCATTCAAACTCCGTAGTTGCAAAATGTTAATTAAAATAATGAAGCTGGTGTGGTAGTGCGAACCTGTCATCCCAAGGTCCCAGGAGTATCTTCAGGAGCTGGAAGTCAGCCTGGGCTACAGAGTGAGTACCTGTCTCAAAAACAAACAAAACTTTGAACGACTATTGGCCTGCGTTTTACACAGGAAGGCCAGGTTCACGTACATTTAAGGCCACAGAGAAGAGGCCAGGGGGGCTTTTGGCAGGCTGGCGGCCAATGGGATCCCCCAGAACTCAGGTCTCCAAGCACAATGTCATGAAGGATGCACTTCATTTCACCTTGTTACTGACTTTACAGAAGCTGGAGAAAGGCGGGGCTCACCCAGATCCCTAAGGATGGAGGGGTCATGCCAGGACATAGTCCTCACCGAGACACCAGCTGTGCATCTTTGGGACTGGGGCCCAGCAGACAGAGGTAGGCTGCAGAAGGGGAGCCTTGATGGTTACGTTTGCCTTTGGTTCCAGCCTGACTGCGTCCTAACCCGCTAAGGTGTGAACTAGCCACTGTGCAGGTTCCTGCTGCCATGACTGCTCACACCAGGCCTTCCCATCTACAGCTGACTGCTCCCTCTAAGCGGGGCCCTCGCTAAAGTTGCTTCTATAGGTATTTTGTCACAGCAGTCATGACTGTAGCAGATTATGAAAATGACATCAGATGGCTTTATTTCTATGATGTTTTTAAAAGCAGGGTTTCTCTATGTTGCCATGGAACTCAGTATGTAGCCCAGGTTGGTCTGTATTTCAGAGTTCCTCCTGAGAGCCGAGATTAAGGTGTACACCACAACACCCAGCTCTATGTCACCTCTGATTTGTGTGAGACAGCAGGAATGGAACCCAGGGCCTCATGTGTCAGAAGCAGTCTACCACCAAGCAGCAGTCCTTATTTATTTATTTATTTATTTAGAGTCTCACTAAATTGCACAGGAAGGCCTTCAATATCTCTAAGCAGGTAGACTTTGAAGTAATCCTTCTGCCTCCTAGTTATATACTTCCAGTCCTGTATGCCTAATGCCATCTTTAAATTGTACTTTTACCCCTTAGTATCTTCAGAGGACAGGATCCAGGATCTCTTTGTATACTAAGTCCTTCCACAAAATAGCATGATGTTTACACAGAACCTATACACGTATTTCAGTCTTTATGTTATTTACATTAAACATGTCATCACTAGTTAAGTCTATATTGTTTAGGGAGAAAAGGGCTTGCAAGATGGTTCTTGCTGTAAAAGTAGTTATCACCAAGCCTGGTGACCTGAGTGCAAGTCCTTGGGATCCATATGACAGTTGGAGAGACCCGACATCCATAAGTTGTCTTACAACCTCTATATGCATGCCATGGCAAACACACACACAGAAGGAAATAAAGACAAGAAAAGTTTTCACATGTTAAGTACAGACAATATTTTCTTGGGTTATTTTTGATCCAAGTGAGTTGAACCTATGATGTAGTCCCCTTCAGTGAAAGGTCTGATTGAAACAGGGACACATCAAAAACCCTGTCCTCTTGGACGGGAGAGATGGCTAAGCAATTAAAAGCACTGGCCACTCTTGCAGTGGACCTAGGCTTATTTATAAGTACCCACATGGCAGCTCACAGCTGTCTGTAACCACAGTTCCAGGGCATCTGATACTTTTTTCTGGCCTCCGAGGGCATCGCCTGTATACAGTAAACATACATCTATGCAGGTAAAACACCCACATACATAAAATAAAAAATTGAAGAACCCCGCAAAAAACAAACAAAGCCAAAAAGACCTTGCCCTCCACCCCAGGGACCACCAGGAGAATCCTGTACAGGTGGGAAGCACTGTTCGTTTGACTGGCTTCTTCTCCTTGACTAACACACATGACTCTCATCTCCAGTGTGGATGCTTGGGGACCAAGAACCCGCCTTGTGCTCAGCCAGCCCGGGCCACTGTACTCTTACCTGCGGCGAGCTGCTTCCGGAATCGAGGCAGGAGGTAGGGAGGGTTCACAAACACTAGCTTCCCGATGCACTCCGCCACCACACACCGAGTGCCTTCCTCAGGGCTCTCACAGCGCTGGAAGAGCAGTGCCCACACGTCCTCAACATAGGGCTTCAGGCTGTCAGGCTGCGCAGCCCCCAGGGCCTCTCTGAGTGCATGTAGCAGCAGGTACTGTCGCCGGGGCTGGGCCTCAATTTGTGCCAGCAAGAAGGGCAGGAAGTCAGGCAGGTTGCCAGCACCCACACGGCCCAGGGCGTATGCGGCTGCAGCTCTTACGTCCTCACTGGGAGACCCCAGGGCTTCCAGAAGCACGGTCTTTAGTTCCCTCTGGGGGCCTGGCCCAGCCACCTGGCCCACCTCGGCCAGTGACAGGAATGCCAAGACTTTGACCCCCGTGCTTGAGTGGGGAGACTTGGCATCACAGACCAGGCGGCTGGCAGTACCTGCGGCCTCCTGGGGGCAGGCAGCTGAGAGGGCAGCTACACACCGGGCCAGCGAGTGGAACACCTGCTTGTGCAGGCCGGGTCCTCCGTCCCCAACCTGGTTATAAACAGGAGCAGTGAGCAGGCTAATGAGCTCCGAGTACTCCACACACGGAGGGCGAGTTCCCACCAGTGCCTGCAGGAAGCCTTCAGTGGCTGCCAGCACCCCGGCAGGCAGTAAGGGTGAGTGCAGTAACTGCAGCAGCTCCTCCAGCACAGGGCCACTGACCTCAACCAGAGAGGTGGGCTGTGTCTGGGTCACTGTGGTAAGGAAGTCAACAGCCAGCTGGGCCACATGCATGTCATTCTCGCTGACCAGAGCAGGCAGCTCGGCTAGCACCGTCCTTACGGCAGGTGGGGGCAGGCCAAGGCCCTGACTCTGAGCCAGGGCATCCAGGGCAGCCAGTGTGGCCAGCCGCAGGGCCCGCTGATTCTTGCGCAGAAATGAAGCCAGGATGGGCAGTGCCTCGGCCAGGATGGGCTGCAGGTCAAGTCGCAGTGGGGACACAGCCACCAGGGTCAGGGCCTTGACAGCAGGCAGCCGGGTGATCTCATTCCTTAGGCGATCCAGGAGAAGCACAAGTGTGGGTTCTAGGTCATCCCCAAGTCGATCACCAAGGTGACCCACAAGATGGCCCACACAAGAGATGGCCCGTTCCTTCACCTCCTGGTCCAGGTCAGTGGCTCGGAGTCGTGCTAGGGTAGCTGTGGACATCTCTCCGACATATGGCTCAGGGTCCAGCAGCCGAGGCCTATCCAGTGGCCACAGGGTCCGCACCAGCTCCTGGAGCACCAGTAAGGCCTCAGCTGCCACCTTGTAGAAAGGGTCGGCCACACAGGCCATCACAGGTGGTAGGAGGGTGGGCAAGTGTGGGTGGAAGGCCTCAGCCGGCTCTGTGCCCAGAAGCCCCTGCAGGAAGGCCAGGGCATCCATCCGTATGGTGGAGGAGCTGGAGTAGTCAGCCAGTGAAAAGACAATGCCTGCAGGTGGGAACCAAGGTTAGGAGCTCTTCAGCCTGGCTCAGTCTGGGGCTGTAATGACCAATGTATCTGTACTGAACCAAGCATCCAAAGCTCCCAGAAGCCACCAGAGCTGAGGGAAAAAAGGCCAGAACTCATCTGAAGTTAAAAGCAGCCTTGCTCTCCCTGTGGTCATGGGGTAGAGAGGCACAACACATGACCACCATGAGCCATCATCACACAGGACAAGCCCAGGAATCCTGCTGGGCTCTCAGGGATTGAAGGTTCAATATAGGGTAGGGGTCTGTATTCTAGGAGAGGCCCAAAGAGAAGAGAGTCAGCTGAAGCCCAGCGTACCTGACACCAACACAGCCATGTGCTCTGCCAGGCTGCCAGGGAGGACACCTGCCAGCTCCGTGAAGAGGTTGAAGCAGCCTTGGCGGGTACGAACGTTCCGGTCTTTAAGTTGTCGCTGCAGGGCTTTTATCACTAGGGGCACCTGTGAGCAGGTGGGGAGATCAGGAACCAGCAAGGAAGCCATGGGAGGATTCCAACACAGGCAGGACGCCTTAGTGCCCATCAGTCCCTACTTGTCACCTGATTCAGACTCTGCAGACACAGTGACTGCTACCTCCATCTTATACATGTGCACAAGGAACTGGCTCAAGGTGACCCAGCAGTCTGGCTGTCACCTCTATCTCTACGAAGGGACAGCAGAAGCTTAGTGTCTTCAGCGCATGGCCCTTTCTTTACCTACACTCTCCCCAGATAGTCCTGAATCCAGTGGCACGGGTTCCACCCTGATCCAGTTTGCACATTTCCTGCCCACCTAAGAGGTTCAACCTAGGCATCTGCTATCGTCTACATAAAGTTTGTGTCCCACAAGGACTCATGTATTGGAAGCTTGGCCCCCAGTGTGGTGGTGGAACTCAGAAGAGGAGGGACCTTTAAAAGGTGGCATTATCTGGAAGTCACTAAAAAGGATGGACTGCTTCTATTGGACAGGTTTAATATAAAATGGGGGCTTAGTCCTCATCATTCTGGCTTTGTGTCTTACCATGGGCTCTCTCTTTTGTATATTCATGCTATCTGCAAAGATGTCACACAGCTAGGGCAGGCCACACCAGGGCACGGACCATGATTTTTAGACTCTGTTTCAAACCTGAGCTAATTAAGCTTCTTTTCTTAGTAGGGACCCAACCTTTGGTGTTTTATTTATTATACTAACAGCCAACGAGGACTTCAACCATAAATGTACAAAGATGCAGATGTCCCCTCCTCCTCAGTGTCCCCAATCGCAGGAAGCCAAGAAGTCAACTGATCCCTGCCTCTCCCAGACATAAGCAACCAATTACCAGCAAGATCACGCTGTTCAATCCAGCCCACTTCTCAATGACCATCCCTTTCAATCCCTCCGCTTTCTCTGGGTCAAAGGCACCATCGCTTGTCACCTGACACAGCTGCAATGTCCTCCTGTTGGTCCCCAGCCATGACTCTTGTCCTGTCACAATCCATTCCCCACCCAGCAGCCAGAAGTGGTTTTAAAGTAAGCAAACAAAGGTCTCCTCACTCCTGCAAGCCCTAGTTGTGCTGCTGCTGCCCGTGTCCGAACCTGCACCACGCAGACCAAGGATGACGCAGGGCTCCATCTGAACACCCAGGCTGGGCACAGAGAGGTGCTCACACCACATCCCTCAGCAAGTGAAGAGATGGGGTCGAAAAGGAAGAACAGAAAGAGGGAGAGTGGGTAAGGACACAGTCTACCTGTGCTCGTAGCATATTGAGGTTTCTGCCAGTCTGGGTGGGCTCCTCCACAGCCTCCAGCCAGCCTTTAGGGGGCCGTGTATGTCGCAGCAACATGACATAAGCCCCAAAGATGTCTGCCTTGACGTTCTCCTCCCGCTCCTTGAAGCGGCGGATGAGCGCAGGTGCCAGAGTGCAGTGGAAGTCAGGCAGGAGGTCGGGTCGAGAGCTGATGAGGGCTGCCATGCACTTGGCCGCAGCTCGGCGCACCTTCCAGCTCATGTCGTCATCGTCACTGTATTCCTCCTCACTCTCTGGGGAGGAGGAAGACACACAGAGCTGTGTCCCAGCTCAGGGAAGGAGACAGTGGAAGCCCCACCCTGGGCTTCACACCCTGATGATCCGTATTCAGCCCACTGGGAATGCTGCCACCCTAGTGAACACCTGTGGCACGCGCAGGATGGTACCCACGGCTTTGATCCACAATCTCTCCTATGGGCAAGGACCATTCCACCTCACAGAGAAGAAAACTGGGACCAAGAGACAGTAAGTGGCTTGATCCACTGTACAATTGTCTGCACTTGAGCCACAGCCTGTAGTCAGATCCTTGTCTGACTATATCAAGGATGGAATGGGCTGGTATGCTGACGCAGGCCTGTAAATCCCAGTCCTGGAGAGGTAGGCTGGAGGGTCGTGAATTCAAGGCCAGCCTGGAATAGTGAAACATTGCCCTCTTCCAAAATAGAATGACATGGCCTCAAAGTTTGCAGTGGACACATAGAGCTTTCTGGGGCTCAGACACATCCTCTGGGTCAGGTCTGGCCCTTTCATGTACTGGGATTTCCAAAGAGAAAGGCAGACTTCTGTGCCCTCAGTGCTAACCCATTCCCCGTCAGATCTCAAAGGTGTTCAGAGAGACAAACATCAAAGAAAAAATAGGTGCGTGAGGCCCTCTGCTGACAGGCCTGAGAGTCAGCAGATAAACAACTCCACTAGAACAAAGGGACTACTGGCCCATTGTACAGATGCCAAGGCCAAAGTTCAGAGAGCGTGAGAGACCACCTCAGGGAACATAGGAAAACGCAGTGCAGAGATTCACTCCATCTATCTTACTAGGGGAGAACGTAAGAACCCGAGGTGACAAGGAGCAGCTCTGCATCCTGTATCTGAGACCAGGTGTTCCTACTGTACCACTCTGCTGACAACTAAGGCTTGAATGGCAAAGAAATCTGGACCAGCAACAATGGACCATGTGTTCACAGCTCAGCACACATCTCCTTTAATAGACCCTGTGCCACCCCTCAAGAAATAGCCTTAGCCCGCTATCACTGGCAAGAGAATCTCCCACTCTTAGCTCAGCATTCAAGGCCCCAGGATGCCTGTCTGATTTTGTTTCAGGTCCCTAGTCTCCATGTGCACCCCACTGGTAGGAATCTGAGTGATGGAGAGGCCCTCAAGCCATAAGGGAAGAAGCCACTGAGGCCCCATCTGGACTTGTCTCCTCCAAGTGCCCACCACTCTCCCTCTAGCTTTGGTGCCAGGCTAAAAGTATTATGTTGAAAACCATTTATAAAAATGGTAGCTTAAAGGTAGAGTCTATCAGAGCTCACCCAAGTCCTAGCTAAGTCACTTCTGGATGTTTCCTTGGTTCCTTGTCTGAAATACGAGTATGATCCCCCTAGGTTTTAGGGTCACTATGAGGAATATGAGGGAAGACCTTAGAATACCAGTGGATACTCAGGAAGTGACGATTAGAGTTGTCCCTTGGGACCTGTGCCAGCCTGGATGCCAGCATCTGAGGGTAGTCACATATACCCTACACACTCCATTCCCAGCCTTAAGTCACCACTAAATATTTATAACACCTGACAGAGCATAAACATCCCAACGCCAGCTGTCACATCACCTTGATGTGCGGAATACAGCCTAACTTCTTTCCCAGGTGTTTTTGGTCCAGGCTGTTTAACAGGGCAGCAGGAGGATGACGGCGTTGCCTTCCCTACAGCTAGAGAAGAGCAGCAGCCAGCCAGGCAGGCCTGCGGTAGCCCCTTCTCTGGCCGCTGTGCCCTGCTCTCCCTCAAGCAGGCTGTCCACCTACCTTGCTCACTGAATTCACTGTCTTCAGTCTCCATCTGCTCATCGTCATCGTCACTGTCATGGTTGTAGTTGGGGTCATGCTTCATGTACTGCAAGCAGAGGCTGGTCACATTGGGGACGTGAGGGTCCATCTCCTTGGGGCACCTGAGGGGCAAGGAGGGGAGGCCTCACTGGAACTCAGCGTGGAAGAGCAGGGGTGGGGCCCCAAAACAAGTCAAGAGATGTCACCCCATCCCTGCCAACTTCCCATGGAGCTGCCCTGCCTTCTGTCTGGCGCCCCCTGCCTTCTGTCTGGTGCAACTGCCACACTTACTTTCTTAGGAAGGCCTCAAAGGCCTGGAGGCAGGACTCTCTTAGCTCATCATCATCCAGGTTGCAGAACTCCTCCACCATGGGCACCAGGCGGTCCAGGTGGGCCCCTGCAGAGTCAAAGAGTCACTAAAGAAGCCAACCTTCCCTCAGTCACCAGCTTAGCCTCAGCCCAACCTTGCCTTTGCAGGGCTGGTTCAACTTAGAAGCTTTAGAGGCAAGCTGACTGGGGTGTAGCTTGGTTGCTATGTTATGGGGTTCTGGGCCACTTGCAAAGGTGTCCTGACTTGATTTACAGACGGTGATAGCGTGGGAACCAATGAACAATGCAGGTAGAGCTAAGCTCTGGGCCCTGCGGATTGGGCATATGCGGTTGAGGCACAGTCAGGAATGTGCCTTATTCGTACACTAGGGTGTGAGCTGCAGATGGGAGAGCAAGAGGGTCCTATGCCTGGGCCCCACCCACCACTTTTTAGTGACTGTCAGCCTTAAAATTATTTTCATTGCTACGTCATAACTGTCACGTTGCTAGGAATGAATCATAATGTAAATGTTTGTTTTCCAATGATCTTAAGTGACCCCTGTGAAAGAGTCATTTGACCTCCAAAGGAGTCTCAACCCACAGGCTTTAGAGGACCTATTAGTCCTCTTCCAGCCATACCCTACCCACTGTGCAAGAAGGGAATGCTAAGCTGGAAAGTCTCAACATCCCTTCTAAATGTATTTATTTATTTATTTGTGGGTATGTGTGTGTGTGCGTGCACATAAGTTGTCTGCAGAGACCAGAAGAGGGTGTCAGATCTGTTGGAACTGAAATTATAGGCATTTGTTGGCAGCCTGATACTGCTGTTAGAATCTGAACTCTGGTCCTCATATGCTGCAAACACACTTAACCACTGAGCCATCTCCCCAGCCCTAGACAGTCCTTTATAAACTTTCTTGGATCCTTGGGACCTCAGTTTCCTGCCCAACTAAACATGAGCCCTAGAGGGTAGCCAGGAGTAGCTGGTAAAGTCCAGTGGCTCACCAGGATTTAGGACTGACTTATACTACCTCCCTCCACACACAGTCTTGTTCTAATTTGCAACACCTAAGTTGTCTATGGCTAACAGTATACCTGATAAAGCCTGACGTGGTGATCTGAGGAGAGGCAGAGATGGAAATGAGAGGATGGTGGGAATGCTGAGTGGGTTTCTTTTTTTTTCTTTGAAATGTTATGTCCATTGGTATTTTGCCTGCATGTATGTCTGTGTGAGGGTGTCTGGAGCTGAAATTACAGACAGCTGTGAGCTGCCATGTAGTTGCTGGAAATTAAACCTGGGTTCTCTGAAAGAACAGCTGGTGTTCCCAACCACTGAGCCATCTCTCCAGCCTAATGATGAATGTTTTGACTATGATGTGAGCTCACAACTGTATGCTGGTGTGTACTTTAAACAGTGTGGCTTCTGTATTCTCAGTAAAAGCTGAAAGATTCCAAACCTGGCTCACAGGTTAAGGTGTGCCTGTCAAAGCAGAAGGCTGGAACACATTCTGAATCAGGGTTTGATACCATGGCTCGCAAGGACTACCCTAAGCCTCCAGGCCACAGAAGTCAGTCCCAGGAGACCACACGAGAGGCAGGAGACTCAGAAAAGGAAAGCCAGCTTAGGCTCCTGCTAGGAGCATATCCTCTACCCCCACCCACCAGCCCCTTAGCCCTGCCCCCTCACCCAGGCGATGGCCTGCCTGACGGCCCACACTGCCCAAGCACTGGATCAGGGTTCGAATGGCTGCTGGGCTGGCGGGTGCCCGTGGCCCAGGCAGCCGGTCCACCAGGTGATCAGCAAGCTCCACGAAGAGGTCGGTGCTGCAGGCGGCTGCCAGATGACCAAGTGCGACAACGGTGCGCTTGCGCACAGCCAGGCGCGGGCTGCTCAGCTGGGGCAATAGGCAGTGCAGCAGGCTTGCATGGAAGGTGCCCAGTGGGGCACCTAGCCTGGGGACAGGATGGGAGGGAATGTCAGGCCAGGCACTGCACTCAGGCAGTCAGGATCTGTATCCCCAGCCTCTCTGTACCTCTTACTCATGATATTGGAAAGTGAGAAGGCAGCTCTCCAATTGTGGGGAGTGACTCAACTGCTTATTATAGGGAAGCCAGTGGAACGAGACTGCCTTCTGAAGGCTCTGAAGTCAATAATCCAAGTTCATGACCTGAGCCCAGGTGTCCAATCTCTCAGCTCAGGGAGGATGTTCTGAACTCTATACCCATCCCTGCAAGTCTATCCTCCTTATTGAGACTCAAGGGGAATAAAACCCAATAAACCTGATCCTGCAGTGGCTCCCCAGTGTCCTCTTGCTAAGCTGAGCTTTGAATGCAGCCCTCATATAGTCTCTCCATGGGTGGAACCAGCTTTCGGTGGCCCCAGCTCCTCTCCCACAGTCAAACAGCTCTGGGTGACTCTGACCCCGGTGTCCTAAGGCTGTTCTCTTCCTGCTCTGCTGCCCTCCATGACCTCACTCTTCTGGGTCCAGCCCGCTCTGCTGCAGCCTTTACTTACTAATTCATCTACTGTGTCACAGGTTCTATGCTGGAAGTCGGGCCATAAGGACAGACTCTGGCCCTTGAAGCCTATGATTGAGGGGTGCCTCCCAAGCTCCACAAACTCAGCATATCACCTTCTACTGTACCCCTCTGCTCCTGGAGCACCCCCACCCCAATCCTCTCATCTCCTGGTTCCTAAAACAGACTTGTAGGGTCATCCTCTAGTCTCACCACCCCAGATCCTGGGAAGTCCACCTCTTCAGACAACTCATGGAAGCCAAACCAGGCTTAGGGGCACAGGCCTATAATCCCACCTGCTAGGAAGGCTAAGGCGGAAGGATTACAGGTTTAAGGCCAATTTGGGTTACAGAGTGAGCTTAAGGCCTGCCTGAGCAACTCTGAGAGATGGAGTCTCAAAAATAAAACATGACGCTGGGCGTGGTGGCGCACACCTTTAATCTCAGCAGTCGGGAGGCAGAGGCAGGTGAATCTCTGAGTTCGAGGCCAGCCTGGTCTACAGCTTGAGTTCTAGGATAGCCAGAGCTACACAGAGAACCCCTGCCTCGAAAAAAACAAAACAAACAAACAAACAAACAAAAAAGACAAGGGTTAGAGACATAGCTCAGTGGTAGAACCTTGGGTCCAATCCTACCACAAATGTAAAAACAAAGATACCCCTATCCAGCCCTGCTTGTCCAGACTACAGAAGGAAAAAGCAAAGGAAGACAGGGCTGTGTCCTGGGCTCTTGTCCAGCCCTCCGGCCTCACTGCTGCACACCAGCTTCCACAATCAGCTCACCACGCACAAGCCTCGGGCTCAAGTCTGTTAGGACCCATAGCAGAGACTGCTTTGGTCACAGTCACGTGCTGCTGACACTGTATTAGGTCCCAGACTAAGCCCTGTATGCTGCATACATATTCATCAATGGCCCCTCCTCCTGGAGGGCCACTCCTTCCTCCAAATACAAGAGCCCTCCCCCACCCCGCCACCCTGGATCAGAGACGCCTGATGACAAGAGTCCCCCCCCACCCCGCCACCCTGGATCAGAGAC
>NC_034591.1:131482773-131491714 GCF_900095145.1 Mus pahari | reverse complement strand
CCCCGCCACCCTGGATCAGAGACGCCTGATGACAAGAGCCCTCCCCCACCCCGCCACCCTGGATCAGAGACGCCTGATGACAAGCGCCAGTGAAGGACAGCTGTCACCCACATGCTGTGAAACCTCTCAACTCTGAAACCGTTATGGGACCCCACTCCGCCATAGAGGCCTAAACTCTGCTTAAAGCCCACCATATTGGGTCCCCCTCCCCATTCCTAAAATAGGGCTTCTTTGTATAACAGCCTCGTCTGTCCTAGAACTTTCTTTGTTGAACAGGTTGGCCTTGAACTCATAGAGATCTGCCAGCCTCTGTCTCCGGAGTACTGGGACTAAAGATGTGCACCATCACACCTGGCCCTTCTAATCTTTTAATCAAAAAGGCAATCTGCATCAGTGTCCCCTTGAGCCCCAAACCCTTCCACAATCCTCTCCTGCCTCTGCCCTCTGTGATGCCCTAGATCTGCTGGGCCCATGGAGACTCAGCTCCAGTAAGATCCCCTTGCCAGCTGGGCTGGGGCCTTTTCAGCTTGGGCCCTATACTTGACCTAATCACTCTACTATTATATTTAGTTGGCCACCGGCCTGTGAGTTCCTCCCCAGGAACAACGCAGACACACCAATATGCTAGCACCTAACCTTTCCTGCCCCCAGAACAAATGCACACGTCACTGGAAATTTACTGACTGTGTGACCTTGGAGCTAATGACCTCCCAGAGCCTGTTCCACAGTGTGACACTGCTGCTTTCTTTGCAAGGCTGCTGGGTGACTAAGGAGTCCTAAGCACAGGGCCTGGCACGCAGGCCACTCATCTCAATCTTGCCTGTCCCCATCCTTCTTGCCTAAAGTGACCTCGCTCACCTGCTCAGCATGTCAGAGAGGATGTCCAGGGCTTCCAGCTGCACAGCCACATCCTCCTGCTGGGCGATGGCACTGGTAAGCTGGCCTGTGATCTTGCGGCACACATTGATAGCCAGCCCCGAGCCTATGCAGGGTGCAAGTAGAAGGGTAAGGCCCTGGGTTGGGAAGGCAGTGCCAAACTCTGGACTGCTCGTGCTTCTGAACCCATATCCCCCAGATATCTGTGGTTTAGGGAAGCCTGGGCGTCAGTGGTCCAAGGCCGACCCAAGTCTACAACTTGGGAACAAGTCTACAACTTGGGAACAACTACAGGGATCAGCTCTAAGGAAGGTGACAAACCAATGGTTGAGCTGCTGGCTGGCTCACACACCAGAGAGGGAGATAAACACTTCTTTTCCCAGGCCTTGCTACTAGCAATGGCCAGGTGGCCCAGCTCAGGCCTGTGCAATCCACTGGGAAAATGCATCTTTTCTTACAAAGGAGAGAACATGGATGAAGAATGTGACTCTGTCAGACTGAGTTACAGAACCACTACCAGGATGGGCAGGAGTAGCTGGGCCTAGCACATCTAAGTCCCTGCATTTAGTCTCCAGCACTACCACCAGAAAAAAGGAGAGAGGGGAAGAAGAGGAAGAAGGGGAGGAGAAGATCGGCTGCAGCAGTCATCCCTCCAGAGATCACAGCAAGTCTTTAAGCTGCCATGACTTCGAGCTCTTTCCTTGTGGCTGGAAGCATTCCTGACAAACAGGCAGCCATAAATATAAACTGATCTGTGTCTGAAATTTTTACTACTGAGGGACCCAAGTAAGTCTTTTTACTTTTCTGAGCCCCCTCTCTTTAAATTTGAGACAAGGTCTTACTATTTAGCCCTGGCTGTCCTGGATCTATGTAGATCAGGCTGACCTCAAACTCATACTGATGCATCGCCTCTACCTCCAGGATGCTAAGATTAAAGGCATAGGCCACTACTTACTGAAGATACTTAATATAGGCGTAAGCACTGGGTGAGGAGAAATAGACACACAGAAAGCACGCTGTGATGTGGTGTGGGCTTCCCAGAGAGGAGTCGCCAGGCCTCAGTATCTGAGACGTCAGTGGGCTGAGGAGCAGTACCGGGCCTGGGTACCTGTGGCAGTGGGAGGCAGCTCTGTAAGTACGGTCTTGAGGCCAATGCCAGCGATGTCCCGGAGCTGCTCCTTGTCTGACCGCATGTTGGCACAGAGGGTGTCCACAATGGTCTCCACTTGGTACTCCTTCACCTTGCCCACCAGGGGACCCAGGCTGAGACAGACAGAGGAAGGGACAAGGGTCCAGGAACTGTAGGCATGCCTTAAGCCAGGCTGCCCGCTATGTTCCTCTCAATCTTTTGGGGACACACATACTGAGGAAAGACCTCAGCTCAACAGAAAACTTTCTTGCTAGGAACGTGGTTCACCCAAGTCTGTGATTTGCATCTTATCCTGGGGTCCCACAGTGCCCCAAAGCAAGGGTCCTCACACCTGAGCTGGTGTCACATCTCCCAGGGGATTACTAAACAGTTGCTGAGCCACCCCAGAGGGTCTAGGTGGGGCCTTCCAATGCACATCTAACTGGCTCCCACTTTCTGATGCTGGTCATCAACCTGAGCTCTGGAGCCTCATTTCTCAAAGCCTGGTCCAGATCATTACTTGGGGCTCTCTCAGAGTTACAGAACTAACTCCCTCTCATCTTCTCTTCCCCATTTCCCTTCCTATTCCCTGGATCACCTCCCACAGAACTTAGATTTGAACTCTTGGCATAGGGTCAACCTCTGAGGAATGCTGGCTAAGCCACCATCTGACCCTGCTATGGGCCCAAGAACGGCCTGATGATTCTCACAGGCTGCATCCTAGGGGCAATGGCCCTCCCCCAAGTCACCCCCACTCCACTCACCACTTGACAGCCAGGTTCTGCACCTCACCACTCCTGTCCTCCAGGAGCCGCAGGAGCGTCCTCACCACCTTACGCTCGCTATCCTCATCCAGCTGGATGGAGTCTTTCTGCAACTCTGACATCAGGTCACTGGTAGCCATGAACCTGGTGTAGGGGCAGGGGGAAAAGAGCAGCTTCAAGGCCCGGATAATACGGTGCCCTCTCTCAGAGTTCCCCAGAAGTAAACCTCAGTGCAAGGGTTTAAAGGCAGGTGGGTAATCAGGACTGTGGGCAGGGCTGAGCCATCTCAACTAGATCAGCTGCCACAAGGTGGGAGACTGAAACAGGAGGACTGGCTAAATCACTGTATACCCTTCCTAGTGCTGCCACCCTTTGATATAATAGGCTCGTCATGTTGTAGTGGCCTCCAACCATAAAACTACTTCATAACTTCGTAACTGTAATGTTGCTACTACTATGAATCCTAACGCAGTATCTGACATGCAGGGTATCTGATAGTGACCCCCAAAGGGATCACGACCCACTTTGAGAATCACTGGAAGCCTGTGGTCTGGGAACTGGGGGGTTCTGCCACTGCCACTTCAAAAGCTGGAATTCGTGCAAGTCACTTGCCCTCCCTAATCCTTGGTTTACCTGTTTGAAAAAATGTTGCTTCAGCATTTAAGAGCACTTGCCAGCCAGGCAGTGGTGCTACACACCTTTAATCCCAGCACTTGGGAGGCAGAAGCAGGCGGATCTGCAGGTTCAAGGCCACCCTGGTCTATACACTGAGTTCCAGGACAGCCAGGGCTACACAGAGAAATCCTATCTCAAAAGCCAAAAGCAAACAGAAACCACAGAAACAATGCTCTTGCAGAGAACCTAGTTTTGGTTCTCAGCACCCGCACGAGGTGACTCCCAACCACCTGTAACTCTAGTTCCAGGGCCCGAGCTTCTCTTCTGGCCTCTAGAACACTGGATGTATAGTATAAGCACTACTACACAGAAAAGAAAAATAAATAAATTATATATATATATATATTTATTTATTTATTTTATTCTTTGAGACAGGGTTTCTCTGTATAGCCCTGGCTGTCCTGGAACTCACTTTGTAGACCAGGCTGGCTTTGAACTCAGAAATCCGTCTGCCTCTGCCTCCCAAGTGCTGGAATTAAAGGCGTGTGCGCCACCACTGCCCATCAATAAATCTTTTTAAAATATCTTTTTAAATTGAGGGAGAAAATGTGAATTAGGCTTTGATTATAGGGTTGTGGGGTCCATGACACGCACCCAGTTATTGTCATGTGCCATTCACATTTCACAGTAACAACTCCATGGCAGAGTCAGATGTGGAGCAGAAGCACCTCTAGATGCAGAGATGCGCCTTGTTCAGGCATTTGCCCTTAGCAAGTATCTGAATTTGTGCCCCTCATCCAAGAGGCTTGTTCATCACAGCTAGGCCCAGCTCAGCTTCTCGGACGAGTAGAGGCTTTGATCTAGGAATAGATATTTCCAATCCTTAGGTAGTGTTCAGGGACACAGATCTGTTTATTAATTTGTTTGGGCTTTTTGTTTGCTTTGTTTTGTTTTTGAGACAGGTTTCACTATGTAGGCTGGCCTGGAACTCACTCTGCAAGCCAGGCTAGATTCAAACTCATAGAAATCCCCTTGCCTCTGCCTCCAAAGTGCTAGAATTAAAGTCACAGGCCACTATGCCTGGCTAGCCATGAACACTTTTAAAAACATGCATATTTTGGAGCCCAGAGCTAACTGTTGACCAATACTCCCTTAGCTATAGGACTGGGTGTCACCCACCCCCAGGCAGGTGAGGCCTTGAGGCCTTCTTAAAAAGGCCTGCTGCTGTCCTGAGCATCTGGCTTACCCTGGGAGTTCAAGTCAGAAGGCAACAGACAATGGAATGAAGGGGCCTCAGGATGCATCACTCCTGCTGGAATGAAGAGGACAGAGCAGAGGACCTCCTAGCTGGCTGCCCTCAGCTGTGTGCGGCTTACAAACATGTTCTCCCCTGGGTAGATTACTCACCAATATCTGAACACCATTAAAGTATCCTTCTAACCCCCAGAAACAGAAGATCTAAGTACAACTGGGTCTCTACTTAGCGCACTAACTGCAGAGGACTTCTCAGGGCGCCGACGCCCATAGGCTACCGTGCTTGCACAGGAACGGGGACTTGAGGGGAAATGAGCCAGAGCAGGAGAGATGCTACAAAGAGGAGTCCAGGGAAAGCCTGCTTCCCGTCTGTCACCACTGGCGTGGGGTCCCAGCCCTCACACTGCCGGCCCAGGCCTGCTGCTTGATATCATGGCCGCCCACAGAACCTGGAGGGACCCTGTCCATGCCACCATTTCTTAATTTTGGACCTAGCTGACCTTCCGCTGCATGGGGCCCCAATGGGCCTGCCAAACTCCCATGCACTCACTGTCTCAGTTAAGGTTTCTACGGCTATGATAAAGATCATGACCAGAGCAACTTAGGAAGAAAAGGGTTTATGTCAGCGTACACTTCCACATCACAGTCCATCACTGAGCCTGGAACTGAGACAGAGGCCGTGGAGGTTTAAAAGCGTGTGCCACTACGCCCGGAGAGGCCATAGAGGAACGCTGCTTACTGACTTACAGGCACAAGCGACTCTTCCAACTTGCTTCCTTATTATATCCCCAGGACCATCTGGCCAGGGCTGGCATCACTCACAACGGGCTGCACCCTCCCCAGTCAATCACTAATTAAAAAAAAAACGGACCACAGTCTATCTCTAGACCAATCTTATTGAGGCATTTTCTCAATTATGGTTCCCTCTTCTCAGGTGACTTTAGTTTGTGTCAACCTGACTTGGAAAACCAACTAGCACGCCCGTCAAGCGTTTGATGCAAATGTTCCTGCTTCAGGGGTGATCCTGATCGCCATGACCGACATACACCTAAGCATTACAGTCTCCCTAGAGAGATCACTTCAGGACTTGGCACCCCTCCCTGACAGCACTTTTCTCCCGTACAGCAACAAAGAACACGTCATCAGACTTTCACACACACACACACACACACACACACACACACACACACACACACACACAATACCCCCCATATATACACACACATAATACCCCCCATACCATGCACATACACACACACATATATGAATACATATACTTCCACAAACATACATACATAAATATACACACATACATCTTGCACACACATGAACACATGTGCGTTCACACATAACCCTTGCTCAGCAGGCTCACATCTGATACTCCAAGCTCAACAAGGAACAGGTCTGAAAAGAGAGCAGGGTGAGGGCAGGAGAGTTTGCGCTCAACAGACCTTGAGCAGAGGTGTGGATCGAGGCCCCTTTTTTAGAGAGTGTGTGTGTGTGTGTGTGTGTGTGTGTGTGTGTGTGTGTGAGAGAGAGAGAGAGACATATTAGATATCCTGCATCAAATATTTACATTAGCATTCCTAACAATAGCAAAATTATAGTTATGAAGTAGCAACCAATTAATTTTATGGTTGGGGGTCACCGCAACACGAGGAACTATATTAAAGATGTGCAGTGTTAGGAAGGTTAAAAACCACTGGCTTAGAGCTAAGCAGCCTCATGGAAACCCGAACCCAGAAATCAACATTCAGAAATAAACCTCAGCATTTCAAACACCTCAGGTCTGCAGACACCACTCTCAGAGGAAATGTCATGGTGCTGGGGTTGTGGTGATAATAATTTGACAAGCTAGAGCTCCAAAGTGGAGCAAGGCTTTAAGTAAACATACTTGTCTTGTCTTATCAGTGAGGTAAAATTTGGCCAGCTGCCTCCTTAACCCCGAGCCTTCAGATCTCTCAAGTTCCTGGTTTTCTCAGTCAAGAGTCTGATCCCCAAATAAAACTGAGAACCAAGGCTGGCTGTCCCTTGCCTGGAACCCCAGTCAGACATTCCCCGCTGGGAACCGTAAGCCATGGTCTCCTGTCATGTGAGAGGCAGCACCATAGGACACTGGGACACATGGTGCCTGGACAGCTGGTGGGGGGCAGAGGGGGAGGCTCGGGCACTTGGTATTCAGACTTTTAAAAATAGAAAGGATTCTCATATGCTCAGGGTGGTTTTAGGTGTCCTCAACGCTGCTGGCTGGGACAGATTTAAAGGGCTTCTCAGGCCCTGCGTGATAGGGCCAACTCCCTGATAGGCCCAGGAGTCCTTCCCTCAGCTCTGGCAGGCCATGTGACTTTGAGTAAGTCAAAGCCCCTCCAGACTTCTGGAGAACAGAAAGAACCTGGGCCCAAAGAACACTCTACCAGGACCTGCCCCGTGTCCCTGCACAGAGTCAGGACAACCATTCACAAAGCACTTACCTGCTACCTAAAGCACAAACTGTAGCTAAGGCTCAGAGGGGGTGGAGTACTTTGCCCATCACTTACAGAGCTGGTTAGTGATGGCTGCGGAGACCTGAAGCCACGGCAAAGGACCCAAAGCCCTACGACCACTATGGGAACGTGGGGCTGCAGAGAGGGAGGTTTGAGGACTGTATTTACAGGACACGGTAAAGGTCAGACCACACAAATAGGCTTCTGGCCCCTCAGGACTGGCTACATTGGGAACCCCACTGATACCTCCATCTCTGCTTGGCCCTACCTTTAGCATTGTATCCAGGCCCTTCATGTCCCTGAACCTCAGTTTCTCTGTTTGTAAATGGAGGGATAACGACTGTGACATGACTCAGAGCAGGTGCAGTGTCCTCTCGACTTGAGGGTATACAACTGGCCAACCCCCTTTTGTCACCGAACCTCAGTTTCTCCTGCAAGATGAGGGGCTGCACCAGATATTCCCATCCTTCTTGCCAACTCTGTTCCTGTGCTTCTTCGGTGTTTGGAGAGGAGGATAGGAGAAAAAGAATGGGGGGAGAGAGGCAGCCCTCACCCCAACCTTTGCTTCCTGCTCTAAACCATCTTGGGGGAGGAGGGGAATGAGGAAGATGGGGTGGTGATGAGGGGCCAGGGAGAAAAGGCACGGGATGAAGGAAGAGAGATGAAAGAAAGTAAAGTTAGGGTTAGGAGACCCGGCAGGGGTACAGGGTGCGGGGGATGGGGTAACCTAGAGACCGGGCAGAAGTTTAGCCTTGGATGGAGGTTGTGCAGGAAAGGGGCCTGTTTCAATGAGGGTCAGAAGAGGACCGCACTGGGTTCCAAAGAGAGGCCGACGGGGACTTCAGTGGAGGGCCTGGGGGGGCGCCCAGTGTTGGGGACTTGAGAGGCCAGCACAGCAAAGGCGGGAAGAGGCTGGGGGCGGGGCAGCAGGCCCAGCCAGGCCCAGGCGAAGAGGCCGGGGGCTCCCACAGGGGTCCGCAGGGGGAGGCCGGGGAGCAGAGGGGCGGCCGGGACAGGCTGAGACCCCTGAAAACGAGTCCCGAGCCGCCGCGGGGCGCACCTGAAGTCTTTGTCGCTGGACGTCATCTTCTCCAGCAGGCTGGAGATGTAGAAGGCACCGGTACTCATGCTGGCTGCGCCGCGGGGTTGCGGGTCGAATCGAATATGGCGGCGCGGCCTCCCCTCCCCTCCACCACGCCCCCTCCCCCACCGGCCACGCCCCTTCGCTCTCCCTCACCCCTCCTGTCCCGAGCAGGACTGAAGTAACGGGCCTGGCCCCCTCTCCTGGAGAGCTCTGCTCAACTTGGGCTTGCACACTCCAGAGACCAGCAGCTCACCACCGGGCACTGACCACACCTTCTCCTGATTGTGCCTTGAGGACCCCTTGACCTTGCTCGCTCAGTGGCACTCATGCAAACAGGGACATGGGATGGCAGTTCCAGATTCTACCAGGTTTCACACAAAGAACCTGAGATGAATTAAGGACGGACTTCAGGTTCCCAAAGCCCTGAAGTTGATGACAGTTTTCCGTTAGGAGCCTGTGTGTGTGTGTGTGTGTGTGTGTGTGTGTGTGTGTGTGTGTGTGTAGATCTTTAGGAGGACTCTTTAAACTGGATAGGAAGTGTGACTTTCAAATCTCTGCTACCTAGCTTGGTGGCCTTGGGGGAATAACCTCTGTTGGTTATTTTTAGTTACTCAAAGGAATAAAAGAAACGTTTATCTTCTTTCTTGCTTTGTTTTGTTGTTTTTTGTTTTTTGATCTGAGACAGGGCTTCTCTGTATAGCCCTGGCTGTCCTGGAACTCACTTTGTAGACCAGGC